>NC_048566.1:86937461-87274961 GCF_013265735.2 Oncorhynchus mykiss | reverse complement strand
ACAGCCCGGGAATGAACCCGGGTCTGTAGTAACGCCTCTAGCACTGCGATGCAGTGTCTTAGTGGCCTCCCGAGTGGTGCAGCGGTCTATTTAAACAACAATATAGTACCAGTCAAAAGTTGACACACCTACTCATTCAAGGATTTTTCCTTTATTTTTCCTATTTTCTTCATTGTAGAATAATAGTGAAGATATCAAAACCATTAAAATAAACAGATATGGAATCATGTAGTAACAAGGAAAAAAAAGTTAAACAAATCGATACGTTTTATATTTGAGATTCTTCAAAGCAACCACCCTTTGCCTTGACAGCTTTGCAAACTTGTGGATTGTGGAGGCCAGGTCATCTGATGCAGCTCTCCATCCTTCTTGGTCAAATAGCCCTGACACAGCCTGGAGGTGCGTGTTGGGTCATTGTTCAGTTGTAAAACAAATGATAGTGGGACTAAGCGCAAACCAGATGGGATGGCGTGTCGCTGCAGAATGCTGGGGTAGCCATGCTGGTTAAGTGTGTCTTGAAGTCTAAATAAATCACTGACAGTGTCACCAGCAAAGCACCTCCACACCTTCATGCTTCATAGTGGGAACCACACATGCGAAGATCATCCTTCCACTTACTCAGTGTCTAGCAAAGACACAGCGGTTGGAACCAAAAATCTCAAATTTGGACTCCGACGAAAGGACAGATTTCCACTGGTTTAATGTTCATTTCTTGCGTTTCTTGGCCCAAGCAAGTCGCTTCTTTTTGATCCTTTAGTAGTGGTTTCTTTGTAGCAATTTAACCATGGAAGGTCTGATTTACGCAGTCTCCTCTGAACAGCTGATGTTGAGATGTGTCTGTTACTTGAACTCTGAAGCATTTATTTGGGCTGCAATCGGAGGTACAGTTTACTCTAATGAACTTATCCTCTGCAGAAGAGCTAACTCTGGGTCTTCCTTTCCTGTGGTGGTCCTCATGAGAGCCAGTTTCTTCATAGTGCTTTCAAAGTTCTTTGAAATGTTCCACATTGACTGACCTTCATGTCTTAAAGTACAAGGCACACCTGTTAATTGAAACGCATTCCAGGTGACTACCTCATGAAGCTGGTTGAGAGAATGCCTAGAGTGTAAAAAGCTGTCATCAAAGCAAAGGGTGGCTACTTGAAGAATCTGAAATCTATTTTGATTTGTTTAACACTTTTTTGGTTACTACATGATTCCATGTGTTATTATTCACTATTCTACAATGTAGAAAATAGTAAAAATAAGAGAACTCCTGGAATGAGTAGGTGTGTCAACTTTTGACTGGTACTGTATATCGATAACTACATGTGAAAATATTTTAAAATGCATTAAAATACATTTCGGAAACATTTAACATATTTTGTGATATGTTTTACATATGTTGGAATGTATTTAAAATGTTTTAAATATATAACATGCATCCTAAATAAATGTAAAAATATATTGAAATTGTTTTTCTTTTTTTTGTATGGGAAAATCTGACAGACCCATCTGCAACAATCACAGCTGTTTTATGAAGATTAGAGATGCTCTCACCCATGGGGTTGGCAGTGGAGTCCACCAGCACAGAGGCAGTATTCCCTCGGCCCCTCCACGTCCCAGGACAGCATGTCCATCAGCAAGTTAGGGTGGCTGTTGCACGCTTCACCCTTATCCGGCCTGGGCTGGCACACTGGGAAGAGCAGCTCTGCAACCACCATGAGAAGGACAGAGAGAGAGAGAGAGAGAGAGAGAGAGATGGGGAAGCAGAGGAGGAGGGGGACAAGGGTTGAAGAAAGCATAATAGACAAGGAAGGGGAATGCATGAACCTCATAGGAAAGAATGAAGTGGGTACAGGCTGGGCTCTAATTTGCAACATTATTGGTCACATATGCTCCTAAATATTTAGCTGTGCTGTGCAGTGCACCTGGAATGCTGATTTGGTAGCCTAGAAAAATATTCATCCAGATAATATATTAAATGTCAAAATGTGTCGTTGGAAGCAAGCAAAGTTGTTACATTTGTGTCTCATTTGTCTCTGTCTCATACAAATAAGCGACATAAGAGGCCGCTTAGGGTCCCGTGGCCACTAGGGGACCCCCTCCCAATTATTATTATAATTTTTTTTACAAATATGGTAGTGCATCAGCAGTTTTACTTGTGTTATGTCAGTCACTCAATTAGCCCATGTCAGCTAAATTTTTTAGATTGCTAGGTCTAACCAGCTATCTAAAAATGTTAGCTGACATGGGCTAATTAACAACCAGGCACCCAGGGCACTTGCACATGTGGTCTGACCTGCAGGGGGCCCCCATTCAGTTTGTTAGTCACCCAGATATATGAACATGGCATTAAGTCAAGGCAAAAGGTGTGGAACTGCAGGAAAATGTATTTTCTCCACTGCCAGGACAACTCATCACAAGAAAAAAAATGGCTACCTCTCTGTTTAGCGCAAAAATCACACCGAGAGCCAACAACTGACCACTTACGCAATGTGGACGTTTACGCTCATTCTTCAAAATAAAGGCCTGAAACTACGTCTAAAGACTGTAGACACCTTAGGGAAGCCACAGAAAAAAGGAATCTGGCTGATATCCCTTTCAATGGGCAATAGGGATGCATAGAAAGACAGGGGTTTCAAAATAAGAGTCACTTCCTGATTAGACTTTTCTCAGGATTTCACCTGCAATATCAGTTCTGTTATACTCAGACAATATTTTTACAGTTTTGGAAACTTTAGTGTTTTTTCTATCCTAAGCTGTCAATTATATGCATATTCTAGCATCTGGTCCTGAGAAATAGGCCGTTTACTTTGGGAACGTTATTTTTCCAAACATAAAAATAGTGCCCCCTAGCTTCAAGAGGTTTAGAATCATGGTTTCAGGGGAGAAAGAGGACCAGTAAGAAACAAAATACTTTAACACAAACAATACCTTGAACAGTTAATTAAATAGATAGGTAGGTTTGTGTTTGACCATATACCTTTGAGAACGGCACAGCAGTGTTTTGGCTTACAGTCACTCTGGTACTGACAGATGCTGCCTGCATTGCCCTTGGTGGCATTCTTAGTGCACTGTCCCCACACACACATCTGGTCTGAACAACACTCTTCATCCTTTGTGCAGGTCTAAAAAAAAAAAAACACATTAGTAATGGTCATAGTTTTTGTGATTGGAACAAGCTGGGAATCAGAGACATAATCTAGACCAGGGATGGCCCGCAGACCAATTGGAGTGTATTGATGTGGGTACGCAGACCCACAAGCCACTGCTGACCCTCATTAGTAGTTCTGATTTTTTGTGGCCCCCACCCCCATCAAAGATGCCCATCCCTGATCTAGAACTTCACAAGATCTGGAATATCATCAGAAGTACACAACAAACTTGGGTTCATTGCATTTGTTTACATCCCTTTCTCAACTCAATGTAAGGCTGAATTTTGACTCAGGATTGGGATGAAAATAAGATGTTAATCCCCAAAAAAAGACTCACCATATCAACATCTTTGCAGGGGAGGCACTTGGAGTTTACTATCTCATATAGGCAGTAACTGTTCTTACCACAATCTTCATCAAGCATGCATTCCTGGTAAGAGAAATCACATTCAGACAGGACCAACCAGCATCCACATAACACACCATCCAACCCCCCTCCCACACAGGTACACCTATATTCCCTGTTTTATTAACCTGTCCAATTTCCACAGCATTTGTTTTCACACAAATGCTTTGCTCATTAAGGGATGTGCATATACCTTTACATTGAGTACAGATGGATTGGATGGCTAAAAATCAAGAAATTCCAGTTAAATGGTGTTCTTGTTACAGACTGAACACTGGCCCTCTATCGGCCTGAGGAAACAGCTTCTGCCAAAAAGTAGTCATCTAAACCTCGTGATTAACTTTATCTCTTCATGCTATGTGGAGTCGGAGAAACTCAGCAGGCTTACAAAAACAACATACTTTGTCAGAGAGCTCCCAAAGTCTGTCAGCCTTGAGCACTTGGCTACTGAGAATGGAGACCTGACGGGTCTGTGGATATGCCTAACACGGTCTTCTCCCACACCTAGCAACATGAGAATACAGCATTTCACTACACAAACAGTACCCGATTCACTTGCCATGAATAAACCTGAACCCTTTATTGTTTCATAACATTGGCTGTGTGTGGTGTGCGCCATCATGACCTAATTATTTCCATTGTGGGAAGTCAAGATGTGAGCATACACAGTGTATTATGATGTGTTTTTGTTTCAATCTCTTTTACACTCCATTGAACCACAAAGACATGTACTGTATCAAATAACAGGCAGGATCAAACACACATCCCCACCTTCCATCTCCATGGCAGCCTGGACTAGTCTAGACAGATGCGGGTTGTGTCACTAACAGCAGTCTGGCAACCATCAACAGTAAGAATTTCCTTCACCCGCGTACCACTCAAATCCATCTCAGCCAACCCCTTAGCTCACAAGAAGTAACAATACATATCTAGGATATAGCTTCTTGCTTTATAATGTTCTTATTTCTTGTGTGTTTTTGTTCTACCTTCTGTAATTATTTTGTGATTATTACTGCATTGTTGAGTTTGGAGTTTGCAATGAAGGCATTTCACTGTACTTGAGCACGTGACATTAAAACATAAGAAATATCTCTGCAAAAGCTTCAGTAAAAAAAATGATTCCCAGTTCACCAGACGGGATAACTCAGTGTTGGGGGACTGGAGGAGACACTGTGGAAGACATGCTGCTCACCAACCCTAATACCCTGTAATTCTGTTGATAAAGCACAGCTGTTTAGGCATCATACTGTGCATAGGGCTGCTCTTCATTTTTCCCAAAGCAGAACATTTTCCCCTCACTAAATATTTAACCAAACTTATCTCTGTGGAGAAGCCCACACAGCAGCAAAATTAAGTAGACATAAGTTTAAAAAAAAGTAAAATGACCCAAGTGCAAGTCATTTGAGGTTTCCAGCAGGCTGTTTCCATGCATTTTTTATGTCTATTAATTCAACCACATTCTGTAATGATGCCAGGAAAGGCATCAAAACACTGCCATAAAATCTCCAATGGTGAAACAGCCTGCGGAATAATGGCTTAATATTGGTGTACTCATGATTTTTAAAAGTGTAAAGTAAATGGCCACCTCTTTAAAATACACTATGATCTCATTCATTATAAAAGACAGACAGACAATCTATTCACAAAGTTGTAAAGTGTTCCTGCAGTAGCTGAGAAATTACTTGGAAAAGAACACTGGTTTGAAAACGGGGGCAACAGGATACATTGTTTCAGTCTCAAAACAAACTGTACCCAGTTCCCTCCTTCCTTGCATAATGAGCTGTTCGATGAGGAAAAGGTTAAATAACAAAAGAGCAGAGAAAATAGGCAATGGTAGAACAGCTGGGTTTAAGTTATTCAACAGGCTTCGCCTTGGATAGAAAGGCGTCTCTAGGCTCTCTAGTACTCATTTGTTTTAGAGGAATAGCAATTGACTTAATTATTGTCTTGATGCTCCACCTCAATAAACTTACTTAGCTATATCACATAGTATCCAAACAATACACATCAGGTTTGGGATCAATTGCACTTCAATTCCTGCATATTCAGGAGATAAAACTTTGATAAATTTGACCTAAAAATTACCTGAGATAATATTGAAACATCTAAGGTTTATATTACCATACACGTCCTCTAGCGTGGGGACGAGGTTTCTTCAACTGTCATACCCTGCTATGGTCTCACCTCATTCCATCTGGCTATTATTCAACATATACAAACATCCTTGTCTGAATAGAATAACTGTCATGGGATTGTTTTGATGATCAGTACCCAGCTGTTTGCAGACTTGGGAGCTGAAACACCTCGTACCTCAAACTGGTTTGCATTAAACTCCTTGTGATCCTTTTTTCAGCACCTAACAAATCAAAAAATATATATAATACAAACTCACATGATCAACTTCGTTCCATTGGCCATTGATCTCGATATGGGTCTGGAAGTGAGTCCCCCCTGTTCTGTTGTCCATTTCCTAAAAGAGAAACCAGATACTTTCCTTGTCAGAAAACCTAAACATTTAATGCCAAAATAACCAACCATTGTTGTCTGATCTCCCTCTAGAATATAAAACATCCAGATAAAATGTACATGTTGATGACTTGTGACATGCATCCACACAATCTTGCATCATTACCTCACCCTGTTTGTAGTGCACCTACCTTGTCAATCCTCTCCGCCATGTAAACAGTGTGGTTCCTGTTGTCCCTATATGTACTGGTCTCATTGTGGTAGTTTGGAAGCAAATCCTGTATATTAAGCAATGATTTGGCACTCTCATTGACCATCTATGAGAAAAAGTGATAAACATTAAAATTGTGAGCGCATCTTGTTTGTTCCACAGTTCATATCTCTGGTTCTATGATAGACCATGCAACATACAATTTAAATCCTTTCATTTATTAAATAGCACTTAAAGTACAATACAGACATACAGTACATTAATATTTACCAACAACTGATGTGTGGGGGGAAAAACAGTAGACTACAAGGAAAGCAGGCTACAGGCTATTAATCAGGTATAATAAAAACACACAGCCTGGCTCTACCCATGGCCACAACGTCAAACGTTTCCCTGGAATTAAAAACGTATTGTAAATAGTCTGCTATTAAAAATAATTAAAGGATAGTTGTAAATAGTCTATTGAATTACAGTGTATTATTACATATAGCTGAATGGAACATTTACCTGATCCACAGCTTCCTCCAGTACGTGCTGCGTGTCCTCCATCAACATCTCCACCTCTCGGAACATTTCGTTTAGAGTCGCATGACCTCCATTCAAATGGTCCTCGAAACTAACACCAGTTATCGAGATGTCCGGGATGGTCTTCGGGCTCGAGATTCCATTCACTAAACACAAACAAAAAGTAAGCGCTGCAACCTGCATCATCCTCGTGGTGGGACCAGACATACTTGTACCAACAGCATGCAAAGACGCTGACGCACACAAAGCACAGCTGTTTTATTTGGAAACTCAAAAGGGAAAAAAGAAACCGGAAAAAGAATCATGGTATTTTTAACGGGATCTATGGTAAGTATAAAGCCAAAGTTTTGGGATCCAGAATGCATTGTATTATCTAAATGGTTATTGGGATTCTGAGGATTCTGATTCTATTGTTGCTGCTGCTTCTATTGATGGTGATGATAATTAAAAATGTCCCTTAATCAGCACATTTTCTTACCTTAAGGATATTGTCTTTGGATGTTACATGTTTTAACACTAGAATTTACCTATTATTTTGTTCACACTATCACCATACATTCATTATAGGCCCTAGGACTACTATTGTGGATTAATATGCTTAAAACACAATAGCATATCACTGGCTAAGTAAATATACATTTTGGAATAAGCACATTTCTCATATTTAAAAAAAAAAACTTTAGTTATGTGGCATGAAATGCAGAGCGTGAAGTTGACAGAGTTGTCTAATGCTGTGCCGGAAGCGTGACCATATATAGAAAGTATATATGGCGGATTTGCAATACACTGTTAGTCCTGTAGATGGGTATGTAGGTCTAATCCTTTTTTCAGACGCATGTAGTCCAGGGACATACGATCAGTCTATGATTCCGTGGGAAAATTCAACGAAAACAACACTTTTTTACACAATCAAATGATCTTTGATAGTTATTTGATTATTTATTTTTACAATATGTTTCCATAATTCAAATGTATGGGATCCATAACTCACTTGTAGGTACTCACAGAGGCCCCTAGGGCCATTGGCCCCCTCTTGAAATGTGCTTATCATACATAGCTCATTGATCATATCTAGATTCACTTTGCTGTGTGGCTGCTTTGTCAAACAGAAGCTTTAATATGTTACTCCTCGAACACACTGACAGTGTCATTGCATTTTGGTACACCAGAATGGAACGCTACATTTACCTTGCACCATTGCGTTGCAGAGGCAGTTGCAGTGAGTTCTCTGTGGTGCATGTGTTGGATTTATCGAACGTATGCATCAAACTGTATGTGTAGATGGCTTGACAGAAATGGTAGCAGAAGATGAATGGTAAACTTTTGTTGCACACATATCCAGATGGTGCTGCGTCCCATTTTGTGCAATGACGCTGTAGGTGTGATCAAGACATTTACAAAATAGCCTCCAACACTCTAGTCAGCAAACTGGATGTAGTCTATCACAGTGCCATCCGTTTTATCACCAAAGCCCCATATACTACCCATGATTGTGTGAGAAGGAGAAGTTGATATGTCTCTGGAACTCAAGCCCTCCAAGTGGACAGCTGTCACTGGGCAATAAAACATCATGCAATGTGGAGGAGTGCCCAGCCCTCTTTGAGTGTGTGTTTGTGTTATGTCTTTCCTAATCTCTCATGGGCAGACAAGTAAACATAAATGGTACCGTAGATTTAAGCAATAAGGCTGGAGCGGGTGTGGTATATGGCCAATATACCACGGCTAAGGACTGTTCATATGCACGACAGGGCTGTGTTCAACGCAAAGTGAAATGTACCACACACCCCTGAGGTACGTTATTGCCATTATAAACTGGTTACCAATGTAATTAGAGCAGTAAAAATAAATGTTTTGTTGTACCCGTGGTATACGGTTTGATATACCAAGGCTGACAGCCAATCAGCCGTCAGGGCTCAAACCACCCAGTTTATAACTGTCTTTATACTATGGACACTGATAGCTAACTAGCAGAAATAGTTCCGGTGCTTGGATTTTTCGTCCATGGTTATTTGGGCAAATCATGATTTCAAACATAGCCGCGGGAAGTAGGGGTGGTGAGGGTGCTGCAGCACCCCATGAAAAATCTGAATTTAAAATATATATTTATAACAACAACAAAAAATTCACAATAGTAGTGCACTGGGCATTTTCTAGTATTAGCATACCAATATAGACCGATATACTGTAGATGTATGTAGCACAAGCAAAACAAATGTATGCATCTTTGCTTTGACAAAAAAAGGTAGTTATACTGTATAATTAAGTATCTTGCAGGATTAAATATTTGGAATTGTAAGAGTTGTTGCCCTGTCCCTTTCTCTGCAATTGTCATTCTAATGGGATCCAGAAAAAAACAAAACCCGGTCCTCAAACATTTACAGTACCAGCCAAAAGTTTGGACACAAGGGTTTTTCTTTATTTTACTATTTTCTACATTGTAGAATAATAGTGAAGACATCAAAATGATGAAATAACACGTATGGAATCATGTACTGTAGTAACCAAAAAGGTGTTAAACAAATCAAAATATGTTTTGTATTTTAGATTCTTCATAGTAGCCACCCTTTGCACACTCTTGGCATTCTCTCAAACAGCTTCACATGGAATGCATTTCCAACGGTCTTGAAGGAGTTCCCACATATGCTGAGCACTTGTTGGCTGCTTTTCCTTCACTCTGCGGTCCAACTCATCCCAAACCATCTCAATTGGGTTGAGGTCAGGTGATTGTGGAGGCCAGGTCATCTGATGCAGCACTCCATCACTCTCCTTCTTGGTGAAATAGCCCTTACACAGCCTAGAGATGTACAGTGAGGGTAAAAAGTATTTGAGCCTCTGCTGATTTTGTACGTTTGCCCACTGACAAAGAAATGATCAGTCTATAATTTTAATGGTAGGTTTATTTGAACAGTGAGAGACAGAATAACAACAAAAATATCCAGAAAAACGCATGTCAAAATTCTAATAAATTGATTTGCATTTTAATGAGGGAAATAAGTATTTGACCCCCTCTCAATCAGAAAGATTTCTGGCTCCCAGTCTTTTATACAGGTAACAAGCTGAGATTAGAGCACACTCTTAAAGGGAGTGCTCCTAATCTCAGCTTGTTACCTGTATAAAATATACCTGTCCACAGAAGCAATCAATCAATCAATCAGATTCGAAACTCTCCACCATGGCCAAGACAAAGAGCTCTCCAAGGATGTCAGGGACAAGATTGTAGACCTACACAAGGCTGGATGGAATGGGCTACAAGACCATCGCCAAGCAGCTTGGTGAGAAGGTGACAACAGTTGGTGTGATTATTCGCAAATGGAAGAAACACAAAAGAACTGTCAATCTCCCTCGGCCTGGGGCTCCATGCAAGATCTCACCTCGTGGAGTTGCAATGATCATGAGAACGGTGAGGAATCAGCCCAGAACTACACGGGAGGATCTTGTCAATGATCTCAAAGCAGCTGGGACCATAGTCACCAAGAAAACAAACTGATAACACATTACACCGCGAAGGACTGAAATCCTGCAGCGCCCGCAAGGTCCCCCTGCTCAAGAAAGAACATATACATGCCCATCTGAAGTTTGCCAACGAACATCTGAATGATTCAGAGGACAACTGGGTGAAAGTGTTGTGGTCAGATGAGACCAAAATGGAGCTCTTTGGCATCAACTCAACTCGTCGTGTTTGGAGGTGGAGGAATGCTGCCTATGACCCCAACAACACCATCCCCGCCGTCAAACATGGAGGTGGAAACATTATGCATTGGGGGTGTTTTTCTGCTAAGGGGACAGGACAACTTCACCCCATCAAAGGGACGATGGACGGGGCCATGTACCGTCAAATCTTGGGTGAGAACCTCCTTCCCTCGGCCAGGGCATTGAAAATCGGTCGAGGATGGGTATTCCAGCATGACAATGACCCAAAACACACGGCCAAGGCAACAAAGGAGTGGCTCAAGAAAAAGCACATTAAGGTCCTGGAGTGGCCTAGCCAGTCTCCAGACCTTAATCCCATAGAAAGTCTGTGGAGGGAGCTGAAGGTTCGAGTTGCTAAACATCAGCCTCGAAACCTTAATGACTTGGAGAAGATCTGCAAAGAGGAGTGGGACAAAATCCCTCCTGAGATGTGTGCAAACCTGGTGGCCAACTACAAGAAACGTCTGACCTCTGTGCTTTCCAACAAGGGTTTTGCCACCAAGTACTAAGTCATGTTTTGCAGAGGGGTCAAATACTTATTTCCTTAATTAAAATGCAAATCAATTTATAACATTTTTGACATAAGTTTTTCTGGATTTTTGTTGTTGTTATTCTGTCTCTCACAGTTCAAATAAACCTACCATTAAAATTATAGACTGATCATTTCTTTGTCAGTGGACAAATGTACAAAATCAGCAGGGGATCAAATACTTTTTTCCCTCACTGTATTTTGGCTTATTGTCAAATCAAATCAAATTTTATTTGTCACACACACATGGTTAGCAGATGTTAATGCGAGTGTAGCGAAATGCTTGTGCTTCTAGTTCCGACAATGCAGTAATAACCAACGAGTAATCTAACCTAACAATTCCACAACTACTACCTTATACACACACAAGTGTAAAAGGGATAAAGAATATGTACATAAAGATATATGAATGAGTGATGGTACAGAACGGCATAGGCAAGATGCAGTAGATGGTATCGAGTACAGTATATACATATGAGATGAGTAATGTAGGGTATGTAAATGTAACAGTATAACTTTAGTCCGTCCCCTCGCCGGGCTCGAACCAGGGACCCTCTGCACACATCAACAACAGTCACCCACGAAGCATCGTTACCCATCACTCCACAAAAGCCGCGGCCCTTGCAGAGAAAGGGGACCACTACTTCAAGGTCTCAGAGCAAGTGACGTCACCGATTGAAACGCTATTAGCGCGCACCACCACTAACTAGCTAGCCATTTCACATCCGTTACATAAATATAAAGTGGTATAGTTTAAAGTGGCTAGTGATACATGTATTACATAAAGATGCAGTAGATGATATAGAGTACAGTATATACATATACATATGAGATGAGTAATGTAGGTTATGTAAACATTATATTAAGTGGCATTGTTTAAAGTCGCTAGTGATACATTTTTACATCAATTTCTATCCATTTCCATTATTAAAGTGGCTGGAGTTGAGTCAGTATGTTGGCAGCAGCCACTCAATGTTAGTGGTGGCTGTTTAACAGTCTGATGGCCTTGAGATAGAAGCTGTTTTTCAGTCTCTCGGTCCCTGCTTTGATGCACCTGTACTGACCTCGCCTTCTGGATGATAGCAAGGTGAACAGGCAGTGGCTCGGGTGGTTGTTGTCCTTGATGATCTTTATGGCCTTCCTGTGTGTGGTGGTGTAGGTGTCCCGGAGGGCAGGTAGTTTGCCCCCGGTGATGCGTTGTGCAGACCTCACTACCCTCTGGAGAGCCTTACGGTTGTGGGCGGAGCAGTTGCCGTACCAGGCGGTGATACAGCCCGACAGGATGCTCTCGATTGTGCATCTGTAGAAGTTTGTGAGTGCTTGAGAGACTAGTTAAGGAAACCACATATCCTGAGGCTGCATTCATTATAGCTGGGGAAAAACAAAATTATTGTCCAACTAAGCACAAACCAGATGGGATGGCGTATCACTGCAGAATGCTGTGGTAGCCATGCTTGTTAAGGGTGTATCACAGACAGTATCACCAGCAAAGCACCCACACACCATCTCACCTCCTGTGGGAACTACACATGCGGAGATCATCATGTTGCGGTCCTCATGAGAGACAGTTTCATCATAGCGCTTGATGATTTTTGCGACTGCACTTGAAGAAACTTTCAAAGTTCTTGAAATTATCCGGATTGACTGACCTTCATGTCTTAAAGTAATGATGGGCTGTCATTTCTCTTTGCTTATTTGAGCTGTTCTTGCCATAATATGGACTTGGTCTTTTACCAAATAGGGATCTCTTCTGTATATCACCCCAACCTTGTCACAACACAATTGACTCAAATGCATTAAGAATAAAATAAATTCCACAAATTAACTTTTAAGAAGGCACACCTGTTAATTGAAATGTATTCCAGGTGACTACCTCATGAAGCTGGTTTGAGAGAATGCCTATAGTGTGCAAAGCTGTCATCAAGGCAAAGGATGGCTACTTTGAAGAATCTCAAATATATTTAGATTAGTTTTTTGGTTACACTTTTTTGGTTACTACATGATTCCATATGTGTTATTTCATTGTTTTTATGTCTTCACTATTATTCTACAATGTATAAAATAGTAAGAAGAAAGAAAAACCCTTGAATGAGTAGGTGTCCAAACTTTTGACTGGTACTGTATATTCCAGCTCTGATCATACTGAAAACTGAAATTGGGTAGAAGTTTCAATTAGCACCAGAATATGTGACCATTCCCAATGGCAATGTGTCCTATGACCACAGATTCTGATATTTCACCCACACCTGTTGCTAACAGGTGTACAAAATTGAGCATACTGCCATGCAATCTCCATAGCCAAAAATTGGCAGTAGAATGTTTTTTGGAGCTCAGTGACATTCAGTGTGGCACTGTCATAGGATGCCACCTTTCCAACAAGTCAGTTCGTCAAATTTCTGCCCTGCTAGAGCTGCTCCGGTCAACTGTAGGTCCTGTTATTGCGAAATGGAAACGTCTAGGAGCAATAACAGCTCAGCTGCTAAGTGGTAGTTCACACAAGCTCACAGAACAGGACCGCTGAGATGTGTAGCGCATAAAAAGAATCTGTCCTCATTACCGAGTCCTAATCTGACTCTGGATGCAACGTCAGCACAAAAACTGTTTATCTGGAGCTTCATGAAATGGGTTTCCATGGCCGAGCAGCTGCACACAAACATAAGATCACCATGCTTAATGCCAAGCGTCGGCTGGAGTGGTGTAAAGCTGGCCACCATTGGACTCTTTAGCAGTGGAAACGTGTTCTCTGGAGTGATAAATCACGCTTCACCATCTGGCAGTCAAGACGGACAAATCTTGGTTTGGCAGATACCAGGAGAATGCTACCTACTCTGATGCATAGTGCCAACTGTAAAGTTTGGTATGGAAGGAATAATGGTCTGGGGCTGTTTTCCATGGTGTGCTAGGCACCTTAGTTCCAGTAAAGGGAAATCTTAACGCTAGAGCATGCAATGACATTCTAGACGATTCTATGCTTCCAACTTTGTGGCAACAGTTGGAGAAGGCCCTTTCCTGTTTCAGCATGACAATGCCCCCATGCACAAAGCGAGGTCCATACAGAAAGGGTTTGTTGAGATCGGTTTGGAAGAACATGGCTCCAACCCCCGTATCACACACTCACAAACTGAAATCATGTGTTCATTCTACAATCAATTACTGAGTGGGAGACTCAAATATCGCATTATTTTGTATATAGGCTAACATGCAGTTGCTTCCTGTTTCAGTCATGTCTTTGGTCACATTCTTGTGGGGTGGGTCCTACAAAAACACCCTAATGATTAGTTCACAATAGAGCCTTCCACGATGCAGGCAGGATGAAGTTGGCGAAGAGCAACTGCAGAAACTTGCAGTCAAAACTTCATGACCTTTGGTCATATGATTTCTTTAAACATCATGCAGTCAGACATGTAGACACTTTATTAAAAGGCATTGGTCACCGATTTTTTTATATTTTTTAATTGAACCTTTATTTAACTAGGCAAGTCAGTAAATAACAAATTCTTATTTACAATGATGGCCTCACCTGGACGACGCTGGGACAATTGTGCGCCGCCCTATGGGACTCCAATCACGCCCGGATGTGATGCCTTGAGCATCTGTTGGGGGTGTTCCCCTGCGCAGACGTTGCATGCATCAACCAATGGTTGCGTGCCATGTCATCTACTGTGCTACCATTTAGACAAAAGTTAAATATTTCTAAACGCAATTGTTAAAATTCTTAAAAGTTAACTGTGTAAAAAATAAAACAGTTTGTGTCCCTCGGGAAGTCCCTTGGCAATTCTATAGTCTTTATTGGAAAAAGTTGCTGACAGTTGGTCCCAGGACTCGTCTGGCAATAATACTGCGTTCAAAACCAAGTGGGATAGTGTAAATTACCAGTTGTGAAGTCGTAAATACCAGTTGGAGGCATTCAGGCATTCGTTGAGAAACAAAGATTGGCTAATGGCCAACAAGCTGCATCAACGATAAACTAATTATACAGCTATCATGCTTGTAAACAAAGTATAGTGTTAAAAAAAACATGTTAATACATAGCTTTTTATAAATAGTGTTTTGTTGTTACATTTAACTTCCGAAATGCCGTTATCGAGGTAATTTCAATAGTAGGTTACGTCAGAGGTCAGCATGTCAGAGAGTCGTAGCTCAGTGATGATTGACGAGTTTCACACTAGTAATTATGAGTTGGAAGGGCGGTCAAGTAGATTTTACCAAGTCGTATGTAGACCGTCATTGTAAATAAGAATTTGGTCTTAATTGACTTACTTAGTTCAATACAGGTTAAATAAAAATAAAAAAGTTTTTAATTCGGTAAATGCCACCTTCCCATTTGATTTAAATGATGCATTCATTTACGCTTACGTTTCCCCCAAGTACGGATTCCCATTGGACGCTATTACACTGAAGTACCGCCTTTTAAAGATTTTGTCGGGCATTATCAAATAGTCATTGGGCATTATCTACAGCTCCCATTTGAAGGCTACAACTTGAGTACATTTCAGTAGTCAACAGACTGAGCTAGAAGTTGGATACCTTGACGTTAATTGCTCGGTGGACATTTGTAACGCCTGGAGGAAAGTGTATTCTGGATAAAGCAAGGCGTCTTTATTTGGACAGCTGTCATTTTAAAGTTAGTTTCAATTCACACACATATGTAAGTGACTGACAGCTTCTTTCTCATTTCAGCGTGAATGTAGACTACTATCTAAAATTCCGTTGTATTCTGGTGATCTTTTAACACTAAACAAATTGCCTGTATATTCTATTCCATTTTAGCTCGTATTATTTCTGTTCAACGTGTACCACTAAAATATTTATACATTTCTTTAAGAGATGCTATCAGGTTCTGAATACGGTATAATCGTGTTTGGTTACACCGTCCAAGTTGAAAAACATCATGCTCCATATTTTACAACCCTGCACTGTTGGAAAGTCAAGTGTGTTTTAATGGTACATATCAGATTATTTGAGACAATTTAACGATTCAAAAAGCCTTTTAGTCATCAATTTGCTTTGAAAAACGTATTCAACAGGCTGTAGAAACTAATGTACGCAATTATCAAGTTGTTCACGCTGTAACCAAGGCTGTCTTGTCTTGAGGGATGACTTTGGCTCTGTCTGATTTTAAATACTAGTATATGATTGTTAGGGAAATGTTGGCTGGATTGGCCTACCTCCCATCAACAGATCGGAGGTGAGTGGAGCAGGTGCCTCTGGTCCTGTGACCTGTCATATAATTCAGATGGATTTAACGAACTACACCCAAACTCAGTCAGAAAGAAGTTAGTGACTTTGTCCCTTTCAGGTCATTATGAGCCGTTTGTGTTCATTCATGTGAATGCATTTTTTGCAAGGGTGTTCAACTTGGGTGAGGGTTCAGTTCAGCAATGTACAGGTAACTGCCAAAATAAACACCAACTTAGTGTCTTAATAGGGCTTGGGCCACCACGAGCCAGAACCGCTTCAATGCACCTTGGCATAGATTCTACAAGTGTCTGGAACTCTATTGGCGGGATATGATACCTTTTTCTTCCAAGCTAAACTCCATAATTTGATGTTTTGTTGATGTGGTGGAAAACGCTGTCTCGGGTGCCACTCCTGAATCTCCCATATGTTTTCAATTGGGTTGAGATCTGGTAACTGAGATGGCCTTGGCATATGGTTTACATAATTTATCATGCTCATCAAACCATTCAGTGACCACTCGTGCCCTGTGGATGGAGGCATTGGCATCCTATGGGGGCATTGCCATGGTAGCTAAAATTATGGCCTGCCCAAAATGTTTGTACATGATCAAATTTTATTTGTCACATACACATGGTTAGCAATGTTAATGCGAGTGTAGCGGAAGGCTTGTGCTTCTAGTTCCGACAATGCAGTAATAACCAACAAGTAATCTAACCTAACAATTCCACAACTACCTTATACACACAAGTGTAAAGGGATCAAGAATATGTACATAAAGATAAATGAATGAGTGATGGTACAGAACGGCACAGGCAAGATGCAGTAGATGGTATAGAGTACAGTATATACATATGAGAAGAGTAATGTAGGGTATGTAAACATTATATTAAGTGGCATTGTTTAAAGTGGCTAGTGATACATCAATTCTTCCCATATTAAAGTGGCTGGAGTTGACTCAGTATGTTGGCAGCAGCCACTCAATGTTAGTGATGGCTGTTTAACAGTCTGATGGCCTTGAGATAGAAGCTGTTTTTCAGTCTCTCGGACCCTGCTTTGATGAACCTGTACTGACCTCGCCTTCTGGATGATGGCTGGGTGAACAGGCAGTGGCTCGGGTGGTTGTTGTCCTTGATGATCTTTATGGCCTTCCTGTGACATCGGGTGGTGTAGGTGAATTGGAGGGCAGGTAGTTTGCCCCCGGTGATGCGTTGTGCAGACCTCACTACCCTCTGGAGAGCCTTACGGTTGTGGGCGGAGCAGTTGCCGTACCAGGCGGTGATACAGCCCGACGGGATGGGATTGTGCATCTGTAAAAGTTTGAGTGCTTTTGGTGACAAGCTGAATTTCTTCAGCCTCCTGAGGTTGAAGAGGCGCTGTTGCGCCTTCTTCACCACGCTGTCTGTGTGGGTGGACCAATTCAGTTTGTCTGTGATGTGTACTCCGAGGAACTTAACTTACTACCCTCTCCACTACTGTCCCGTCGATGTGGATAGGGGGGTGCTCCCTCTGCTCTTTCCTGAAGTCCACGATCATCTCCTTTGTTTTGTTGATGAGTATGAGGTTATTTTCCTGACACCACACTCCGAGGGCCCTCACCTCCTCCCTGTAGGCCGTCTCGTCGTTGTTGGTAATCAAGCCTACCACTGTAGTGTCGTCTGCAAACTTGATGATTGAGTTGGAGGCGTGCATGGCCATGCAGTCGTGGGTGAACAGGGAGTACAGGAGAGGGCTCAGAACGCACCCTTGTGGGGCCCCAGTGTTGATCAGTGGGGTGGAGATGTTGTTACCTACCCTCACCACCTGGGGGCGGCCCGTCAGGAAGTCCAGTACCCAATTGCACAGGGCGGGGTCGAGACCCAGGGTCTCAAGCTTAATGACGAGTTTGGAGGGTACTATGGTGTTAAATGCTGAGCTGTAGTCGATGAACAGCATTTTCACATAGGTATTCCTCTTGTCCAGATGGGTTAGGGCATTGTGGTTGCGATTGCGTCGTCTGTGGACTTATTGGGGCGATAAGCAAATTGGAGTGGGTCTAGGGTGTCGGGTAGGGTGGAGATGATATGGTCCTTGACTAGTCTCAAAGCCCTTCATGATGACTGAATTGAGTGCTACGGGGCGGTAGTCGTTTAGCTCAGTTACCTTAGCTTTCTTGGGAACAGGAACAATGGTGGCCCTCTTGAAGCATGTCGGAACAGCAGACTGGGATAAAGATTGATTAAATATGTCCGTAAACACACCAGCTGGTCTGCGCATGCTCTGAGGACGCGGCTGGGGATGCCGTCTAGGCCTGCAGCCTTGCGAGGGTTAACACGTTCAAATGTTTTACTCACGTCGGCTGCAGTGAAGTAGAGTCCGCAGGTTTTGGTAGCGGGCCGTGTCAATGGCACTGTATTGTCCTCAAAGCGAGCAATGAAGTTGTTTAGTCTGTCTGGGAGCAAGACATCCTGGTCCTCGACGGGGCTGGTTTTCTTTTTGTAATCTATGATTTGACTGTAGACTCTGCCACATACCTCTTGTGTCTGAGCCGTTGAATTGCGACTCTACTTTGTCTCTATACTGACGCTTAGCTTGTTTGAGACAATGGCTACACTGTTTGTATTTGGTCATGTTTCCAGTCACCTTGCCCTGGTTAAAAGCAATGGTTCGCTCTTTCAGTTTTCTGCGAATGCTGCCATCAATCCACGGTTTCTGGTTTGGGAATGTTTTAATAGTTGCTGTGGGTACGACATCGGCAATGCACTTGCTAATTTACTCGCTCACCATAAGCCTGATCGGATGTTAAGCGCTTCATCAACTCAGGAACCACACCTGTGTGGAAGCACTTGCTTTCAATATACTTTGTATCACTCATCTACGCAAGTGTTCCCATTTATTTGGTAAAATATCTGTATATTGGTCTTGTCAGAACTGAAAAGCCCCTTTCAAAACATGCGTTCTGTAAACGACCACTAGAAAAACAATTGGCACAAGGAGCTTAAAGGTGCCATATGCAGAAATGGCTGTCAATTCCTGGCTAGTTTGCCTAATTTCAGTTTGACAAAACAAGCAGTGAGAACGTTTCTTTAACCAAAAATATTGTATTTTCAGCTGTTTGAAGCTGGTGAACAAAAGTAAGATGCTAAAACAATGCTTAAGAACAGAAAGTATAGAAATTAAACAGATCTACCAGTTAGACTTGCTTTCAATGTGAATGACAAATCTGTAAATCACATTTCTATGTGAATTTGGTGGGTTGCCCAAAAACTTGCATATTGCAGCTTTAAGTATGAGTGAAAGGTCGTTAGACAAATCCCTACCAAATGGTTATTTTCCTTGGACTATTACCAACTTAAAGGTGTGTTGACACATCTTTGCACTACTTATTCATTTTATAGAGGCTAGAATTGAAAGTGTGAAACAACATTATATGAATGTATTTGTCACATTTGGGTTAAGATTTCCTGGGAACATGGCTGTTTTTTAAAAACCCTGGCTCTGGCTGCACCTATATGCCCCATGTTTACCAAGTCCCTGGCTGTCGTTCCTGTCAACGTGACTTTAATCCTAAACCCTCTCAATGGCCAAAGCATTTTTCTATAAGGACCTCAATCCCATTGTTATGGTCGTGATGTTAATTTTTTAGCTTTTGATGTGAGCTTTTCATCATCTCGCCCTTGTTGCCCATGTAAAAAACAGTTACCCAAGCTCTGTCACTACTAGAGTAAGTCAGACTTCTAAGGTCTGGGCCTGCATATCAGCCCAGAGGCAGGACAAAAATACATCAGGAGCTCGTGGTGTCACTCACGAACCGGATGGGTTTCCGTCAGATGATTTGAGGCCAGTCTATTCTCTGTGAAGTTTGACTGAGACCGAAGCATGTGAGCGGGGAGACAGACTTTTCCTTTTATACTATTATCACTGTGATTGCTTGTGTTTTTATTGGGTGACTTTTGTAGGATTGTATTTTACAAAGCACTGCATTATGCTCTTATTAGTAAACCACAGTCAATTAGATAAGACCACTTGTTGTAAATCCATACAGGGATATTTTCCTCCAAGCTCCAGATATGATTGGCTTCCACCCTGAGTCTATTCCCTTATCTACCTGCTTATTGACACCTGAGCTTGCAGTCTCGGTCAGTTTACACGTCCGCTACTTTGGTCTATCATTGGTATGTGTGAATACACTGCAGAGCTCTTTGATGCAGTTTTAATAATGCAATAGATCTACTGTTGAGGTAATTGCTGTTTGTTGAAATATGTATATATTGTGGTGTGTTGAAGGTACGGTGATGGGGAAGTTTTGGCATGTGGTCAAGTAGAAAAGGAATTGTAAGGAAGAACTGGGCAAATGCCAAAGTTGGTAACCGAATAACACTGAGGTATATTCTACTGTCATTCTGTTACCGAACTTTGCATCTGCACAGTTTTTCCAGTAAATGTTTTTATTTTATTTACTGTGTAAATTGTTGAAAGTGGTCTGTGCATAGTTGTATGGTTTATTACATTTTGATATTTTTTTTAATGGGAAAATCTGAGTCTCAGCCTAATTTCGTTACTGTGGAATTGCCATTATCTGAAAGCAAGAATTCCTTCCTGGATGTCTTTGCACTGTGCAGTAATTACCAGTATAATTGGTCCTTCTCTACCAGCCCTCGCACTATTTCTCCCCTCACATATATTTCATTTTCCACCCTAGCGGTTGGTAGCGGTCTTAAGCACCTGTTAACGTTTTGCCTTATTACATGAATGTGTGTCTATTACAGTAAAAGTCAATTTTATACTTCGTATGGAAGGTGTGACGCAATTGCGAAGCCCTCGAGGGCAAATTGAGCTCCTCACTGCTCAAACTTTGTAAAAATGTGGAGAGCTGAGTGTAACTCTGCATTGACATGTTTGGTTGACGGTAGGTGGGGGCGGAAGGTCCTATATAAACTCACTTCCTTCACAACAGCTCAGTGAAGTATAAATGCCTTGACTTCTGCAGAGGCCATATCACAGTAAAAGTCAATTTTATACTTCGTATGGAAGGTGTGACGCAATTGCGAAGCCCTCGAGGGCAAATTGAGCTCCTCACTGCTCAAACTTTGTAAAAATGTGGAGAGCTGAGTGTAACTCTGCATTGACATGTTTGGTTGACGGTAGGTGGGGGCGGAAGGTCCTATATAAACTCACTTCCTTCACAACAGCTCAGTGAAGTATAAATGCCTTGACTTCTGCAGAGGCCATATCGCAGTAAATGCTGTATGGCCACTGCAGATGTGGTATTGACCATGTCGTCTTTAAGCCAAGGGAATAGCAAGTATGTGATTGCTGGATCGCTAGTTTATAGCTTATCCTGCCAAGGATGGGTGTGGGAGTTTTATCTGGTTTGATGTGCATAGATTTGGTCTCTCGATGGTACTCCAGAGATGTCATTACGGCCTGTGTGGTAATGGCATGACCTACATACCCCCGGTCATTAAGGCTAACATATGAAACCGTCCATTGGGCAGACAGACTGGAGTTCATGTCAAGTAGGACGTTTTATGATGTGGAATCTGTAGTAAATGCTAATAAACTAAGAGTAGGACTCTATTGAATCTAAGTTTGAATGTTATTTGACTTCATAGATATGACTGAAATGCTCTTTTTCAAGTTAGCTTATGTCCCTTTCCTGACTGGAGGAAAGGAACACCTGACTAATATAATTATATTTCATAAAGGGCATTCTCTGTTTGTTCTTTCTCCATTACAAATTATCCTGTCTATCCTGCAGCAGGTCCATATTTCATATCTCTTGACATTCCTCCAGGGGATGTTTCCTGCCTGGGCGGAAACTGAGTGTGCTGTAGTTAATTAGCATCATATTAAAACCTGCATGTCACCAGCCAACCACTTTGAATTCCCTTTCACCACACCACCACTCTGACACGCCTAAATGCTTTGTGAGACTTGGGATTTTCCCCACGGAAGTAGAATGTCCTATGAGCTCTACACTGTATTATGAAATTCACATTGCCTGTACTGTAAAGAGAGGTTTATACAGGTTGTAGTGGTCTAGGGAGAAGTCTCTTTGCTTGGTGCTCAGAGCCAGTGAGCCATGTCTTTTGAAGTGTTTTTCCCGAGGTGTTCCTGGCTCAGTCGCTGGCCAGGCACTTGTCGGCTCTTCTTTGGTAGATAAAAATGCAACAATTTCATAGACTTTACTGAGTTACAGTTCATATAAGGAAATCAGTCAATTGAAATACATTCACTAGGCCCTAATCTACAGATTTAACATGACAGAATACAGATATGCATCTTGGTCAGAGATACCTTTTCAAAAAAACAAGTATCAGAAAACCAGCCCATATCTGGTGTGAACACTTTTTGTCATGCAGCTCGACACATCTCCTTCGCATAGTGTTGATCAGGCTGTTGATTGTGGAATGTTGTCCCACTCCTCTTCAATAGCTGTGCAAAGTTGCTGGATATTGGCAGGAACTGGAACTCTGTCGATCCAGAGCATCCCAAACATGCTCAATAGGTCTGAGTATGCAGGCCATGGAATAACTGGGACATTTTCAGCTTCCTGGAATTGTGTACAGATCCTTGTGACATGGGCCGTGCATTATGCGGAAACATGAGGTTGATGGCAGCGGATAAATGGCATGACAATGGGCCTCAGGATCTCCTCATGGTATCTCTGTGCATTCAAATTAAAATGCAATGGTGTTCATTGTCCATAGCTTAAGCCTGCCCATACCATAACCCCACTGCCGCCATGGGGCACTCTGTTCACAACATTGACATCAGCAAACCGGTCGCCCACACGACGCCATACGGCGGTTGTGTGGCCGGTTGGATGTACTGCTAAATTCTCTAAATCGACGTTGAAAGTAGAGAAATTCTGGCAACTGCTCTGGTGGACATTCCTGCAGTCGGCATATCAATTAAACACTCCCTCAACTTGAGACATTGACACAACCACACATTTTAAAAGTGGCCTTTTTTCCACTGCACAAGGTGCACCTGTGTAATGATCATGCTGTTTAATCAGATTCTTGATATGCCACACCTGACAGGTGGATGGATTATCTCTTTGCAAAGGAGAAATGCTCACTAACGGATGTAAATACATTTTGTGCGTATAGAACATTTCTGATTTTTTATTTATTTTTAATTTCAGCTCATGAAACATGGGACCAACAGTTTACATGTGTTTAAAAAATGTTTTTTTATATATTTTTGTTCAATGTGTGTGTGCCATTTTAGTCATGCGCGCATTCATTTTAAGTAAGGGTTGTCCTGGGAATCAAACCCATTATCCTGCCTTGTGAGCACCATGCTCTAGCAACTGAGCTACAGAGGAGAGAGGACCACCTAATTTTGATTCCTGTCTCACTGAGATGGCATGACTTTCCTTCTCTCATACTGTTCTCTTGACATTACACTATGTGCTTCAGCACTCCCAGTCTACTACCACAGTACTCAGTCAGCTGGTCCGAACTAATAAAAAGCTTACTTCTATATTAAACTCATTTTTCACTACAACTGTATGCAAATGCTCAAACTGATTTTTTTTATCTGAAATATTTAGCATTGTCAATGGCCTTGTATCTAACGTCCAATTTTAAACTCAAGTTCAAAAAAAGTATTTGTTTGAGTAATGTCATACAGTATATGAAATGTGCTTTTGTGGGTTAACCTACATTGTCAGAATAACAAACCTTTATCAGTGATCAAACACACTTCCTTAAAAGGTCTCTTAAGCAAGAGCATATGTTGAAATTCACAGCCTTACTTTTTATCATATGCTGACAGGATACATGAACAGAACACTTTCCTTGTTCCAAATTGCCCTGGCTACTCCAACTCTCAGCTGAGGTAAAGGATGATAACAGATTTGAAAAGCAGGATGATTTTTAACATTAAGTTATAGCCTGGCTGTTGCAAAAACCAACCCCTATCTAGCTGCTGTAACCAATAACCATGTCTTGTCTGTGCTTTGACAGACATTATACTCCTTGGTTAGCTCTACCTGTATACCAGTGGATGCTACTGACGGGAGGAAAACTCATACTAATGGCTGGAAGGGAGTCAATGGAATGGTATCAACCACATGTTTGACTCGAATGACTCTTCCAGTCATTTATTATGAGCTGTCCTCCCCTCAGCAGCCTCCACTGCTGTATTCTCTTTCCTTACCTCAGGCTATGTCCAGGTAACCTACAGTGCCTTCAGAAAGTATTCATACCCATTGACTTATAATAGATTTTATGTTATAGCATGAATAAAAACAGTTGTCACCCTTCTACACAATACCACATAATGACAAAGAACATGTTTTTAGACAATTTTGCAATTAAATTAAATAGATCTCATTTACATAAGTATTCACACCCCTGACTCAATACATGTTAGCTGTAATTGCTGCCAATGGTATTTCTGGGTAAGTCTGTTCAGAGCTTTCCACCCCTGGATTGTGCAATGTTTGTCCATTTAAAACATATTTTGAAATTCTTCAAGTTAGTTCTTGATCATAGATAGACAGCCGTTTTCAAGTCTTGCCATAGATTTTCAAGCAGATTTCATTCAAAAGTGACTAGGCCACTCAGGAACATTCAATGTTGTGAACTCAAGTGTATATTTGGTCTTGTATTTTAGGTTATTGTCCTGCTGAGAGGTGAATTTGTCTCCCAGTGTCTGGAAAGTAGACTGAACCATGTTTTCCTCTATCTAGATCTTGCCTGTGCTTTGCTCTTCTGTTTTTATTTGTTTCCTTAACTCCCTCGTCCTTGCCGATGACAAGCAAATTCATAACATATTGGATTTGGCCCAAACATAACACCTTTTGTATTCAGGACATAAAGCTAATTTCTTTGCCAGATTGTTTTGCAGATTTACTTTAGTATCTTATTGCAAAATGGATGTATGTTTTGTAATATTTGTATTCTGTACAGGCTTCCTTTTTTCATTCTGTAATTTAGGTTAGTATTGTGGAGTAACTACAATGTTGGCCTGTCCGTCAGTTTTCTCCTATCACAGCCATTAAAACTGCCACAGGATTGGTGGGTCCCCCTTGGGATGGTTGAGCTAACGTAGGCTAATGCGATTAGCATGAGGTTGTAAGTAACAAGAACATTTCCCGGGACGTAGACATATCTGAAATTGGCAGAAAGCTTAAATTCTTGTTAATCTAACTGCACTGTCCAATTTACAGTGAAATAAAACCATGCTATTGTTTGAGGAGAGTGCACAGTTATGAACTTAAAGTTATTAGTAAACCAATTAGGCACATTTGGGCAGTCTTTATACAACATTTTGAACAGAAATGGTTCATTGGATCAGTTTAAAACTGCACATACACTGCTGACATCTAGTGGCCAAAATTGCGCCTGGCCTAAAACAATACATTATGGATCTTTTGTGTTTTCAAAGATGGTACAAAAAAAGTTTTTTTCTTTTGTATTATCTTTTATCAGATTCAATGTGTTATATTCTCCTACATTAATTTCACATTTCCATAAACTTAAGATGGCGCCGGAGAAGGCAGACGTTTTACGTGCCCCCACTCGATTGTGTTCTTTTGTAGTTTCTTCCACGTAGGTCATCGATTTTATTGTCCAAATATTGCACATTTGCTAGCAGAATGGAAGGAAGTGGGGGTTTATGCGTTCGCCTATGAATTCTCAGAAGCCAGCCCACCCTCTGTCCCCTTTTAATCCACCTCTTCACGCAAATCATGGGGATCTGGGCCTGTTCCTGAGAAAGCAGTATATCTTTTTCGTCAGACTGGATTCTGCCAGTCTGTGGTGAGTAATCGCAGTCCTTATGTCCAGAAGTAATTTTCGGTCATAAGAGACGGTAGCGGCAACATTATGTACAAAAATAAGTAAATAAACCAACCAACTGGACATTCAAAACTGTAAAAACGTATGCTTCACAGAGTCGTGGCTGAACGACGACACGATCAACACTGTATCAGCAGGATAGAACAGCGACGTCTGGTAAGACGAGAGGCGGCGGACTATGTATTTTTGTAAATTACAGCTGGTGCACGATATCTAAGGAAGTCTCGCGCAATTGTATCTCATGAGAAACTGTAGACCACACTACCTACCTAGAGAATTATATCTGTATTTTTTTGTAGCTGTTTACATACCACCACAGTCAGAGGCTGGCACTACGACAGCATTTAATGAGCTGTATTCCGCCATACGCAAACAGGAAAACGCTCATCCAGAGGCGGCGCTCCTAGTAGCCAGAGACTCTGGACCACCTTTACTCCACACACAGAGACTCATACAAAACTCGCACTCCATTTGGCAAATCTAGCCATAATTATATCCTCCTGATTCCTGCTTACAAGCTAAAATTAAAGCAAGAAGCACCAGTGACTTGATCAATAAAAAAAGTGGTCGGATGAAGCAGATGCTAAGCTACAGGACTGTTTTGTTAGCCCAGAAGGAATATGTTCCGGGATTCCTCCGATGCTATGCCCTCCGAACCATCAAACAGTAGAAGTGTCAGTACAGGACTAAGATCAAATAATGTGTGGCAGGACTTGCAAAACATTAGACTACATAGGGATCACAGCCGAGAGCTGCCCAGTGACACGAGCCTTCCCAGACGAGCTAAACTACTTCTTTGCTCGCTTCGAGGCAAATAACACTGAAACATGCATGAGAGCACCAGCAGTTCCAGACGACTGTGTGATCATGCTCTCCGTAGCCGACTTAAGACCTTTTAAACAGGTCAACATACACAAGGCTGCGGTGCCAGACGGATTACCAGGACGTGTGCTCCGGGCATGTGCTGACCAACTGGCAGTTGTCTTCACTGACATTTTTAACATGTCTCTGAGTCTGTAATACCAACATGTTTCAAGCAGACCACCATAGTCCCTGTGCCCAATAACACTAAGGCAACCTGCCTAAATGAACACAGACCCGTAGCACTCCCATCCATAGTGCTACATGAAGTGAAGTGCTTTGAAAGGTTGGTAATGGCTCACATCAACACCATTATCACAAACACTAGACCCACTCCAATTTGCATACCGCCCAAACAGATCCATAGATGATGCAATCTCTATTGCACTCCACACTGCCCTTTCCCACCTGGACAAAAGGAACACCTTTGTGAGAATGCTATTCATTGACTTCAGCTCAGCGTTCAACACCATAGTACCCTCAAAGCTCATCACTAAGCTGTGTACCCTGGGACTAAACACCTCCCTCTGCAACTGGATCCTGGACTTCCTGACGGGCTGCCGCCGGGTGGTAAGGGTAGGTAACAACACATCCGCCACGCTGATCCTCAACCAGGGGGCCTCGGATGCGTGCTAAGTCCCCTCCTGTACTCCATGTTCACTCATGACTGCACAACACCATCATCAAGTTTGCCAATGACACAACAGTGGTAGGCCTGATCAACGATGAGACAGCCTATAGGGAGCAGGTCAGAGACCTGGCCATGTGGTGCCAGGACAACAACCTCGCTCTCGACGCGATCAAGACAAAGGAGATGATTGTGGGCTACAGGAAAAAGAGTGCAGAGCATGCCCCCATTCTTATCGACAAGGCTGCAGTGGAGTAGGTTGTGCTTCAAGTTATTGGTGTCCACATCACCAACAAACTAACATGGTCCAAACACCAAGACAGTCGTGAAGCAGGCACGACAACCTATTCCCCCTCAGGAGACTGAAAAGATTTGGCATGGATCCTTAGATCCTCAAAAGATTCTACAGCTGCACTATCGAGAGCACTGGTTGCATCACTGCCTGGTATGGCAACCGCTCGGCCTCTAACCGCAAGGCACTACAGAGGCTTCCTGCCATCCAGGACCTCTTATACCATGCGGTGTCAGAGGAAGGCCCTAAAAATTGTCACACTCCAGCCACCCTAGTCATAGATTGTTCTCTCTGCTACCACATGGCAAGCGGTACCGGAGCGCCAAGTCTAGATCCAAGAGGCTTCTAAACAGCTTCTACCGTTAACCCCCCCCCCCCCCCCCCCCAAGCCATAAGACTCAGGAACACCTAATCAAATGGCTACCTAGACTATTTGCATTGCCCCCTCCCTCTTTTTACACTGCTGCTACTCTGTTATCATCTATGCATAGTCACTTTAATAACTCTACCTACCTCAGCTAACCCCCGCACATTGACGCTGTACCACCCTCCCCCCGTATATAGTCTCGCTATTGTCATTTTACTGCTGCTCTTTAATTACTTGTTACTGTTATTTCTGATCTGCATTTTTTTTTTTTTAACTACATTGTTGGTTAGGTACTCGTGAGGTCTACCTGTTGTATTCTGCGCATGTAACTAATACCATTTGTAAAAACATTTTTATATCAAGAATATGCATATCCTTGCTTCAGGTCCAGAGCTACAGGCAGTTAGATTTGGGTATGTCATTTTAGGTGAACATTTGAAAATGGTCCGAACTTTTTTTTAAAGTCACCATGGGCCTCATGGTGAGATCCCTGCATGGTTTCCTTCCTCTCCCCCAACTGGGTTAAGAAGGACCCCTGTATCTTTGTGGTGACTGGGTGTATTGATACACCATCCAAAGTGTAATTAATTGGACGCCTGTATCTTTGTAGTGACTGGTTGTATTGCTCAAAGGGATATTCAGTGTCTGCTTTTTTTATACCCATATATCAATATGTGACCTTTGCGAGGCATTGGAAAATCTACCTGGTCTTTGTGGTTGAATCTGTTTGAAATTCACTGCTCGATTTAGGGTCCTTACAATTATCTGTATGTTTGGAAAACAGAGATGAGGTAGTTATTAAAAAAAACATGTTAAGCACTATTTCGCGCACGCGCACACAGTGAGTCCATGAAACTTATTTTGTGTCACTGGCCTACACAGAATATCACCATCTCAATTTAATCAATTTTAAATTTAGGCTGTAACCCAGCAAAATATGGAAAAAGTCAAGAGGTGTGATTACTTTCTGAAAGTACTATACATGGACACCGCCGCTAACATGGATATTGTGTACCTAGCTGTTGGCTTTTGATTCTAGGTGATGAGAAATTAGCTTTTTCCCCCCCAACAAACTCATGTCTTGTTCTAGTTTTTTCTACTCTACTTAAAACTGTTTCTACAAATAGAGGCAGATTGTGAGTGTGATATAATGCCAGACTCTCCCTGTGCAATTTCCCACAGTGCTTCAACCGGTTAAATATAGATTAGGCCGTGAACTATCCCATACCACACTGACTCCCTGGAATTGTTCGTGTTACTGTGTGTATTCAACCCCCCCAGAGGAGGCAAGGTTGAAATGTGAGAATTCCCATTCAAGCCTTGTAGTTAGATTTTATTTCTCTTTTGACTGAGCTAAAACGTCCCATGAGTGGTTCACTCCGGACAGAGAGAAGAGCAGTGTAGCTTGGAGAAGAGCGCATCTGAATTTCAGTTCCAGAGCCTTTGCTAGATGAGATGTTGCGATCTGCCAAACGTGATTTGGAATGAGAGATGTGACACCACCTCTGGTCCACTAAAAGCGGTGGGGAGAAGAGGCCAGACTTCTCACTTGTTCGGGTTGCGCGCTCCTGCAGTCTGCACAGCCCTTCAACTGATCCAAATATCAAAAGGCATCATGTTTCAGACCTCATGGAAACTGCAGTCTCCCCTACTTTAGAACTTTGATGGTTCCTTTAACACATCCAGGTTTACATTTCAATTGACATGACAGGCAGAGTCATTGAGCGATTAGATTGAGCAACTAGAATGATGACTAGTTGAATGGCGTAGCTTGTTCTGTTATTTGGGCAGGTAATGGGAGAGACTGCAGACGGAGGCAGTGAAATGTGTGTACACTACCATTCAAAAGTTTGGGGTCACTTAGAAATGTCCTTGTTTTGAAAAACTATTTTTTTCTTGTCCTTAAAAATAACATCAAATTGATCATAAATACAGTGTAGACATTGTTAATGTTGTAAATGACTTGTAGCTGGAAAGGGCTGATTTATAAAAATAAAAAAATGTTAATGGAATATCTACACTAGGCGTACAGAGGCCCATTATCAGCAACCATCAAATCTGTTTCAATGGCACGTTGTGTTAGCTAATCCAAGTTTATCATTTTAAAAGTCTAAATGTTCATTAGAAATCCCTTTTGCAATCATGTTAGCACAGCTGAAAACTGTTTTCTTGATTAAAGAAGCAATAAAACTGGCCTTTAGACTAGTTGAGTATCCCGAGCATCAATGGGTTCGATTACAGGCTCAAAATGTCCAGAAACAAAGTACTTTCTTCTGGAATTCGTCAGTCTGTTCTTGTTCTGAGAAATTAAGGCTATTCCATGCGAGAAACTGAAGATCTTGTACAACGCTGTGAACTACTCCCTTCACAGAACAGAGCAAACTGGCCCTAACCAGAATAGAAAGAGTGGGAGGCCCCGGTGCACAACTGAGCAAAAGTACATTAGTGTCTAGTTTGAGAAACGGATACCTCAAGTCCTCAACTGGCAGCTTCATTAAATTGTACCTGCAAAACACCGTCTCAACGTCAACAATGACGAGGCGATTCCGGGATGCTGGCCTTCTAGGCAGAGTTGCAAAGAAAAGCCATATCACAGACTGGCCAATAAGAAAATATTAAGATGGGCCAAAGAACAGACACTGGAAAGAGGTACTCTGGCTAGAAGGCCAGCATCCCGGAATCGCCTGTTGATGTTGGGACTGGTATTTTGTGGGTACTATTTAATGAAGCTGCCAGTTGAGGACTTGTGAGGTGCCTGTTTAATGGGCCTTGTTTCAGAGCTGTCATGACATCTCCAGCTATGCAAATTAAGGATATTTATGATGTTCAATGCAACAGCATCCTCCATGCTTTAAACAGGATGTACTATTTCAACTTCTGTTTCGCTATGACTGGTCAGTGGAAATGTGGGTTCACACTGAGAATCTTATATGAAGGAGTGCATGTTGTATTGTGTCTTGAGAACATGCTAGAGATATTACATACATTTTAATGTGACATCTTGTTTATATTGTTTTTAAATGTCCAGTAACATAATCAAGATACAGGGTGCAAATTATTCTTGTGGATTTTTTAAAGAAAAGTAATTTGTCATGTTTTATTAAGCGTGCTATTAATTACCATGTAACATTATTACTGGGGAGACCATATCACAGAGCAAATGTCTAGATTACTTTTGTCGATAGTCTGAGTGTGGAGTGAAGCTGTAATAAAATCAAATGCCATTTTCCTTTCCAGAACCCGCTGAGATGGCAGTTGTCATAGTCTAACTAAGCCTGTGAGGGCTGGGGCCGGAGTGAGGGACTGCCCAGACAGTCTCCAAAACGGAAGATGTGTGAAACAGAGGATGAGAGGAGTGCTCAGGCCAGGCAGCTCTTTGAGAACTTTGTCCAGGCGTCCACATTTAAGGGCACTATGCAGGCCTTTAGTATCTTATGCAGGCAGATGGATCTGGACCCACTGGACTACAGGAACTTCTACAGCAACCTCAAAGCCACGGTCACCAACTGGAAGGCCAAGGCCCTCTGGACCAAACTGGACAAGAGAGCCAGCCACAAGGAGTACAAGAAAGCCCAAGCCTGTGAGGGCACAAGGGTAAGAAATCACCCAAGCTTCTACACAGTGGAGGCTGCTGAGGGGAGGATGCCTCCTAATAATGTCTGGAATGTTACAATGGAATGGTATTCCGCTCCAGGCATTACCACGAGCCCGTCCTTCCCAATTAAGGTATCACCACCCTGTGCTTTCACAGTAACGCTGACTCAGGCGCCGCTCCAGAATCTCCCATAAGTGTTCAATTGTGGGTAGGGGTAAAAGTGACTAAGCAATCAGGATATACTGTATAATAAACAGTAGCAGCAGCGTGCGTGCATGTGTGCGGTGTCAATATTTGTATGTTGGATTGTCAGTGTAGAGTCTAGTGAGTGTGCAAGGGAGTCAGTGCAAAACAATTAAAATAAATAGTGGGTCAATGTAAATGAGTGCATAGCCATGATAGCCAAAATAATGGCCTGCCCAGCATTTTTATACATAAGCATGATGAGATGTTATTTGCGTAATTAACATCGGCACCACAGCTGTGTGGAAGCAGCTACTTTCAATATAATTTGTTTCCCTCATGTACTCAAGTGTTTCCATTATTTTGGCAGTTACCTGTCGAAGCCTAAAATGAATTAACCCTATATTTGCCTTTGGACAGACCTTCCACATTGGGATTGAATACATGACATTCTCCATGCTAATGTCATATCTGCATAAGGAATGATGATTCATAGCTGGTTGGTTTTGATTTATAACTTCCCTGTGTCAGATGTAGCGAAGAGTCTAGTCACAGTCTGTGACGGAATAGGCTACTTTTTGTCTAATTCTTTACTACTATGAGCCAGGCTACAGTTTTTTATTTTATTTTTTTAATGAAATTGAAGCCCTGTGACATCAATTCACTCAACTCTTAATAGTTTACAACTTGAAAGTTAAGTTCTTACTTATAAAATGTTGGTCAAAAATGTGTATTTGTAATGATTCCTTATTAGTTCCTGCCAAGGCAGCAGCTACTCTTCCTGGGGTCCAGCAAAATTAAGGCAGTTATGCAAAAGAGGTTGAGGTACTATTAAGGTACTACAGTATGTTAAAGTACTAGTTGTACAGTAGGTTCATAATGTGACTCCTATTTCATGGTAATGTTATGCTGCACGACAGACTGTTGCTGTGTATTTCTTATACTGTTTTGAGATGATATCCCTACACACCCAGCTGGTAGCCGCTTCTTATTGGAGCAGTATGGAGAACAGCTACACTGCACATGTCCACAGGATCATGTCAAACAAGGAAAGCATGATTAACCTCCTCACATATGAAACAAATTTTTTGACAGTGCAAAATCAGCAAATCCATTACGACACAATGGAGTTGATAATGCAGGCTGTTTTAAAAATATAATTTCTGCCCATTTTAGGTGTATGTGTTCTTGAATGTTTAGCGTAGTGTTTGAATGACTTAATTCTCAGAGGAAAATATTAGAGGTCCTAAGGAAAGGATGCTGGTGTTAGATAGGCCTAGATGACAGTGAGACTCTGGGTGGTGCTTGTCTGATAGTCTACAGTCGTGGCCAAAAGTTTTGAGAATGACACAAATATAAATTTTCAGTCTGCTGCCTCAGTTTGTATGATGGCAATTTGCATATTCTCCAGAATGTTATGAAGAGTGATCAGATGAATTGCAATTAATTGACAAGTCCCTCTTTGCCATGCAGATGAACTGAATCACAAAAAAACATTTCCACTGCATTTCAGCCCTGCCACAAAAGGACCAGCTGACATGTCCGTGATTATCTTGTTAACACAGGCGTGAGTGTTGACGAGGCTGGAGATCCCTATCATGCTGATTTTGAGTTCGAATGACAAACTGTAAGCTTCAAAAGGAGGCTGGTGCTTGGAATCATTGTTCTTCCTCTGTCAACCATGGTTACCTGCAAGGAAACATGTGCCGTCATCATTGCTTTGCACAAAAAAGTGCTTCACAGGCAAGGATATTGCTGCCAGTAAGATTGCACCTAAATAAACCATTTATCAGATCATCAAGAACTTCAAGGAGAGAGGTTCAATTGTTGTGAAGAAGGCTTCAGGGCGCCCAAGAAAGTCCAGCAAGCGCCAGGACCGTCTCCTAAAGTTGATTCAGCTGCGGGATCAGGGCACCACCAGTACAGAGCTTGCTCAGGAATGGCAGCAGGCAGGTGTGAGTGCATCTGCACGCACAGTGAGGCGAAGACTTTTGGAGGATGGCCTGGTGTCAAGAAGGGCAGTAAAAGAAGCCACTTCTCTCCAGGAAAAACATCAGGGACAGACTGATATTCTGCAAAGGGTACAGGGATTGGACTGCTGAGGACTGGGGTAAGTCATTTTCTCTGATGAATCCCCCTTCCAATTGTTTGGTGCATATGGAAAAAAGCTTGTCCTGAGAAAATAAAGTGAGCGCTACCATCAGTCCTTTGTCACGCCAACAGTAAAGCATCCTGAGACTATTCATGTGTGGGGTTGTTTCTCAGCCAAGGGAGTGGGCTCACTCACAATTTTGCCTAAGAACACAGCCATGAATAAAGAATGGTACCAACACATCCTATAAGAGCAACTTCTCCCAACCATCCAGGAACCGTTTGGTGACGAACAATGCCTTTTCCAGCATGATGGAGCACCTTGCCATAAGGTAAAAGTTATAACTAAGTGGCTCGGGGAACAAAACATCGATATTTTGGGTCCATGGCCAGGAAACTCCCCAGACCTTAATCCCATTGAGAACAAATTCAATGGACAACTATTTTCTTGCCTCCCATTTTTAAGTGGGATTATGGTTTTTGTTTTACATTGTTGTAGTGACTGGAATAGTTTTGGTTCTTACGCTTGCTTGTTTATGTACCAAATTTAGATTTGCATATCCTATTCATTCAGAATGGTTCACACCCGAGTGGCGCAACGGTCTAAGGCACTGCATCTCAGTGCTTGAGGTGTAACTAAAGACACCCTGGTTCGATTTCGGGCTGTATCGCAACTGGTCGTGATTGGGAGTCCCATAGGGCGGCGCACAATTGGCCCAGTGCCGTCATTGTAAATAAGATTTTGTTCTTAATTGACTTGCCTAGTTAAATAAATAAAATGTACACAGTGATATTGTAATATACGCTCGCATTCCGTATGGGTGATTCGCTTGAGTATGTCAGTTGTATTGAATTGTTGACCCTCCATACCTTTGGAAAGCATCGCCTTCTATATTTCATAAATTCAACATACAGTACCAGTCAAGTTTGGACACCTACTCATTCAAGGGTTTTCCTATATTTTCTACAAGGTAGAAGAATAGTGAAGACATCAAAACTATGAAATAACACATATGAAATCATGTAGTAACCAAAAAAGTGTTAAACCAATCGATATGTTTTATATTTGAGATTCTTCAAAGTATTCACCCTTTGCCTTGATTACAGCTTTGTGCACTTTTGGCATTCTCTCAACCAGCTTCATGAGGAATGTTTTCCAACCGTCTTGAAGGAGTTGCCACATATGCTGACCACTTGTTAGCTGCTTTTCCTTCACTCTGCGGCCCCACTCATCCCAAACCATCTCAATTGGATTGAGGTTGGGTGATTGTGGAGGCCAGGTCATCTGATGCAGCACTCCATCGCTCTCCTTCTTGGTAAAATAGCCCTTACACAGCCTAGAGGTGTGTTGGGTCATTGTCCTGTTGACAACAAAAATGATAGTCCCACTATGGGCGAACCAGATGGGATGGCATATCGCTGCAGAATGCTGTGGTAGCCATGCTGGTTAAGTGTGCCTTGAATTCTAATGCAGATATCATCCGTTCACCTACTCTGCGTCTCAGACTCAGCGGTTGGAACAAAATCTCAAATTTAGAATCCTGAGAAAGGACAGATTTCCACCGGTCTAATGTCCATTGCTCGTGTTTCTTGGCTCAAGCAAGTCTCTTCTTATTGGTGTCCTTTAGTAGAGGTTTCTTAGCAGCAATTCCACCATAAGGCCTGATTCATGGTCTCCTCTGAACAGTTGATGTCTGTTACTTGAACTCTGCAGCCCAAATAAATGTGTCATTCTGAGTTGCAGTTAACTCTAATTAACTTATCCGTTGTAGCAGAGGAAACTCTTTCTTTCCTGTGGCAGTCCTCATGAGAGCCAGTTTCATCATAGCGCTTGATGGTTTTTGCACTTTCAAAGTTCTTGACATTTTCCGTATTGACTGACCTTCACGTCTTAAAGTAATGATGGACAGTCCTTTCTCTTTGCTTATTTGAGCATAATAGGGCTATAATAGGGCTAACTTTTGTATACCCCCCTACCTTGGCACAACACAACTGATTGGCTCAAACGCATTAAGAAAAATAAATTCCACAAATGTACTTTTAACAAGGAACACCTATTTAATTGAAATGCATTCCAGGTGACTACCTCATGATGCTGGTTGAGAGAATGCAATGGGTGGCTCCTTGTGAGAATCTCAAACGTAAAATATATTTTAGTTAACACTTTTTTTTTTTGTTGTTTTTTTTGGTTAGTACGTGATTCCATATGTCATTTCATAGTTTTGTTGTATTCACTATTATTCTACAATATAGTAAAAAATAAAGAACCCCTGGAATGAGTAGGTGTGTGTGTACAAACTTTTTTACTGGTACTGTATTTAAGTAGTGCAGCAGTATTAAGAGATCTTGGATTTCACGTGTGCCCAGGGACCCATGAACCAATCAGGGTTGGGTTTTGTGTCTGAAAGTGATGAAATATCACCATATGTTTACATTGTACAGATGTTAACAAAACATTTTCATTATGAAACTAGGCCTGGTCTTTTGTGAAATCCCTCATCTGGGCATCGTGTCTGAACCTGAATGGCACTGGATACACCTCTGTATGGAAGCACCAGTTTCTCACAGCTGCAGTATAGACAAAATAAACTTCTAAGTTAACAAGGAAACTTGTATTTTGCCAGACCTTTAAAAACACTGCTGTCTCATGTGGGTAAACACCGAAGTATTGGCCCTGCCAGACTTGCAGGACTTAACTCATCATCCTTATTGTTGTGTCCAGTAAAAGTGACACAATCGTTTTTTTTCCCCCCCTTGACCTCTTATGGTGCGACGTGTGTAGGGTTCATGACAAGCTCTGGAAACGGCACACAACAACGTGAGCGCTGACTCTAGCATTCTCTAAGAATAGCCCAAAACCCACAGCTCCACACAGAGCCAAATAACACTATCGTCACCAAATCCCAGTGACAATCATTATCCTTATACAGAGCCACATTAGGACCAATTAATTCCTTTCATTCCAACAGTTCATTGTCACCTTTGTTTGGTCTAAATGGGCTTTAATTCTGTTGAATACGATGCATGCTGAGATTTTGCAAGCTGTGTAGTTGAAATACCACAGGTCAAGTCTCTAGTAATAACAACCTCATGAATGGCACAGGAGGACTTAGTTTGACTGGAATCAGCTGACCCCTTTCAGCAACGCTGGTTGTCTGGTGAGACAAATCCCCCATAATGCAAAGCAGACATCCATGCACCATGTCCAAGTGCGGTCAGTGGAGTGAGATCAGCTCATTCAAACCCACCACACTCAGGCCCGACTGGTCTAGTAACCTTCAAATACCTGACACTCAGATGCTTGAGCTCACAACCAATACAACCCTAAACACACATTGTGGTTTGTGGTGTCATTCTGTTACCAAACTTTTGAATCTTCAAGAACAGTGAAGTACATTTTTTTTGTAAGATTTCCAGTGGAATTTGTTAGTCGTCCTTGTGCATAGTGTTATATGGTCTATTTAACGTTACAATCATTGATTTTTGGGTACTCAGATTTTTCACTTTAAAACCTGTTGTGACTAGGGGGCAGTATTTTCATTTTTGGAAAAAAAACCTTCCCGTAGTAAACGGGATATTTTGTCAGGACAAGATGCTAGAATATGCATATAATTGACAGATTAGGATCGAAAACACTCTAAAGTTTCCAAAACTGTAAAAATATTGTCTGAGTATAACAGAACTGATGTTGCAGGCGAAAGCCTGAGAAAAATCCAATCTGGAAGTGCCTCATGTTTTGAAATCCCTGCGTTCCAATGAGTCCCTATTGAGCAGTGAATGGGCTATCAACCAGATTACCCTTTCTCCGTATTCCCGACGGTGTCAACAGCATTGATGTAGTTTTATGCATTTATGTTGAAGAATACCCGTAAGCGGCTACATTGCGCAAGTGGTCACCTGATGCTCCCAGAGAGATTCTCGTGTAAAATAGAGGTAGCCATTACTCCAATCGGTCATACTGAAAAACGAATTGTCCCGATGGATATATTATTGAATAGATATTTGAAAAACACCTTGAGGATTGATTATAAACAACATTTGCCGTGTTTCTGTCGATTTATTATGGAGCTAATTTGGAATATTTTTCGCCGTTTTCGTGACTGCAATTTCCGGGCGATTTCTCAGCCAAACGTGAAGAACAAACGGAGCTATTTCACCTACAAAAATAATATTTTTGGAAAAAAGGAACATTTGCTATCTAACTGGGAGTCTCTCGTGAGTGAACATCTGAAGCTCATCAAAGGTAAACAATTTAATTTGATTGCTTTTCTGATTTCCATGACCAAGTTACCTGCTGCTAGCTGGACAAAATGCTATGCTAGGATATCGATAAACTTACACAAATGCTTGTCTAGCTTTGGCTGTAAAGCATATTTTGAAAATCTGAGATGACAGGGTGATTAACAAAAGGCTAAGCTGTGTCTCTATATTTCATTTGTGATTTTCATGAATAGGAATATTTTCTAGGAATATTTGTCTGTTGCGTAATGCTAATTAGTGTCAGGCGATGATTACGCTCCCGCATGCGGGATGGGGAGTCACTAAAGGTTTTAATAATGTATCCGCGTCATTCTGTTACCGTGGAGTTGCCCACATGACAAGCCAACAACTACCGCAGAGGATAAGGTCATCTCAATGCTCTGTCATGCCTTCAAAGGGCAGTGGATCACACCAGTGAAAGGACTGAGGTGGTTCTGTTTTATTGTAGGATATGAAACCTGATTCATAACTGGGACCTGTATGCTGTATTGGTATGATCTCCTTATGAGGCCTTGTTTTAATCTTTTGATCTTTAATATCAGAGGTTGCAATACAATAGAACTAATGTTGAAGAGGGTTTATGTAGCTAATAGCATTTTCTGCAATCTCACCTAATTTCACCTCCTGCAACAGTTTGTTGATCATGTGAGATGTTTTTCCTGGTTTTAATTACAGTTTGTATTGTACACTGATGATGAAGTCTCTCTCTCAAGTGTCTGATCATCGGAGGGGGCCCTTGTGGTCTGCGTACGGCCATCGAGCTGGCTCTGCTGGGAGCCAAGGTGGTGGTGATTGAGAAGAGGGACACCTTCTCCAGGAACAACGTGCTGCATCTGTGGCCCTACACCATCCATGACCTCAGGGGCCTCGGGGCCAAGAAGTTCTATGGCAAATTCTGTGCTGGAGCCATAGACCACATCAGTAAGTATTGTACTGCTAATATCATTCTTCATCTCATAGGAAATGATGTAGTAATGTTATTCTTCCTTGTTTTGGTGTTCTGCTGGGGAAAACTGACGGAAGTTGAATGTGGCTGAAAGATTTATCAGATGGTAACATTGTTACATGATCGCTTCCTCACTCACTCCACGTTCTACAGTTGGATTTCTTTTTAAATATATATATCTGGCTCGCCCTGCTAAGAAATCTGACGTGCGTGTGAGCGTTATCTCTCTGCAACTGCCGTGCCTTAGATAACAACATGCAAAGTGGAGGAGCCCATAAATGCAAATGCTGTGTGTTACAAAACCACTGCTGAGACAAACTGGCCTTCTGGTGTTATTTATTGGAACATTTGGCAACTGGGTGAAATATCTCCCCCCCCCCCCCCCCCCCCCCCACGGAGATGTTTCCATAGAGATGTCCATCTTGTTCCTGTGAGGCTTATTCTATCCCCTTGTATGATATGCTGCCTTTCCCGACCCTCTTCTTTAGTAACATAGTCCTAAATACTCGCTGATATGGACTTGTGAAGTTGAAAACAATAGACTTACCAGCTGCTAGCTAGCTACACCTCAGAATGTAGTATCAGTTCACAAACCGTTTATCTCGAAGCCTAGCAAGGCCACAGGTTATTAGACTAATTGTGTGTAGTTGGATAAGTGTTGTCAATTCTAAACTGTGGTTCTCGCCTTGAATGCTGATTGGCTAACAGCCGTGGTACATCAGACCATATACCAAGGGTATGACCAAAAGTGTATTTTTACTGCTCTAATTACATTGGTAACCAAATGTATAATAGCAATAAGGCACCTCAGGCTTGTGGTATATGGCCAATACACCACGGTTTAGCTGTGGTATGTTGGCTATATACCACACCCCCTCTGGCCTTGTTGCTTAATTATACTTTGTATGTGTCTGAAGGTATTCGCCAGCTCCAGCTCATGCTACTGAAGGTCTCCCTCATTGTGGGGGTGGAGGTCCATGTCAACGTGGAGTTTGTCAAACTGTTGGAGCCACCGGAGAACCAGGAGAATGAAGGTGACTCTTTTGGTTCAGTCAGAAAATACAGCGTTTCCTACCCCTGGACAGGAACTGGTCATGTTTTTCGTCTTTCTGTCGAACACATTTCAATCCAACACAGTGATATCAGGTCCAGCATCTGTCTGTGAAAGCATGGTTCAGCATTTTAAACCTCCATGCCATGTTAACATAACCTTGGCTATCAGCACTAGACAGCTGGTGTTTACAACTGTTTGTTTCATGCTTAAATGTTTGTTAGAAATCTGCTTTTTACATTTCTGTTAATTGTTGTTCATATTGAGTTTGTATGGTTAACACTATTGCTGATTTTCATTAGTTGACTGCACCAGGTCTTTCTCTCCCTCAAGCCCTGGTACTTGATCAAAATGACATCACACGCCGCAGATGGATTGGCTACCTCTCAATCTTGTGTTCTTGATTTAGAAACACGTGCTCGCATAATTCCATTTACGAGTAGAGGCTGCCTCTAGGTCTGCAGTGAAGTGCATATGCTTTGTATGTCAGTTTTGCTTATTATTAATTTGCCTAATTTTAGTTGATGCAAAATCAAATTTTGTCACATACACATGGTTAGCAATTTTTGTTGAATGACATGCCATAATGCCTTCTGTATTCTATAAAGGCAGCCATATATCTGAGGCATTATTATTACCATGAGCGTGAGGTGACCTGAACTGGGGCCTACATCTATAGTTGAAATCCTAAATTTTCATACACTGAGGTTGGAGTCATTAAACCTTTTTTTTTTTTTTTTTTTAACCACTCCACACTTTTCTTGTGAACAAACTATAGTTTTGGCCAGTCAGTTAGGACATCTACTTTGTGCATGACAAGTAATTTTTCCAACAATTGTTTACAGACAGATTATTTCACTTAATCACAATTCCAGTGGGTCAGAAGTTAACATACACTAAATTGACTGTGCCTTTAAAATAAAGGTTTAGAAGCTGCTGATAAACTAATTGACATAATTTGAGTCAATTGGAGGTGTACCTGTGGAAGTATTTCAAGGTGTACCTGTGGAAGTATTTCAATGCCTACCTTCAAACTCAGTGCCTCTGCTTGACATCATGGGAAAATCAAATGAAATCAGCCAAGTCCTCAGAAAGTAAATTGTGGACCTGCACAAGTCTGGTTCATCCTTGGGAGCAATTTCCAAAACGCCTGAAGGTACCACATTTATCTGTACAAACAATAGTACACAAGTATAAACAGGAAGGAGACGCGTTCTGTCTCCTAGAGATGAACATACCTTGGTGCAAAAAGTGCAAATCAATCCCAGAACAACAGCAAAGGACCTTGTCAAGATGCTGGAGGATACAGGTACAAAAGTATCTATATCCACAGTAAAAACGAGAACTATATCGACATGACCTGAAAGGCAGCTCAGCAAGGAAGAAGCCACTGCTCAAAACGCAATAAGAAGACAGACTACGGTTTGCAACAGCACATGGCGTCAAAGATTGTACTTTTTGGAGAAATGTCCTCTGGTCTGATGAAACAATAATAGTTATGTTTGGCCATAATGACCATTGTTATGTTCGGAGTAAAAATGGGGAGGCTTGCAAGCCGAAGAACACCATCCCAACCGTGAAGCACAGGGGTGGCAGCATCATGTTGTGGGGGTGCTTTGGTGAGGGAGGGACTGGTGAACTTCACAAAATAGATGGCATCATGAGGCAGGAAAATTATGTGGATATATTGAAGCAACATCAAGACATCAGTCAGGCAGTTAAAGCTTGGTCGCAATTGGGTCAAGGTTTTGGAGTGGCCATCACAAAGCCCTGACCTCAATCCTATAGAAAATTTGTGGGCAGAACTGGAAAAGCGTGTGCGAGCAAGGAGGCCTACAAACCTGACTCCGTTACACCAGCTCTGTCAGGAGGAATGGGACTAAATTCACCCAACTTATTTATTTTTAATATTTTCTACATTGTAGATTAATATTGAAGACATCAACTATGAAATGAGACACATGGAATCATGTAACCAAAAAAAAGTGTTAAACAAATCAAAATATATTTGAGATTCTTCAAAGTAGCCACCCTTTGCCTTGACAGCTTTGTACACTCTTGGCATTCTCTCAACCAGCTTCATGAGGTAGTCACCTTGAATGCATTTCAATTAACAGGTGTGCCTTGTTAATTTGTGTTTCTTTCCTTAATGCGTTTGAGACAATCAGTTGTGTTGTGACAAGGTAGTGGTGGGATTCAGAAGATGGAACAGCTCATATAAACAAAGAGAAATGACAAAGAGAAATGACAGTCCATTTTTACTTTAAGACAGTCAGTCAATCTGATAAATGTCAAGGACTTTGAACGTTTCTTCAATTACAGTCGCAACGACCAAGAGCTATGAAGAGACTGGCTCTCGTGAGGTTCACCGCAGGAAAGGATGACCTGTACGTTCATTAGTTAGCTGCTCCTCAGATTGCAGGCCAAATAAATGCTTCAGAGCTCAAGTAACAGACACCTCTCAACATCAACTTTTCAGAGGAGACTGTGTGAATCAGACCTTCATGGTTGAATTGCTGCAAAGAAACCACTACTAAAGGACACCAATACCAAGAAGAGACTTGCTTGGGCCAAGAAACACGAGCAATTAGACCAGTGGAAATCTGTCCTTTCATCTGATGAGTCCAAATTTGACATTTTTGGTTCCAACCGCTGTCTTTGTGAAATGCAGAGTGGTGAACAATTGATCTCTGCATGTGTGGTTCTCACCATGAAGCATGGAGGAGGTGGTGTGGGGGTGCTTTGCTGGTAACACTTGGTGAATTATTTAGTATTCAAGGCACACTTAACCAGCATGACTACCACAGCATTCTGCATCAATTTGCCAGTCCCACTAAGTACAAACCAGATGGGTTATCATTTGTTTTTCAACAGGACAATGACTGAACACACCTCCAGGCTGTGTAATGGCAGCCAACAAGTGCTCAGCATATGTGGGAACTCCTTCAAGATTGTTAAAGCATTCCAGGTGAAGTTGGTTGAGAGAGTGCCCAGAGTGTGCAAAGCTGTCAAGGCAAAGGGGGGTTACTTTGAAGAATCTCAAAATATTTTGATTGAACACTTTTGGTTACTACATGATTTCAAAGTTATGTCTTAACTATTATTCTGCAATGTAAACAAATATAAAGAAACCCTTGAATGAGTCGGTGTCAACTCATAACTAGTACTGTATATTTCTGAAGCTGTATTCCATAGTGCAGCTCAGGGACTAACTTCCCCACTTGATTTTAAACATTGAATTTGAACAAACCCCCTCTTTTTACCCCAGTTCGTTTTTATACTGTAGCATGTGGTTGTCACTCGAATGATAAAGATGGGAGACTAGCTTAAATTTAGGGTTGCAATGTGTCCTCTGCAGCAGTGACGATGTTCTTAAGTGGGTACCTTAGGAGAATGTGCCGTGGGCACGGTGTATTTCTGTGAGACTGTGTGGCAGAAGTGTTGAGCTGATATGGAGAGGGTCTCTGTGTCATTGCCACTTACCACGCTGCGTTGTGAAAGATTACAAACCCTCAGCAAGACTTCAGCTATTTATAGTTGGAGACAACTTAGCTATGTATTTAACAGTGCCTTCACATTAATCAAATAAATAACAAATGCAACCTTAACAGTAATAGAAAATGTTGACTATATATTGCTGTATTGTTATGGCTTGCCACTGCCAACTGTATGTTGTCCTTTTCCCAGGGCCTGGATGGAGAGCAGAGATCAGACCACAAAACCACCCCCTCGTTGACTTTGACTTTGACGTGGTGATTGGCGCAGATGGACGCAGAAACACGCTAGACGGTGAGAAGAACACATGATGGAGACGTTATTTGCTCTACACACAATGTTTGACTGTGTAAACATTTAAAGTTGTCTGTAAGACTCTTGGGCATGGCTGAAGTTGCACACCTGAACAATGTATAAGCCTGGTCTTGGAAACATGGTCAACTAAAGGGGCAAAAACAACAGAATTTGTCCCTTAGCTTGCCAGTCATAAACACTATGGTCATAAAATGCTTTCAATTTCAGTCATGTCTTAAGGGGTAAAGTACAATAGAACTGCACACAAGGTGTTCCAGGATGTGAGAGAACATGCCTGAGGGAATAAGTTGTACTGGGCTATTAACCTACATTTTTGTAAAATAAAAAGTGGTAATTAAACAACTAATTGACCGACATTTTAATTTGTATTTTTTTCGAGCCCAACGCTCTGTTTCTCTAGAGAAATCCAACCATTCACAAGAGAAATCAAGAAGTTTGTGGGACGCTGGGCTGAAGGGAGTTGTAATTTTCATTAAGCAAATATTCAACCTAGTTTAACACAAACTTGGTAATTAACTACAGTGACCATAATCCATTGCACCTGTTTTTTCCAAGTCAGCCAGAGATGAATACACTTTTATGTCTGCTACGTTAGGTTAGCTACACGCAGACCATGAGAGAGGAATGAACACAACGATGAGAGAGAGGGGGATCGAGACAGTTCGTGAAGTATGCCTTATCTACTTTGAGGAACTAGTAAAACTATGTTAGACAGCTCTGCAGCATACTTTGGCAGGCTAGCCTTTCTAAATTGGATGACTGAAGACTGCACAAAGATAACATTGGGTGGCTGCTACTGCCTGAGCAGAGATGTGAAGGTATATATATATATATATATCTATATAGATAGATAGATAGATAGATAGATAGATAGATAGATAGATAGATAGATAGATAGATAGATAGAGCAACAAAAAAAATACAAGGGAACACCAAAATAAAACATCCTAGATCTGAATGAATTAAATATTCTTATTAAATACTTTTTTCTTTACATAGTTTAATGTGCTGACAACAAAATCACACACAAATGATCAATGGAAATCAAATTGATCAACCCATGGAGGTCTTGATTTGGAGTCACACAAAATTAAAGTGGAAAACCACACTACAGGCTGATCCAACTTTGATGTAATGTCCTTAAAACAAGTCAAAATGAGGCTCAGTAGTGTGTGTGGCCTCCACGTGCCTGTATGACCTCCCTACAACGCCTGGGCATGCTCCTGATGAGGTGGCGGATGGTCTCCTAAGGGATCTCCTCCCAGACCTGGACTAAAGCATCCACCAACTCCTGGACAGTCTGTGGTGGATGGAGCGAGACATGATGTCCCAGATGTGCTCAATTGGATTCAGGTCTGGGGAACGGGCGGGCCTATCCATAGCATCAATGCCTTCCTCTTGCAGGAACTGCTGACACACTCCAGCCACATGAGGTCTAGCATTGTCTTGCATTAGGAGGAACCCAGGGCCAACCGCACCAGCATATGGTCTCACAAGGGGTCTGAGGATCTCATCTCGGTACCTAATGGCTGTCAGGCTACCTCTGGCGAGCACATGGAGGGCTGTGCGGCCCCCCAAAGAAATGCCACCACACACCATGACTGACCCACCGCCAAACCGGTCATGCTGGAGGATGTTGCAGGCAGCAGAATGTTCTCCATGGCGTCTCCAGACTCTGTCACGTCTCTCACATGTGCTCAGTGTGAACCTGTTTTCATCTGTGAAGAGCACAGTGCGCCAGTGGCGAATTTGCCAATCTTGGTGTTCTCTGGCAAATGCCAAACGTCCTGCACGGTGTTGGGCTGTAAGCACAACCCCCACCTGTGGACGTCGGGCCCTCATACCACCCTCACGGAGTCTGTTTCTGACCGTTTAAGCAGACACATGCACATTTGTGGCCTGCTGGAGGTCATTTGCAGGGCTCTGGCAGTGCTCCTCCTTGCACAAAGGCGGAGGTAGCGGTCCTGCTGCTGGGTTGTTGCCCTCCTACGGCCTCCTCCACATCTCCTGATGTACTGGCCTGTCTCCTGGTAGCGCCTCCATGCTCTGGACACTACGCTGACAGACACAGCAAACCTTCTTGCCACAGCTCGCATTGATGTGCCATCCTAAATGAGCTGCACTACCTGTGTGGGTTGTAGACTCCGTCTCATGCTACCACTAGAGTGAAAGCACCGCCAGCATTCGAAAGTGACCAAAACATCAGCCAGGAAGCATTGGAAGTGGTCTGTGGTCACCACCTGCAGAACCACTCCTTTATTGGGGGTGTCTTGCTAATTGCCTATAATTTCCACCTGTTGTCTATTCCATTTGCACAACAGCATGTGAAATTTATTGTCAATCAGTGTTGCTTCCTAAGTGGACAGTTTGATTTCACAGAAGTGTGATTGACTTGGAGTTTTTTTTGAGCAGTATATATATATATATATATATATATATATATATATTGTACTACTTAAATAGGAAGTTACTATGATGTCTACAGTATGTGGATATGACAGACAATGGAAAATTTTTCATTGTTTTGGCAATTGAATGTTCACTATTTTTGGCTTTGGAATGTCTATTATAAAATCATGTTACATAAAAAATTAAAAAATTAAATCAAGCCATGATAATTTTAGAGTACTTGTCTTCATCTGCAGTTAACTCTAGATAGTGCAGGTAATCTTTGACCTGTGTCACATTACCCAGAAGTCTCCCGGAGAAGATGAACAGCTGGTATACAGATGGAATCTGGTCATGTGACTGGTGAAAGTCTATTACACTACTTGGATCAGGCTTGAGTGTAGTCTGTATCTAAAAAAAGAAAAGCATGGGTTCGTTGTCAACCAGACAGGAGTATTGCTCAGACAAAGTTTGAAGGTAGTATTTTAAAATGCCCCTAATGCTTTTTGATCTATGTCATTACCTTAACCTTTATCAGCCTGTATTTCCTTAACACTATGTAATAACAAATTATTGCTCCGACTTATCGCAATCTGACTCAGTTTAATGTGGTATAAAATTATTAACTTCCTAGATGTTGAGTATCAGCAGAATGAATAACAGTGCTTTGCCGCATACTGTAGGTTTCAGGAGGAAAGAGTTCCGGGGCAAGCTGGCCATAGCCATCACAGCCAACTTCATTAACAGGAATACCACAGCCGAGGCCAAGGTGGAGGAGATCAGCGGCGTGGCCTTCATCTTCAACCAGAAGTTCTTCCTGGAGCTCAAAGAGGAAACCGGTGGGTCATCTCACAAACCTGACCACACACACCTTCTGTACCCCTCTCCTTGGACCTGTTTGTGCGGTCTTTCCAACTTTATGGTCATTGATGTGCGATCAGGCTGATTTTACCTGGAATGGTGATACCCTAGGTGTCATCACATCAGTCCATTGGGAACCGCAATAAAATGTTTTAATCCATGAAACCAGTGTGTCTCCTACAAAGGGAGTGTTTTGCTGAAGTACCAGCAGATGAAATGTTTCCCATGCTAACACACCATGGAGGATCTAGTGCTGCTGATTCTAGCAGCCTGCTTGGCTTTGTGAGGTTCAACAGTGTGTGAAGACAGGCTGGAATCTCCTCTCCTCAAATCCCCTCTTAATGAAAGGGTTGTGTACCATCACTCACGTTGGTCATGATACACACCACATTTGGAACATGATCCTCCCACTGACCGTGTCAAACAATTTGGTTGTATGGTCAACATGACTGACAGTTGTTTATGAAGCTTTGTGTTGCCTTGTGATTGCAGGGATTGATCTGGAGAACATTGTGTACTACAGAGACAACACGCACTACTTTGTGATGACCGCAAAGAAGCAGAGTCTGCTGGACAAGGGAGTCATCATTCATGTGAGTGTTTTGTTTTGCTACTTTGTGCTCAATATGCCACTCTCCCACAGCGCAGATATTTACAGCTCTGCCATTGTGCCCCATCTGCCAGAGGGTGCCAAATCGCAGCCATGGCATTAAACTGGGAATAAAAACACAACACTAGATGTATTTGAGCGGGGAAAATGTGTTGCTGGGTGAGAAGGATGTGTTGGGGGGAGGGGTCTTAACTAGACGTGTGTGTGTGGACGCACGCGTTTAGCGAGACGTGTGGGGGGGTGGAAGCTAAAATCAAATTTTATTTGTCACATACACATGGTTAGCAGACGTTAATGCGGGTGTAGCAATATGCTTGTGCTTCTAGTTCCGACCGTGCAGTAATATCTAACAAGTAATCTAACAATTTCACAACTACCTTATATATATATATACACACACACACACACACACACACACACACACACACGTAAAGGAATGAATATGTACATAAAGATATATGAATGAGCGATGGCCGAACGGCATAGGCAAGATGCAGTAGATGGTATAGAGTACATTTGAGATGAGTATTGAAGGGTATGTAAACATTATTTAAAGTGGCTAGTGATACATTTATTACATAAATTTTTCATTATTAAAGTGGCTAGAGGTGAGTCAGTATGTTGGCAGCAGCCACTCAATGTTAGTGATGGCTGTTTAACAGTCTGATGGCCTTGAGATAGAAGCTGTTTTTCAGTCTCTCGGTCCCAGCTTTGATGAACCTGTACTGACCTTGCCTTCTGGATGATAGCTTTGTGAACAGGCAGTGGCTCGGGTGGTTGTTGTCCTTGATGATCTTTATGGCCTTCCTGTGACATCGGGTGGTGTAGGTGTCCTGGAGGGCAGGTAGTTTGCACCCGGTGATGCGTTGTGCAAACCTCATTACCCTCCGGAGAGCCTTAAGGTTGTGGGCGGAGCACCGTACCAGGCGGTGATACAGCCCGACAGGATGCTCTCGATTGTGCATCTGTAAAAGTTTTTGTTCACCACGCTGTCTGTGTGGTTGGACCATTTCAGCTTGTCCGTGATGTGTACGCAGAGGAATTTAAAACTTTCCACCTTCTCCACTACTGTCCCGTCGATGTGGATAGGTGGCTGCTCCCTCTGCTGTTTCCTGAAGTCCAAGATCATCTCCTTTCTTTTGTTGACGTTGAGTGTGAGGTTATTTTCCTGACACCACACTCCGAGGGCCCTCACCTCCTCCCTGTAGGCCATCTCATCGTTGTTGATAATCAAGCCTACCACTGTAGTGTCGTCTGCAAACTTGATGATTGAGGTGTGCATGGCCACGCAGTCGTGGGTGAACAGGAAGTACAGGAGAGGGCTGAGAACACACCCTTGTGGGGCTCCAGTGTTGAGGATCAGCGGGATGAAGATGTTTCCTACCCTCACCACCTGGGTGCGGCCCGTCAGGAAGCTTAATGAAGATTTTGGAGGGTACTATGGCCCTTCTTACCAGACATGTTTGTTTCTGTCGGCGGTTGCGTGAAGAAACCATGTGGCTGTACCGACTCTGACGTATAATGAGTGAGCCATGTTTCTGTGGAACAAAGCACATTACAATCTCGGTCTCTCTGGACACGAACCCTTGCTCGGATTTCTTCTACCTTGTTGTCAAGAGACTGGAAATTGGCGAGTAGTGTGTGTGTGTGTGGACGCACGCGTTTAACTAGGCGTGTGTGTGTGGACGCACGCGTTTAACTAGGCGTGTGTGTGTGGACGCACGCGTTTAACTAGGCGTGTGTGTGGACGCACGCGTTTAACTAGGCGTGTGTGTGTGTGGACGCACGCGTTTAACTAGGCGTGTGTGTGTGGACGCACGCGTTTAACTAGGCGTGTGTGTGTGGACGCACGCGTTTAACTAGGCGTGTGTGTGTGGACGCACGCGTTTAACTAGGCGTGTGTGTGTGTGGACGCACGCGTTTAACTAGGCGTGTGTGTGGACGCACGCGTTTAACTAGGCGTGTGTGTGTGGACGCACGCGTTTAACTAGGCGTGTGTGTGTGGACGCACGCGTTTAACTAGGCGTGTGTGTGTGGACGCACGCGTTTAACTAGGCGTGTGTGTGTGGACGCACGCGTTTAACTAGGCGTGTGTGTGTGGACGCACGCGTTTAACTAGGCGTGTGTGTGTGGACGCACGCGTTTAACTAGGCGTGTGTGGACGCACGCGTTTAACTAGGCGTGTGTGTGTGGACGCACGCGTTTAACTAGGCGTGTGTGTGTGGACGCACGCGTTTAACTAGGCGTGTGTGTGTGGACGCACGCGTTTAACTAGGCGTGTGTGGACGCACGCGTTTAACTAGGCGTGTGTGGACGCACGCGTTTAACTAGGCGTGTGTGGACGCACGCGTTTAACTAGGCGTGTGTGGACGCACGCGTTTAACTAGGCGTGTGTGGACGCACGCGTTTAACTAGGCGTGTGTGTGTGGACGCACGCGTTTAACTAGGCGTGTGTGTGTGGACGCACGCGTTTAACTAGGCGTGTGGGGACGCACGCGTTTAACTAGGCGTGTGTGTGGGGACGCACGTGTTTAACTAGGCGTGTGTCAAATCAAATTTTATTTGTCACATACACATGGTTAGCAGATGTTAATGCGAGTGTAGCGAAATGCTTGTGCTTCTAGTTCCGACAATGCAGTAATAACCAACCAGTAATCTAACTAACAATTCCAAAACTACTGTCTTGTACACAGTGTAAGGGGATAAAGAATATGTACATAAGGATATATGAATGAGTGATGGTACAGAGCAGCATAGGCAAAATACAGTAGATGGTATCGAGTACAGTATATACATATGAGATGAGTATGTAAACAAAGTGGCATAGTTAAAGTGGCTAGTGATACATGTATTACATAAGGATACAGTTGATGATATAGAGTACAGTATATACGTATGCATATGAGATGAATAATGTAGTGTAAGTAACATTATATAAGGTAGCATTGTTTAAAGTGGCTAGTGATATATTTACAACATTTCCCATCAATTCCCATTATTAAAGTGGCTGGAGTTGAGTCAGTGTGTTGGCAGCAGCCACTCAATGTTAGTGGTGGCTGTTTAACAGTCTGATGGCCTTGAGATAGAAGCTGTTTTTCAGTCTCTCGGTCCCAGCTTTGATGCACCTGTACTGACCTTGCCTTCTGGATGATAGCGGGGTGAACAGGCAGTGGCTCGGGTGGTTGATGTCCTTGATGATCTTTATGGCCTTCCTGTGACATCGGGTGGTGTAGGTGTCCTGGAGGGCAGGTAGTTTGCCCCCGGTGATGCGTTGTGCAGACCTCACTACCCTCTGGAGAGCCTTACGGTTGAGGGCGGAGCAGTTGCCGTACCAGGCGGTGATACGCGTTTAACTAGGTGTGTGTGGGGACGCACACGTTTAACTAGGCGTGTGTGTGTGTGGGGACGCACGCGTTTAACGGCGTGTGTGTGTGGAGACGCACGCGTTTAACTAGGCGTGTGTGTGGGGTGACGCACACGTTTAACTAGGCGTGTGTGTGTGTGTGGGGACGCACGCGTTTAACTAGACGTGTGTGTGTGTGTGTGTGTGGGGACGCACGCGTTTAACTAGACGTGTGTGTGTGTGTGTGTGTGTGTGTGTGGGGACGCACGCGTTTAACTAGACGTGTGCGTGTGTGTGGGGACGCACGTGTTTAACTAGACGTGTGTGTGTGTGGGGACGCACACGTTTAACTAGACGTGTGTGTGTGTGTGTGTGTGTGTGTGTGTGTGTGTGTGTGTGGGGACGCACACGTTTAACTAGATGTGTGTGTGTGTGTGTGGGGACGCACGCGTTTAACTAGACGTGTGTGTGTGTGGGGACGCACGCGTTTAACTAGGCGTGTGTGTGTGGGGACGCACGCGTTTAACTAGGCGTGTGTGTGGGGACGCACGCGTTTAACTAGGCGTGTGTGTGTGGGGACGCACGCGTTTAACTAGGCGTGTGTGTGTGGGGACGCACGCGTTTAACTAGGCGTGTGTGTGGGGACGCACGCGTTTAACTAGGCGTGTGTGTGTGGGGACGCACGCGTTTAACTAGGCGTGTGTGTGTGGGGATGCACGCCTTTAACTAGGCGTGTGTGTGTGGGGACGCACGCGTTTAACTAGGCGTGTGTGTGTGGGGACGCACGTGTTTAACTAGGCGTGTGTCAAATCAAATTTTATTTGTCACATACACATGGTTAGCAGATGTTAATGCGAGTGTAGCGAAATGCTTGTGCTTCTAGTTCCGACAATGCAGTAATAACCAACCAGTAATCTAACTAACAATTCCAAAACTACTGTCTTGTACACAGTGTAAGGGGATAAAGAATATGTACATAAGGATATATGAATGAGTGATGGTACAGAGCAGCATAGGCAAAATACAGTAGATGGTATCGAGTACAGTATATACATATGAGATGAGTATGTAAACAAAGTGGCATAGTTAAAGTGGCTAGTGATACATGTATTACATAAGGATACAGTTGATGATATAGAGTACAGTATATACGTATGCATATGAGATGAATAATGTAGTGTAAGTAACATTATATAAGGTAGCATTGTTTAAAGTGGCTAGTGATATATTTACAACATTTCCCATCAATTCCCATTTATTAAAGTGGCTGGAGTTGAGTCAGTGTGTTGGCAGCAGCCACTCAATGTTAGTGGTGGCTGTTTAACAGTCTGATGGCCTTGAGATAGAAGCTGTTTTTCAGTCTCTCGGTCCCAGCTTTGATGCACCTGTACTGACCTTGCCTTCTGGATGATAGCGGGGTGAACAGGCAGTGGCTCGGGTGGTTGATGTCCTTGATGATCTTTATGGCCTTCCTGTGACATCGGGTGGTGTAGGTGTCCTGGAGGGCAGGTAGTTTGCCCCCGGTGATGCGTTGTGCAGACCTCACTACCCTCTGGAGAGCCTTACGGTTGAGGGCGGAGCAGTTGCCGTACCAGGCGGTGATACGCGTTTAACTAGGTGTGTGTGGGGACGCACACGTTTAACTAGGCGTGTGTGTGTGTGGGGACGCACGCGTTTAACGGCGTGTGTGTGTGGGGACGCACGCGTTTAACTAGGCGTGTGTGTGGGGTGACGCACACGTTTAACTAGACGTGTGTGTGTGTGTGTGGGGACGCACGCGTTTAACTAGACGTGTGTGTGTGTGTGTGTGTGTGTGGGGACGCACGCGTTTAACTAGACGTGTGTGTGTGTGTGGGGACGCACGTGTTTAACTAGACGTGTGTGTGTGGGGACGCACACGTTTAACTAGACGTGTGTGTGTGTGTGTGTGTGTGTGTGGGGACGCACACGTTTAACTAGATGTGTGTGTGTGTGTGGGGACGCACGCGTTTAACTAGACGTGTGTGTGTGTGGGGACGCACGCGTTTAACTAGACGTGTGTGTGTGTGTGGGGACGCACGCGTTTAACTAGACGTGTGTGTGTGTGGGGACGCACGCGTTTAACTAGACGTGTGTGTGTGTGTGGGGACGCACGCGTTTAACTAGACGTGTGTGTGTGTGGGGACGCACGCGTTTAACTAGACGTGTGTGTGTGTGGGGACGCACGCGTTTAACTAGACGTGTGTGTGTGTGTGTGTGTGGGGACGCACGCGTTTAACTAGACGTGTGTGTGTGTGTGGGGGCGCACGCATTTAACTAGACGTGTGTGTGTGTGTGTGGGGACGCACGCGTTTAACTAGACGTGTGTGTGTGTGTGTGTGTGGGGACGCACGCGTTTAACTAGGTGTGTGTGTGTGTGGGGACGCACGCGTTTAACTAGGTGTGTGTGTGTGTGGGGACGCACGCGTTTAACTAGACGTGTGTGTGTGTGTGTGTGGGGACGCACGCGTTTAACTAGACGTGTGTGTGTGTGTGTGGGGACGCACGCGTTTAACTAGACGTGTGTGTGTGTGTGTGGGGACGCACGCGTTTAACTAGACGTGTGTGTGTGGGGACGCACGCGTTTAACTAGACGTGTGTGTGTGTGTGTGGGGACGCACGCGTTTAACTAGACGTGTGTGTGTGTGGTGACGCACGCGTTTAACTAGACGTGTGTGTGTGTATGGGGACGCACGCGTTTAACTAGACGTGTGTGTGTGTGTGGGGACGCACGCGTTTAACTAGACGTGTGTGTGTTACGCACGCGTTTAACTAGACGTGTGTGTGTGTGTGTGTGTGTGTGTGTGTGGGGACGCACGCGTTTAACTAGACGTGTGTGTGTGTGTGTGTGGGGACGCACGCGTTTAACTAGGCGTGTGTGTGTGTGTGTGTGTGTGGGGACGCACGCGTTTAACTAGACGTGTGTGGGGACGCACGCGTTTAACTAGACGTGTGTGGGGACGCACGCGTTTAACTAGACGTGTGTGTGTGTGTGTGTGTGTGTGGGGACGCACGCGTTTAACTAGACGTGTGTGTGTGTGTGTGGGGACGCACGCGTTTAACTAGACGTGTGTGTGTGTGTGTGGGGACGCACGCGTTTAACTAGACGTGTGTGTGTGTGTGTGTGGGGACGCACGTGTTTAACTAGACGTGTGTGTGTGGGGACGCACGCGTTTAACTAGACGTGTGTGTGTGTGTGTGTGTGTGTGTGTGTGTGTGTGGGGACGCACGTGTTTAACTAGACGTGTGTGTGTGTGTGGGGACGCACGTGTTTAACTAGACGTGTGTGTGTGTGGGGACGCACGTGTTTAACTAGACGTGTGTGTGTGTGTACGCACGCGTTTAACTAGACGTGTGTGTGTGTTACGCACGCGTTTAACTAGACGTGTGTGTGTGTGTGTGTTACGCACGCGTTTAACTAGACGTGTGTGTGTGTGTGGGGACGCACGCGTTTAACTAGACGTGTGTGGGGACGCACGCGTTTAACTAGACGTGTGTGGGGACGCACGCGTTTAACTAGACGTGTGTGTGGGGACGCACGCGTTTAACTAGACGTGTGTGTGTGTGTACGCACGCGTTTAACTAGACGTGTGTGTGTGTTACGCACGCGTTTAACTAGACGTGTGTGTGTGTTACGCACGCGTTTAACTAGACGTGTGTGGGGACGCACGCGTTTAACTAGACGTGTGTGGGGACGCACGCGTTTAACTAGACGTGTGTGTGTACGCACGCGTTTAACTAGACGTGTGTGTGTGTGTGTGTGTGTTACGCACGCGTTTAACTAGACGTGTGTGGGGACGCACGCGTTTAACTAGACGTGTGTGTGGGGACGCACGCGTTTAACTAGACGTGTGTGGGGACGCACGCGTTTAACTAGACGTGTGTGGGGACGCACGCGTTTAACTAGACGTGTGTGGGGACGCACGCGTTTAACTAGACGTGTGTGGGGACGCACGCGTTTAACTAGACGTGTGTGGGGACGCACGCGTTTAACTAGACGTGTGTGGGGACGCACGCGTTTAACTAGACGTGTGTGGGGACGCACGCGTTTAACTAGACGTGTGTGTGGGGACGCACGTGTTTAACTAGACGTGTGTGTGTGTGTGGGGACGCACGCGTTTAACTAGGTGTGTGTGTGTGGGGACGCACGCGTTTAACTAGACGTGTGTGTGGGGACGCACGCGTTTAACTAGATGTGTGTGGGGACGCACGCGTTTAACTAAACGTGTGTGTGTGTGGGAACGCATGCGTTTAACTAGATGTTTGTGTGTTGACGCATGCCCCCCCCCCCCCTCTGGCAACAGCCAGTGAAAGTGCAGCGCGCCAAATTCAAAAGAGCCCTTATGAGCCCCTCCATTAGAGTAGAATCCTCAAAACAGGTTCTCAATACTGTTGAAATCTAGTGGAAGCCTTGGGAAGTGAAACACAACTAATATCACCCTGTATCTTCAATGGGGGCTGAGTTGAAAAACTACAAACCTCAGATTTCCCACTTCCTGGTTGGATTTTTCTCAGGTTTTTGCCTGCCATTTGAGTTCTGTTATACTCACAGACATTATTCAAACAGTTTTAGGAACTTCAGAGTTTTCTATCCAATACTAATAATAATATGCATATATTAGCATCTGGGACTGAGTAGGAGGCAGTTCACTCTGGGCATGCTATTCATCCAAAACTGAAAATGCTGCCCCCTATCCCAAAAAAGTTAACTAGACGTGTGTGGACGCACGCGTTTAACTAGACGTGTGTGTGTGTGTGTGTGTGTGTGTGTGAACGCACGTGTTCAACTAGGTGTGTGTGATTGCCAGGGAGGGCTGTGTGTGTAACAATGAGTATTCTCTCTGTACAGGAAGCAGTGTCCTCTGAGAGGGTGATTGGTGTTGTTATTATTACAACAGTACACATTGTATCAGGACGAGGTCTATTGACAGACACAGGCCTCCCTGGCTTAATTTCCATATGAGATGTTTTATTCTGAAGGCTCGTTTTCATTTCATATCCTCCCTTTGTGAAGACCGACTCCTCATCCCTCCTGCTCTGAATGTGACCTCCGTATGTTGTCTTAACTGTAATTATAGCACTGCTGCCTTGACTGATTAGTTGTCAGCAAGCTCTTGAATTGCATCTTAATTCCTACAATGAAAATACGTTTTGCTAAAATAATGACGATTGCCTGTGTTAGCGTTGATCTGTAAGAATAATGTGGTAGATGTGTCACTCCTGTAATTGCTTGCTCCCTGAGGTGAGACCTGTTCCTTTTGATGTTTCAGCAGCTGGTTAAAATAAACTGCCTTTTACTTTAGTGTTTTCAATCTTGCTTATGTGTTCAGAAATGTTGAACAAAAGTCTAGGGCAACAGTAAAGTATTTGGGGCCTGTGTTCACCTCCTCAGTCTGATCTCCACACAATCAAGAGAGATTAGCTACAGTAGGTTGGGCCCTGATGTTCTGCTGACCAAATGACCTGACCAGGATAATCTTAAACCCCAGTTATAGTCTACAACCATCTCTACGGCTACAACTAGGGCCTGGTAAAGGTAGAGTTCGGAGCAATAACACTGATTTCCCATCAACCCTCCCTTTTTCTTGTCCTGCAGGATCACCTTGAAACAGAGAAGCTGCTGGGCAGAGACAACGTGAACCAGGAGGCTCTTCTCTCTTACGCCCGGGAGGCGGCCGACTTTGGCACCAACTACCAGTTGCCCTCTCTAGACTACGCCATCAACCACTGCAGCCAGCCCGACGTGGCCATGTTCGACTTCACCTGCATGTACGCCTCGGAGAACGCAGCTCTGGTCAGGGAGAAGTACGGACACCAGCTACTTGTGTCCCTGGTGGGGGACAGTCTACTGGAGGTGAGGGGGGGGGGGGGCTGACTTCATACTAGATGTTGTACTGTTATGGGTAAAATGTATACACACAACTAGGTTGCATTAATTTGGATGCACTGTAGAAAAATGTAGCAGAAAACAGACTCATTTCTTATTGGACAACATCAGGTTTTTCCTCTGTTTGGTGCCTAATAAATATGACGCAGGTATATTTGTTCATTTAATTTCTCGCTCTAGTGCCAGTCGATATTTAAAGCTTTGCCTAAATGCCCCAAGTCACAAGAGCCAACAGTAGATGTGTTGTATGTGCAATTAAATCCTGTTTCAACTTGTTTGAAGAAACAAATGTGGGAATGGTTTTCTGGGGATTGTTTTCCTTTGAGAAGGTTCCAGTAGATCAGATGAGCATGCTTTTCCCCACACATTCCCAATTGGCAGATTCTGAACATTTCTAGTTTGCTTATTGTCGCTCAACTACTGGTGTGTCTCCTGAATGCATTGACCCTGTACATGTTCTCTTTCTCTAGCCCTTCTGGCCCATGGGGACTGGCTGTGCTCGAGGCTTCCTGGCTGCCTTTGACACGGTGTGGATGGTGAGGGGCTGGGTGCAGGGCAAGACCCCCCTGGAGATCCTGGCAGAAAGGTACTACAGTAGGCTGAGGGATGTGACTGAAGTAATATGGAAGTCCACACACAGACCTAATGGGATGAGCTTCAACTGCTTCATCCATAATGATGAGAAACTGGTTTCAGGAACTGAAAAGATTGCTGTCAGGTGTCTACATTGAAATTAGGATTAGATCCATGTTACAGGTTAGTGAATGTTTGGTTGTCCTATTAGTGGACCTTAAGGGGATTGTTTTAATTGTATTATTAAACAGAATGGTGGTGTTTACTGTACCCCAGTGTAACAGGTCATCTGTTTGGCTTTTAACAGAAAATGAATGATCATCTTCTGTTACGTTTGTAGGGAGAGTCTCTACAGGCTATTACCCCAAACAACGACAGAGAACATCTCAAAGAACTTTGAGCAGTACACCATTGACCCGGTAACACGGTACCCAAACCTCAACTCCAGCTGTGTCAAGCCACATCAGGTCTGTCTGAGATGGAGAGTACCTCACACTTTAAACAGGTTGTTTTATTTAGAACAGTTGACATTAACATGCTTGACATGTATTGCCATTTTCATGTTAAAGAAACTCATCACGCGAGCTCTTTCTCTCTCAGGTGTGTCACCTGTTCATAGACGGGCAGCAGAACTCCTATCCTCTGGAATGCTGTGGACCTACACATAGATCTGTCAGTCTCTCCAGACGGGGTGAGTCTTGCGGAAACAGACTGACCACTGTCATCTCTGACTAACTCATGTCTGATGCATCATCCTCTAATCATATCACAGGCTCAGACACAGCCAGGATATAGAAATACAATTACGTCTGCAGTTCCACCCATCGTGGATCATTGACTTGAATGGGAACGTCCATTCTACAGGTAGCCTAGTGGTTAAGAGCGTTGGGCTAGTAACCGAAAGGTCGCTGTTCAGTCTGCTAGGGGATTCGAACCAATCTGTTGATGTTTCCTTGAGCAAGGCACTAAATGCTAATTGTTCTGGATAGGAGTGTATGCTAAATGACTCAAATGTAATTGTATTTACATGGCGCAGGAGCTGACCGTGAGGATCGGTCATTAGGACTTAATGGCTCCTCGTGACGGTCTATTGGTACTCTATCTCGTTGTCCAATAAACTTGTCTCAGCTGACAGTTAAGCCATTGTTTCTTTTATTATCACAGTTACAGGCTGGTACATTAAATAGGGTCAAACATGCCCAACAAAAGTGTGTGCTGGCCTACATTCCCCTTCCCTCATACTCCCTTAACTTTGAGGTTATTACACCACTGTGATGTCTATGAACTGTAGCCTGGTGTGTTTATCTTTCTCTGTGGGTTTTGTTATTTGGTGAGGATGTATTGTGATTGGTTGACCCCTCTTCTTCCAGAGTCGGACATCCGGCCAAGCCGCCTCCTCACCTGGTGTCAGAAGCAGACTCTGGGTTATAGAGGCGTGGACGTCACCAACCTCACCTCCTCCTGGAAGAGTGGCCTGGCGCTCTGTGCTCTTATACACCTCATCCGACCTGACCTCATGTGAGAGAAGACACATGTATATACACTGCTCAAAAAAATAAAGGGAACCCTAAAATAACACATCCTAGATCTGAATGAATGAAATATTATTTTAAATACTTTTTTCTTTACATAGTTGAATGTGCTGACAACAAAATCACACAAAAAATGATCAATGGAAATCAAATTGATCAACCCATGGAGGTCTGGATTTGGAGTCACACTCAAAATTAAAGTGGAACATCACACTACAGGCTGATCCTACTTTGATGTAATGTCCTTAAAACAAGTCAAAATGAGGCTCAGTAGTGTGTGTGGCCTCCATGTGCCTGTATGACCTCCCTACAACGCCTGGGCATGCTCCTGATGAGGTGGCGGATGGTCTCCTGAGGGATCTCCTCCCAGACCTGGACTAAAGCATCCGCCAACTCCTGGACAGTCTGTGGTGGATGGAGCGAGACATGATGTCCCAGATGTGCTCAATTGGATTCAGGTCTGGGGAACAGGCGGGCCAGTCCATAGCATCAATGCCTTCCTCTTGCAGGAACTGCTGACACACTCCAGCCACATGAGGTCTAGCATTGTCTTGCATTAGGAGGAACCCAGGGCCAACCGCACCAGCATATGGTCTCACAAGGGGTCTGGGGATCTCATCTCGGTACCTAATGGCAGTCAGGCTACCTCTGGCGAGCACATGGAGGGCTGTGCGGCCCCCCAAAGAAATGCCACCCCACACCATGACTGACCCACCGCCAAACCGGTCATGCTGGAGGATGTTGCAGGCAGCAGAATGTTCTCCACGGCGTCTCCAGACTCTGTCACATGTGCTCAGTGTGAACCTGCTTTCATCTGTGAAGAGCACAGTGCGCTAGTGGCGAATTTGCCAATCTTGGTGTTCTCTGGCAAATGCCAAACGTCCTGCACGGTGTTGGGCTGTAAGCACAACCCCCACCTGTGGACGGCGGGCCCTCATCCCACCCTCATGGAGTCTGTTTCGGACCGTTTGAGCAGACACATGCACATTTGTGGCCTGCTGGAGGTAATTTTTCAGGGCTCTGGCAGTGCTCCTCCTGCTCCTCCTTGCACAAAGGCGGAGGTAGCGGTCCTGCTGCTGGGTTGTTGCCCTCCTACAGCCTCCTCCACGTCTCCTGATGTACTGGCCTGTCTCCTGGTAGCGCCTTCATGCTCTGGACACTACGCTGACAGACACAGCAAATCTTCTTGCCACAGCTCGCATTGATGTGCCATCCTGGATGAGCTGCACTACCTGTGTGGGTTGTAGACTCCGTCTCATGCTACCACTAGAGTGAAAGCACCGCCAGCATTCGAAAGTGACCAAAACATCAGCCAGGAAGCATAGGAAGTGGTCTGTGGTCACCACCTGCAGAACCACTCCTTCATTGGGGGTGTCTTGCTAATTGCCTATAATTTCCACCTGTTGTCTATTCCATTTGCACAACAGCATGTGAAATGTATTGTCAATCAGTGTTGCTTCCTAAGTGGACAGTTTGATTTCACAGAAGTGTGATTGACTTAGAGTTACATTGTTTAAGTGTTCCCTTTTATTTTTTTGAGCAGTGTACATTGTATACACACACACACAGTCGTGGTCTTATCGCCATCATCAAAGCACACACTGATTATCATCTTGTCTGTGACCATGCACTTACTTTGGTTCTGTCACATGTTATGCTGTTGAAAATGTCAACAGAGACATTGATTATACTGTTGACAAAAGTTCTGTTAAACTAAACGTGTGGGACTCAAGTTACAAACTGTCCTATATGTCCTGAACTTTGTAGGAAACAGCTAGATTTGTCTATGTAGAGAAATGGCCTAAACCACACAAAGGAAAGAGCATTTGGTTATCATATTGCACTCCAAATGTTTATAAAGCATTCAAACTTACAGTATTAGATACTGACGGCACTTATGAGGAGATCCATGCCTTGAAATGGTTTACCTAAATGACAAATGGGGTTTATCCCCAACGCTGTGTCAAATGGGTCTTATCCCCTACGCTGTGTCAAATGGGTCTCATCCCCTACGCTGTGTCAAATGGGTCTCATCCCTTACGCTGTGTCAAATGGGTCTCATCCCTTACGCTGTGACAAATGGGTCTCATCCCTTACGCTGTGTCAAAATGGTCTCATCCCTTACACTGTGTCAAATGGGTCTCATCCCTTACGCTGTGTCAAATGGGTCTCATCACTTACGCTGTGTCAAATGGGTCTTATCCCTTACGCTGTGTCAAATGGGTCTCATCCCTTACGCTGTGTCAAATGGGTCTCATCCCTTACGCTGTGTCGATGCAGTCAGAGGGCTGGGGGTACAGTTGTGATGACCTCATCCCTCTGGCTCTAGCTCCCAATTGGGTAATCCCACCCACCTTCCTTTCTGTGTCACCGGTGTATGTGATTGGACAGTTTGTTCTGAATTAAACCCTTTTATTGAAAGGAAACATGTTCATAACATTACTAGGGCTGTTGCGAAGGGCCTTAGATCTCACCTTTTCAGTTCCCCTTTCATCGCTCTGTTGTGGAAAACAGAACGATTATAAAATGCATCATTAAACCAACATTCTCACTTCATTGGGGAAACAACTTTATTGAGATCTTTAAGGATGTAAACCTGATGCCTCATTTCTTTCACTCTCTCCAACCTAGTGACTTTGACTCCCTGAATGAGGAGGACTCAGCCAAGAACAACCAGCTGGCCTTTGACATAGCAGAGCGTGAATTTGGTATCCAGCCTGTGACCACGGGGAAGGAGATGGCTCTGGACCAGGACCCAGACAAGCTGATGATGGTGCTGTACATCTCTAAGGTTTACGAGATGTTCCGCAACTCACCTGCATCCATCACTGGTAGGCTGCTGTTCTGAGTCGTTCTCTCACCCCTCATCTGATGCCACAGTACAATACACTTCCAGAAGTAGCTACTGCACACACGGCCCCTGCTCAAGAGTCTACTTCCTGAAGCGTCAGAAATGTAAACTCCATGCACAACAGTTACATAACGGTACCCGATATTCCCACGTTACCTACCATACTACATATGGAAAATAATGTTGCTATAATGCCTACTATGCTCCATGAATTACTCCATAACTGTGGAGTTTTACTACTTCTAAGGTATGCTATATTTCAGTTACATGCAGTATTCTGAAGGTTAGATTGAGGTAAGCTTCAATACATAATGAGGATGGTGTGTGACTGAACGGTTATGACTTTGCGTCTGTCATGGTAGGATAGGATTGATTGCATGTTACACATACCGTTGAAGTTGGAAGTTTACATACACCTTAGCCTTAAATACATTTCAACTCAGTTTTTCACAATTCCTGACATTTAATCCTAGTAAAAATTCCCCGTCTTAGGTCAGTTAGGATCACCACTTCATTTTAAGAATTTGAAATGTCAGAATAATAGTAGAGAATGATTTCGGCTTTTTATTTCTTTCATCACATTCCCAGTGGGTCAGAAGTTTACATACACTCAATTAGTATTTGGTAGCATTGCCTTTAAATTGTTTTACTTGGGTCAAACTTTTTGGGTAGCCTTCCACAAGCTTCCCACAATAAGTTGGGTGAATTTTGTCCCATTCCTCCTGACAGAGCTGGTGTAATTGAGTCAGGTTTGTAGGCCTCCTTGCTCGCACACGCTTTTCCAGTTCTGCCCACAAATTTTCTATAGGATTGAGGTCAGGGCTTTGATGGCCACTCCAATACCTTGACTTTGTTGTCCTTAAGCCATTTTGCCACAACTTTGGAAGTATGCTTGGGGTCATTGTCCATTTGGAAGACCCAATTGCGACCAAGATTTAACTGCCTGACTGATGTCTTGATGTTGCATCAATATATCCACGTAATTTTCCTCCCTCATGATGCTATCTATTTTGTGACGTGCACCAGTCCCTCCTGCACCAAAGCACCCCCACAACATGATGCTGCCACCCCCTTGCTTCACGGTTGGGTTGGTGTTCTTTGGCTTGCAAGCCTCCCCATTTTTCCTCCAAACATAACAATGGTCATTAAGGCCAAACAGAACTATTTTTGTTTCATCAGACCAGAGGACATTTCTCCAAAAAGTACAATCTTTGACGCCATGTGCTGTTGCAAACCATAGTCTGTCTTCTTATGGCGGTTTTGGAGCAGTGGCTTCTTCCTTGCTGAGCTGCCTTTCAGGTTATGTAGATATAGGACTCGTTTTTACTGTGGATATAGATACTTTTGTACCTGTTTCCTCCAGCATCTTGACCAAGGTACGTTCATCTCTAGGAGACAGAACGCGTCTCCTTCCTGTTTATACTTGTGTACTATTATTTGTACAGATAAACGTGGTACCTTCAGGCGTTTTGGAAATTGCTCCCAAGGATGAACCAGACCTGTGGAGGTCCACAATTTACTTTCTGAGGACTTGGCTGATTTCATTTGATTTTCCCATGATGTCAAGCAATGAGGCACTGAGTTTGAACGTAGGCCTTGAAATACTTCCACAGGTACACCTTGAAATACTTCCACAGGTACACCTCCAATTGACTCAAATGATGTCAATTAGTTTATCAGCAGCTTCTAAACCTTTATTTTAAAGGCACAGTCAATTTAGTGTATGTTAACTTCTGACCCACTGGAATTGTGATACAGTGAAATAATCTGTCTGTAAACAATTGTTGGAAAAATTACTTGTCATGCACAAAGTAGGTGTCCTAACCGACTTGCCAAAACTATCGTTTGTTCACAAGAAAAGTGTGGAATGGTTAAAAAAACAAGGTTTGATGACTCCAACCTCAGTGTATGAAAACTTAGGATTTCAACTGTACATGTAGGCCCCAGTTCAGGTCACCTCACGCTCATGGTAATAATAATGCCTCAGATATATGGCTGCCTTTATAGAATACAGAAGGCGTTATGGCATGTCATTCAAAAAAATACTAATGATTTAGCCAGATAATTGATTAATGGGGGGGAACTAATTGGTAATGGCCTCACAATAGTCTGACACTTGATTAATCATCTTGAACCAGTTTCCAACTGGGGATACTGTAGTCTTGTTTGTGCTTTTATTTTCACATTTCTCTATCTGGTTACCCTCTTGATTTGGCTTGACCTGGTTTGGATGGTTTAATACGGTATGTGTATTATAGTATATCACGTATCAAAATGCTCATTACAACACGCTGCTATGATTTGTTACAGGTACAAGAGAAACGGATGAAAACAATGAGGACTATTCGTCCGAGTCTGCAAACTCAGTTTACAACTTAATGAACCAAACACAGCCAAGAAAGAGGATCCCAAAGGTAACATGAGCTCGCTCGCTCCATCTCCCTCTCGCTCGCTCCATCTCCCTCTCGCTCGCTCCATCTCCCTCTCGCTCGCTCCATCTCCCTCTCGCTCGCTCCATCTCCCTCTCGCTCGCTCCATCTCCCTCTCGCTCGCTCCATCTCCCTCTCGCTCGCTCCATCTCCCTCTCGCTCGCTCCATCTCCCTCTCGCTCGCTCCATCTCCCTCTCGCTCGCTCCATCTCCCTCTCGCTCGCTCCATCTCCCTCTCGCTCGCTCCATCTCCCTCTCGCTCGCTCCCTCTCGCTCGCTCCATCTCCCTCTCGCTCGCTCCATCTCCCGCTCGCTCCATCTCCCTCTCGCTCGCTCCATCTCCCTCTCGCTCGCTCCATCTCCCTCTCGCTCGCTCCATCTCCCTCTCGCTCGCTCCATCTCCCTCTCGCTCGCTCCATCTCCCTCTCGCTCGCTCCATCTCCCTCTCGCTCGCTCCATCTCCCTCTCGCTCGCTCCATCTCCCTCTCGCTCGCTCCATCTCCCTCTCGCTCGCTCCATCTCCCTCTCGCTCGCTCCATCTCCCTCTCGCTCGCTCCATCTCCCTCTCGCTCGCTCCATCTCCCTCTCGCTCGCTCCATCTCCCTCTCGCTCGCTCCATCTCCCTCTCGCTCGCTCCATCTCCCTCTCGCTCGCTCCATCTCCCTCTCTCTCGCTCCATCTCCCTCTCGCTCGCTCCATCTCCCTCTCTCTCGCTCCATCTCCCTCTCGCTCGCTCCATCTCCCTCTCGCTCGCTCCATCTCCCTCTCGCTCGCTCGCTCCATCTCCCTCTCGCTCGCTCGCTCCATCTCCCTCTCGCTCGCTCGCTCCATCTCCCTCTCGCTCGCTCGCTCCATCTCCCTCTCGCTCGCTCGCTCCATCTCCCTCTCGCTCGCTCGCTCCATCTCCCTCTCGCTCGCTCGCTCCATCTCCCTCTCGCTCGCTCGCTCCATCTCCCTCTCGCTCGCTCGCTCCATCTCCCTCTCGCTCGCTCGCTCCATCTCCCTCTCGCTCGCTCGCTCCATCTCCCTCTCGCTCGCTCGCTCCATCTCCCTCTCGCTCGCTCGCTCCATCTCCCTCTCGCTCGCTCGCTCCATCTCCCTCTCGCTCGCTCGCTCCATCTCCCTCTCGCTCGCTCGCTCCATCTCCCTCTCGCTCGCTCGCTCCATCTCCCTCTCGCTCGCTCGCTCCATCTCCCTCTCGCTCGCTCGCTCCATCTCCCTCTCGCTCGCTCGCTCCATCTCCCTCTCGCTCGCTCGCTCCATCTCCCTCTCGCTCCCTCCCTCCCTCCCTCTCGCTCTCGCTCGCTCTCTCTCCCTCCCTCTCGCTCGCTCTCTCTCCCTCCCGCTCGCTCTCCCTCCCTCCCTCGCTCGCTCGCTCGCTCTCCCTCCCGCTCGCTCGCTCTCCCTCCCTCCCGCTCGCTCGCTCTCCCTCCCTCCCGCTCGCTCGCTCGCTCGCTCTCCCTCCCTCCATCTCCCTCTCGCTCGCTCCATCTCCCTCCCTCTCCCTCCCTCTCGCTCGCTCGCTCCATCTCCCTCTCGCTCGCTCGCTCCATCTCCCTCTCGCTCGCTCGCTCCATCTCCCTCTCGCTCGCTCGCTCGCTCCATCTCCCTCTCGCTCGCTCGCTCGCTCCATCTCCCTCTCGCTCGCTCGCTCCATCTCCCTCTCGCTCGCTCGCTCCATCTCCCTCTCGCTCCCTCCCTCCCTCCCTCCCTCCCGCTCGCTCTCCCTCCCTCCCTCCCTCTCGCTCGCTCTCCTTCCATCCCTCTCTCGCTCGCTCTCCCTCCCGCTCGCTCGCTCTCCCTCCCTCCCGCTCGCTCGCTCGCTCTCCCTCCCGCTCGCTCGCTCTCCCTCCCTCCCGCTCGCTCGCTCTCCCTCCCTCCCGCTCGCTCGCTCGCTCGCTCTCCCTCCCTCCCGCTCGCTCGCTCTCCCTCCCTCCCGCTCGCTCGCTCTCCCTCCCGCTCGCTCGCTCTCCCTCCCTCCCGCTCGCTCGCTCTCCCTCCCTCCCGCTCGCTCGCTCTCCCTCCCTCCCGCTCGCTCGCTCGCTCGCTCTCCCTCCCGCTCGCTCGCTCTCCCTCCCGCTCGCTCGCTCTCCCTCCCTCCCTCTCGCTCTCCCTCCCTCCCTCTCGCTCGCTCGCTCTCCCTCCCTCCCGCTCGCTCGCTCTCCCTCCCTCCCTCCCTCTCGCTCGCTCTCCTTCCATCCCTCTCTCGCTCGCTCTCCCTCCCGCTCGCTCGCTCTCCCTCCCTCCCGCTCGCTCGCTCGCTCGCTCTCCCTCCCTCCCGCTCGCTCGCTCTCCCTCCCTCCCGCTCGCTCGCTCTCCCTCCCTCCCGCTCGCTCGCTCTCCCTCCCTCCCGCTCGCTCGCTCTCCCTCCCTCCCGCTCGCTCGCTCGCTCTCCCTCCCTCCCGCTCGCTCGCTCTCCCTCCCTCCCGCTCGCTCGCTCTCCCTCCCTCCCGCTCGCTCGCTCTCCCTCCCTCCCGCTCGCTCGCTCTCCCTCCCTCCCGCTCGCTCGCTCTCCCTCCCTCCCGCTCGCTCGCTCTCCCTCCCTCCCTCTCGCTCGCTCTCCCTCCCTCTCGCTCGCTCTCCCTCCCTCCCGCTCGCTCGCTCTCCCTCCCGCTCGCTCGCTCTCCCTCCCGCTCGCTCGCTCTCCCTCCCTCTCGCTCGCTCTCCCTCCCTCCCTCTCGCTCTCCCTCCCTCTCGCTCTCCCTCCCTCCCTCTCGCTCGCTCGCTCTCCCTCCCTCCCTCCCTCCCGCTCGCTCTCCCTACCTCCCTCCCTCCCTCTCGCTCGCTCTCCCTCTCGCTCGCTCGCTCTCCCTCCCTCCCTCCCTCCCTCTCGTTCGCTCTCGCTCGCTCGCTCTCCCTCCCTCCCTCTCGCTCGCTCTCCCTCCCTCCCGCTCGCTCGCTCTCCCTCCCTCCCTCCCGCTCGCTCTCCCTCCCTCCCTCCCGCTCTCCCTCCCTCCCTCCCGCTCGCCCTCCCTCCCTCCCGCTCGCTTGCTCTCCCTCCCTCCCTCCCTCCTGCTCGCTCTCCCTCCCTCCCTCCCTCCCTCCCGCTCTCCCTCCCTCCCTCCCTCTCGCTCGCTCGCTCTCCCTCCCTCCCTCCCTCTCGCTCGCTCTCCCTCGCTCGCTCTCCCTCCCTCCCTCTCGCTCGCTCGCTCTCCCTCCCTCCCTCTCGCTCGCTCGCTCGCTCTCCCTCCCTCTCGCTCTCCCTCCCTCTCGCTCGCTCTCCCTCCCGCTCGCTCGCTCTCCCTCCCGCTCGCTCGCTCTCCCTCCCTCTCGCTCGCTCTCCCTCCCTCTCGCTCGCTCTCCCTCCCGCTCGCTCGCTCTCCCTCCCGCTCGCTCGCTCTCCCTCCCGCTCGCTCGCTCGCTCTCCCTCCCTCTCGCTCGCTCTCCCTCTCGCTCGCTCTCCCTCCCGCTCGCTCGCTCTCCCTCCCTCTCGCTCGCTCTCCCTCCCGCTCGCTCGCTCTCCCTCCCGCTCGCTCGCTCTCCCTCCCGCTCGCTCGCTCTCCCTCCCGCTCGCTCGCTCTCCCTCCCGCTCGCTCGCTCTCCCTCCCTCGCTCGCTCGCTCTCCCTCCCTCGCTCGCTCGCTCTCCTTCCCTCCCTCTCGCTCGCTCTCCCTCCCTCCCGCTCGCTCGCTCTCCCTCCCTCCCGCTCGCTCGCTCTCCCTCCCTCCCGCTCGCTCGCTCTCCCTCCCGCTCGCTCGCTCTCCCTCCCCGCTCGCTCGCTCGCTCTCCCTCCCGCTCGCTCTCCCTCCCGCTCGCTCGCTCTCCCTCCCGCTCGCTCGCTCTCCCTCCCGCTCGCTCGCTCTCCCTCCCGCTCGCTCGCTCTCCCTCCCGCTCGCTCGCTCTCCCTCCCGCTCGCTCGCTCTCCCTCCCGCTCGCTCGCTCTCCCTCCCTCCCGCTCGCTCGCTCTCCCTCCCTCCCGCTCGCTCGCTCTCCCTCCCTCCCGCTCGCTCGCTCTCCCTCCCTCCCTCTCGCTCGCTCTCCCTCCCTCCCGCTCGCTCGCTCGCTCTCCCTCCCTCCCTCTCGCTCGCTCGCCCTCCCTCCCGCTCGCCCTCCCTCCCTCCCTCCCTCTCGCTCGCTCTCCCTCCCTCCCTCTCGCTCGCTCTCCCTCCCTCCCGCTCGCTCGCTCTCCCTCCCTCCCTCTCGCTCGCTCTCCCTCCCTCCCTCTCGCTCGCTCTCCCTCCCTCCCGCTCGCTCGCTCTCCCTCCCTCCCGCTCGCTCGCTCTCCCTCCCTCCCTCTCGCTCGCTCTCCCTCCCTCCCGCTCGCTCGCTCTCCCTCCCTCCCGCTCGCTCGCTCTCCCTCCCTCCCGCTCGCTCGCTCTCCCTCCCTCCCGCTCGCTCGCTCTCCCTCCCTCCCGCTCGCTCGCTCTCCCTCCCTCCCGCTCGCTCGCTCTCCCTCCCTCCCGCTCGCTCGCTCGCTCTCCCTCCCTCCCTCTCGCTCGCTCTCCCTCCCTCCCGCTCGCTCGCTCTCCCTCCCGCTCGCTCGCTCTCCCTCCCGCTCGCTCGCTCTCCCTCCCGCTCGCTCGCTCTCCCTCCCTCTCGCTCGCTCTCCCTCCCTCCCTCTCGCTCTCCCTCCCTCCCTCTCGCTCTCCCTCCCTCCCTCTCGCTCGCTCGCTCTCCCTCCCTCCCTCCCTCCCGCTCGCTCTCCCTACCTCCCTCCCTCTCGCTCGCTCTCCCTCCCTCTCGCTCGCTCGCTCTCCCTCCCTCCCTCCCTCCCGCTCGCTCTCCCTCCCTCCCTCCCGCTCTCCCTCCCTCCCTCCCTCTCGCTCGCTCGCTCTCCCTCCCTCCCTCTCGCTCGCTCTCCCTCCCTCGCTCGCTCTCCCTCCCTCCCTCTCGCTCGCTCGCTCTCCCTCCCTCCCTCCCTCTCGCTCGCTCGCTCGCTCGCTCTCCCTCCCTCTCGCTCGCTCTCCCTCCCGCTCGCTCGCTCTCCCTCCCTCTCGCTCGCTCTCCCTCCCTCTCGCTCGCTCTCCCTCCCTCTCTCTCGCTCTCCCTCCTGCTCGCTCGCTCTCCCTCCCTCTCGCTCGCTCTCCCTCCCGCTCGCTCGCTCTCCCTCCCTCTCGCTCGCTCTCCCTCTCGCTCGCTCTCCCTCCCGCTCGCTCGCTCTCCCTCCCTCTCGCTCGCTCTCCCTCCCGCTCGCTCGCTCTCCCTCCCGCTCGCTCGCTCTCCCTCCCGCTCGCTCGCTCTCCCTCCCGCTCGCTCGCTCTCCCTCCCGCTCGCTCGCTCTCCCTCCCGCTCGCTCTCCCTCCCGCTCGCTCGCTCTCCCTCCCGCTCGCTCGCTCTCCCTCCCGCTCGCTCGCTCTCCCTCCCGCTCGCTCGCTCTCCCTCCCGCTCGCTCGCTCTCCCTCCCGCTCGCTCGCTCGCTCGCTCTCCCTCCCTCCCGCTCGCTCGCTCTCCCTCCCTCCCGCTCGCTCGCTCTCCCTCCCTCCCTCTCGCTCTCCCTCCCTCCCTCCCTCTCCCTCCCTCTCGCTCGCTCGCTCTCCCTCCCTCCCTCTCGCTCGCTCTCCCTCCCTCCCTCTCGCTCGCTCTCCCTCCCTCCCGCTCGCTCGCTCTCCCTCCCTCTCGCTCGCTCTCCCTCCCTCTCTCGCTCTCCCTCCCTCCCTCCCTCGCTCCCTCGCTCCCTCGCTCTCTCTCTCGCTCTCTCTCGCTCTCTCTCGCTCTCTCTCGCTCTCTCTCGCTCTCTCTCGCTCTCTCTCGCTCCCTCTCGCTCCCTCTCGCTCTCTCTCGCTCTCTCTCGCTCTCTCTCGCTCTCTCTCGCTCTCTCTCGCTCTCTCTCGCTCTCCCTCCCTCCCTCCCTCCCTCCCTCCCTCCCTCTCGCTCTCCCTCTCCCCCTCCCTCCCTCCCTCCCTCTCCCTCTCGCTCTCCCTCCCTCTCGCTCTCCCTCCCTCCCTCCCTCCCTCCCTCTCGCTCTCCCTCCCTCTCGCTCTCCCTCCCTCTCGCTCTCCCTCCCTCTCGCTCTCCCTCCCTCTCGCTCTCCCTCCCTCTCGCTCTCCCTCCCTCTCGCTCTCCCTCCCTCTCGCTCTCCCTCCCTCTCGCTCTCCCTCCCTCTCGCTCTCCCTCCCTCTCGCTCTCCCTCCCTCTCGCTCTCCCTCCCTCTCGCTCTCCCTCCCGCTCGCTCTCCCTCCCTCCCGCTCGCTCTCCCTCCCTCCCGCTCGCTCGCTCTCCCTCCCTCCCGCTCGCTCGCTCTCCCTCCCTCCCGCTCGCTCGCTCTCCCTCCCTCCCGCTCGCTCGCTCTCCCTCCCTCCCTCCCTCTCGCTCGCTCTCCCTCCCTCCCTCTCGCTCGCTCTCCCTCCCTCCCGCTCGCTCGCTCTCCCTCCCGCTCGCTCGCTCTCCCGCTCGCTCGCTCTCCCGCTCGCTCGCTCTCCCTCCTGCTCGCTCGCTCTCCCTCCCTCCCTCTCGCTCGCTCTCCCTCCCTCCCGCTCGCTCGCTCTCCCTCCCGCTCGCTCGCTCTCCCGCTCGCTCGCTCTCCCGCTCGCTCGCTCTCCCTCCTGCTCGCTCGCTCTCCTGCTCGCTCGCTCTCCCTCCCTCTCGCTCTCCCTCCCTCTCGCTCTCCCTCCCTCTCGCTCTCCCTCCCGCTCGCTCTCTCTCCCTCCCTCTCGCTCTCTCCCTCCCTCTCGCTCGCTCTCCCTCCCTCCCTCCCTCCCTCTCGCTCTCCCTCCCTCCCTCCCTCTCGCTCTCCCTCCCTCTCGCTCTCCCTCCCTCTCGCTCTCCCTCCCTCTCGCTCTCCCTCCCTCTCGCTCGCTCTCCCTCCCTCCCTCTCGCTCTCCCTCCCTCCCTCTCGCTCTCCCTCCCTCCCTCCTTCTCGCTCTCCCTCCCTCCCTCTCGCTCTCCCTCCCTCCCTCCCTCTCGCTCTCCCTCCCTCCCTCCCTCTCGCTCGCCCTCCCTCCCTTCCTCCCTCTTGCTCGCCCTCCCTCCCTCTTGCTCGCTCGCTCTTTCTTTCCCTCTTGCGCGCTCTGCGCTCTCTCCCCCATGTGCAGGCTTTAAAAGGAAAGCATTGCAACAACAAAGGCGTCTATGTAAATCAGATTTTACCTACATCAAGTGTTTGTCAACGTAAGTGCATGTTAACTTTGCAGATGAAAGCAATTCCTCTGTGCCCATAGGAGAGTAGATAAGGTATGTGAACGAGATAATCCAGATCTCACAAGGCATACTTTATTATGGATAACCCTCAGACGCCATAACCTTTGATTGTGAAGTGAATGAGGGTGAAATAAGCCAGTGTATTTTGTACTGCCTTTTCCTCGCAGGATGACAAGAGGCTGGAGGAAGATGACCCAATGAGCAAAAGACGAAGAAAGGGCAACTACTTAGAGGAGGTGTGTTTAGTAGCAACAAGTATATCTCTATCACGAGTATGGCTTTAGATGGCACAATTTTAGTGTTGTTAAAGGGACTGCTCATTCATTTGGCCCTTTTATCTCCATGGCTGGTTATGTCTCCAGTTGTCCTGTCAGAGTGCCCCCCCTGCAGGTGAGGGCGGAGAGCAGAGTAAGGTGCGCTCCATGGCCACCCAGCTGCTGGCCAAGATTGAGGAGAATGCGGCGCCTGGCGGTGCCCTGCGCAATAAGGTGAGCAACTGTACTCTGACCAGAAGGGTCAACGGTATCGTCCCTGTACGCTGTGCTGTGTAGAGACGGTGACAAATATCCCAGTAATGCAGGTAACTTGCATGGTTGCTTACTGACTATACTCAATGTGCTCAGTGCTTATGGTTACTGTAAGACTCTTCAGTTCTAGACTCTCTATGTTGGCCCAACATACTACCGTTAAGACTGAATGTTCATGTTGTCCTTATGTTTCTTCTGATGGCTGTCTGGTTTTATAATCTTTACCACTGTACGAGTGCTTGCCTGCAGTCTTCAAATGTTTATGAAATTATATGTTTTATTTTGGAGGAGGTTGTGCATTTTAAAACATGATACAGAAGAGAATACAGTGTGATTTTCCTGTGAAACCCCTGGAAAGGACTGAGTGGCTGTTAGCAGGGCATCTGTTCAAATATTCTAACTAAATGCCTTGAAACATCTGATTATGGCGTTGAATGCCATGGAACACATGCAGTGCAATGGATGACTGCAGTGCAATGGATGACTGCAGTGCAATGGATGACTGCAGTGCAATGGATGACTGCAGTCTGTGGTTTTGAATGGTAGAACAGAAACTAATCATTCTGGACTGCTTTCTCTGATTTGTCCTATTCCTTCTGCTCTGTCCTGCTCCTCTTTTCCTTCCTGCATTCTCTGTCAGTCTGATTGGGACTCTGATTCAAGCCTTCCTTCATCTCCTTCTCTGGATATGATGGAAAGCCCCCTCCCCCTCCTGTGCCCCAAGTGGCAGGAACAGTCAAATCACACAAGCTGACCCAGGAATGGTCAGCTACTGCGTTATAAACCCAATAATGTCGTTTAAAAATCCCCAACCCCCTAACCTATAGCCTACGATAACAAAATAATCAATGGTTAAAAATCGCCATAGTCTAGGACAAGAGTCTTTGAAAATATACCCTTTTTACACCACTCACTGTAGATATTGATGACCATGGAGGTTCGCCCTCTACTGGCTAGAGGTCAATTCTTCTTTACACATTGCCTTGTGTGTCCGTCTGCTTTCAGCCTTCTATCTATATGCGACTCTTAGAAAAGCCTGCAGCCGTGGCACAACCCATTCCCCTTCACATTCCAACATGGTCCTGGAGTCCTTCACAGGAGGATCAAACACAGGCATCTCGGCGCACAGAGTTTGTGCAGCAGAGAGTGTGGATTCCACGCACCGAAACCCCAGACGATGTAGATTACCCAGAAGACCCCTCTCCTGACCCCACAGGGATGAGACAGCGCCTAGAGAAGCTGGGGGACAAGATGAACCAGGTGACCATGAGCCCATGGTCTATCTGTCTGGACACAGCATGTCAGCTCCATTCACAGCCATACACTCACAGTAAAACAATGCTTGTGTGGGTAATGGATTGAAGCCCATTCAACATGGTAAATCCAATTCTGCCTTAGCTACAAAAGACAAGCAGACGGCGCAACACGCCAACAGAAACACCAATGTTCAAAAGATACAACATTGCTAAATGGTATTTTATGCCCTACATCATCAACTTAACTGTGGATTATAATTGCTGTTCAGTATTTATTGTTTTTACTTATCCATTTCCTGCAGTTTGATTTTCACACTTTTTTTTCCTTTACCCTTTTGCTGTTCTTCAGAAAAAAGTGCAAACCTTAACGACTAGGGAGTTTAACAGAAAGAGTATAAAGGAGAGGGCTGTGCTCCTATGTTCCCTGGGTCCGAGACTCCTCAAGTGAAAGAGTATAAGGTGAAAGTGTTGTGCCGCCCCTCACCTGCCTGCTTGTCTAACCTCGTCTAAGGAAATGAGGCACAGTAATGTTTGTGTCCTCGGACACGAGTTCTGTTTGACTGCCTCACTCTGTTTGGAATAATAACATGTCACCAGTCAAACCTACTCACATTTACTGAGAGTAGCAACAGCTTGATAATCCATTTTAAGTCCATTTAGTGGCAGAGATTTTTTTCTTGCCCAATGTTGTGTTTCCATGGTGTTGCAGTTCTGAGAGTTTCAGGTCAGGTGACCTCCCTCTGCATGATGATCTTGGTCTGTGAAGATACTAATAGTGAATGTTCATATCTTCACTAGAAAAGATAAAGGTTTAGCTGTTGACATTTTCTCTGACTTCTATTAAGTATCAAGGTGGGATGTGAAGGGTTAGATGTCTCAAGTCTTTTTCTACCAACTGATCTATCTACTTCTGCTCAGGAGCCCTCTGTCTCTAAAAGCACTTCAATCCACCCTGTCCCTGAACCCTCTGCTCTTTCCTAATTCCCTTCTCCCAACATTTCCTGTGCACTATGACAAGGTAACAATGGCTACCGCTAGCAGCTCCTTGTTGTGCTCCTCAGTGCCCATGCAAAACTTAAAATATCAGCTCACTAGGACCGTGTTTGTTGGTTTTAGTGCAATGGAAGTGCTGCATCAGGTAGACTCATTAAAAAGCCAATCAATCTGAGTTATTTTTTTTTATTTAAGTAAGCAAGTCCGTCAAGAACAATTCTTATTTACAATGACGGCCTACCGGGGAACAGTGGGTTAACTGCCTTGTTCAGGGGCAGAACAACAGATTTTTCGGGTACTGGCCCAAGGCTCTAACCACCTGCCACCCCAGAATGAAGCTTATGAAGCTGACCTGTTTAAAAGTCCACCAAACCGGTATCAGTAAACTTCTTCTCTCTGCAGTTGGAATGTAAGAATAGAAGAGACTGTCAGCTCACACTGACCATGTTTTATTTTGCTTTTAGTGCAATGGGAATGCTGAGACTAGAATAATTTGACCTGAGGGTTATCAAGCTAAACCCTTAGCCTGCCCAACGGGTATCAGTAAAAATGTGAAATGTAAGAATAGACAAAAGAAAAGAAAATCATCACAAGACACACACAAACAAAAGAAGGCTCTATATCTATTACCAGCCCAAGGCCTCTAATACCAACTTCAGGAGTGTTGGTAGCCATCTACACAACAACAAAGTCATGCCTACTGCTTCTGGATACTACATCTGTTACTAGTAGAAAATAGGGACTGTGTACTGTCAAGCATTCTGACCTGAATCTTGTGGTGAATTCTCCAGTCATGAGCCATGGTGTTTTGTGTAAAGGCCTCCAGGGGCCACTGCGATGGGAACTCTATGCACTCACGTGGGTGTCTGTTCACACAGGGTTTTGCCCCACTTCAGGTCTTCAAGTCTAGAGCGGTAAACAGCATTTTGCCACATTATGCAGGAAAAGCAAAATGCAAGCAAGTGCATAGCCTTGGCAAGCTACCGTATTTGACTAGTTTTCTGCTATGGTCCAGAGAATTGTTGATTTCATCATCATCTCTCACTGCTGGGAAAATTCCCTACTAATATTACACCTCAGGAATTAAGTTCCCATTTCATGAAATATGATTCAGTTTTTGCCTTCAAAATACCAGGGACCATTGAAAGGTATGACTTATTCCTCATGGCCTTATTACTAATTTGGTTAGGTTATATTGTACTTGGTGTTACTCTTCAGTCTGGATGGTTCTGAGGGCTCCCGAGTGGCGCAGTGGTCTAAGGCACTGCATCTCAGTGCTAGAGGTGTCACTACAGACCCTGGTTAGATTCCATGCTGAATCACAACCGGCCGTGATTGGGAGTCCCATAGGGTGGAGCACAATTTGCCCAGCGTCATCCAGGTTAGGGTTTGGCCGGGGTGGGCCGTCACTCGAGATAAGAATTTGTTCTTAATGGACTTGCTTAGTTTAATAAAGGTTAAATAAATAACTCAAATGATGAAATCCTCACTTGTCCTATCTCACTGCCTGCCTTAACATGTAACCCTAATGTGGATGTTAACTTATTAGGTGCTCATACCACCACCTAATACTGTACACTGCTAGAAGAAATGATGCTATATAGAACCAAAAATGTTTCAATGGCTCACTTTTATATGGCCCTCAACCGCAAAGCTCCCTAATTTTTAGCAGTAGACGACTACGCTAACAGCTTGCCTATTCTGTTCTCTCCATATCCCTAACCTGCTGCTGTTGCCTGGGCTGTCTCTTGACAGTGTGTTGGAAGGAAGGAGTTTCCTCAGAACCTGGGAGGCAGTGACATGTGTCACTTCTGCTCCAAGCGTGTGTACGTGATGGAGCGTCTCAGCGCTGAGGGCTACTTCTTCCACAGGGAGTGTTTCCGCTGTGACGTCTGCAGCTCCACCTTACGCCTGGGCGGACATGCCTACAACTCCAAACAGGGTATGATCCTGACACACCCATATACCAACCTCTTTTTCCACCTGGGGGCAGAAGCCGTTTGTCAATTTATTTGATATTTAGTGACAACAGGCATGTGTTTTAGTATGTGATTTGATGTTTGTTTTACAGACAAGTTTTATTGCAAGCTTCACTATTCTCAGCGCCGACCCAGGCTTCAAAGTTCAAACAAGTTCCAGAGGAGAACGGTAAAACATCTTTCAGTAACAGCCAAACAGTCATTTTTACTTGGGAATTATGATGTTATTTGTGATATTTTTAACATTTTATTTATGTGTTTAGTCACCACTTAGTCTGATATTTAAATGTTATGTTGTGCCTATCACACACAGAAGGACCAGGGACATCTGACCTCTTCGCCGGACGGTAGTGACCCCAACTCAACCACGGGCAGCCTGCAGAGCCAGCCGCCAGGTACCCTGTGTTCCTTCCTTAGGAGAAGCCTGCGCTGGCCGCTGCACGCTGGCCAATCAGTGTGTGGAACGCCCCACCGGCTGGCCTGCTGGGTGCATGGGGCAGTCAGTCAGGCGGGGCACCATCTCAGGGATCGCTCAGAGGACTACGGCTTCCTGTACGAGCTGCTGAGTCTGGGCCTGCCCCTACTGAGCATGCTGCACGAGCTCCTGGGCCAGATTTACATGGAGGCTGAGCAGCCTGAGCCCCAGCCCCAAGGCCCACTGCCCTGGGCCCAGTAGCGTCTAGGACTCAGGGCCAACTAGAGATGCAGTGCCTGGTGCCTCATGGACTTAATGCTGTACTGTACTCTATGTGACGCAAGTGCCTGAGCTACAGCAGTCTGCACAATGTCAAATGCTTTATGCAGATTCTAAAATGATCAATTTCAAGTCTTCTATTCTTTATTTAATTTTATGACAAACAAACTTCATGTTCGTGAAAGTGTTATACCAAGTGTGATGCATGGTCCTTAAAGGGATACTTTGGGGTTTTGGCAATGGAGTCCTTTATCCACTTCCCTGTAGACAGATTAACTTTTGGATACCGTTTTTATGTCTCCTTCCAATATGAAGGAAGTTCGAGGTAGTTTCGTGAGCCAATGCTCCACTAGCATTAGCACAATGACTGGAAGCCTATGAAATCATGCTAGCAGTTATCATAGACTTCCAGTCATTGTGCTAGTTAGCAACTTCCTTCAAACTACAGAGACATAAAAATGGTATCCATGAGTTCTTCTGACTCTGGGGAAGTAGGAAAAAGGGCCAAAATCCTTAAGTATCCCTTTAACATGGGAAAACTTCATGCATCCTTTCAATTTCTTAATCTTTTATTTCAGTATTCCCAAGCTTATTTTTGGGTAAAATTATTGAATTTTTTTGTAATCCAAAAAGGATCCACTAAAAGCACTTGACTTGACTTGTCGGGACTGCTAAGGTTGTGTGTAGTGCCTGGTGTGCTTGTGTTTTGTGGAGTCTGTTGGACAGAGTCCTGCTTGTTTTTGAACTTCACTGCTATATTGCTCCTGTGAGGCGTGTAATGGAGATGGCAAACAGTATTTTTTTTTTTTTGCATCTCACTAGCTTTTTTTCTAAGATGATTCCGGATGTAATTTTGTTGCTATATTTTTGTTTTAGAATCTTTTTTCACACTACTATTTGGTAGATTTTTCTAATGCAGTTTAATGGGACACATTTTGATTTTAGTTGAATCTGATTTAAACTCTCATTGTTGTAAAAGATTAGATAAGTCTGTAAACACAGAGGATCCTCATGTTTATCTCTGGCACCAGGTAATGTAGCAAATTCTTCCAAAGAAAGATTGTTTTTCTTTGAAATATTTAGGTATAGTTCTTTGCTTTTGTGCTGCTTGGATCACGAGACTTGGATTTGACGCACATTTTATGCAAATGATTCCAGGAATGTTTGTTCTGAAGTGTTCTGAATCAATAGCTTGGTCTGGTAGTACAGTTATGACTGGTTTTTCAAAAGGATTGCTAAGTGTTGCAACAAAGCTTTTATTTTATTTGTGATTCTTAATATTTTTAGGTCATGGTTTCCCTTCCATGTTTCTCACATTTAATTTCTCCATTCTTTCATTCTTATGTTTCAAATTCCATTACTGCAACCTATGATTGGTATCTTAAATAAATCCCACGGTGCGCGCACACACACACCAATCATTGTCACAGGCTGAATCGTTATGGCAGGAAGGGGATGTCCTACTTTGGTCTCATGATCAATATTGTTGCTTTGCCTTCGCTGCCTCCGTTGCTCTTTGTGACCACTCATTAACCAATCATGTTGAGAACGCAGCATGGGTCCTGTGTATGGCAACAGGTTCATTCCATTAGACACACATTTGTTCAATAATTGAGTATGTTTCAAAAGCCTTCCATTCTTCCAAGCTAACCCACTGAGACTTGCTGTTCTTCCTGACCTCTCTAACGCACAACGTGTTGAAGGTCTGACTTTTTGGCATGCAGTTTCTTCAAGTCTTTTTGTCTGCCCCATCTGATAATAACCTCCATTTCCACGTCTATGTCCCCCTGTGATTCTCTGTTGCAGAAGGCGCTTATCATTCAGAAACCTTCTCAAGGACTCTCATGTTCCTCCTAACACAAAGCTGAGCTCATTGCTAATTTATTTTACCTTTATTTAACTAGGCAAGTCAGTTAAGAACAAAATCTTATTTTCAATGATGGCCTAGGAACAGTGGGTTAACTGCCTTGTACAGGGCAGAATGACAGATTTGTACCTTGTCAGCTGGGGGATTCGAACTTGCAAGCCCAATGCTCTACCCACTAGGCTACCCTGCCGCCCTCATGACAAGATCCTAGTTTTTTGGGGGCACAATTCTGCAAGTTTGCTCCAGAATATTTTGTTGTACATTTTAGTTGTTTATAAGATTTCATTTGCTATCTTGTATTTTTTCACAGTGAATAAACTGTTTTGATTAATTTATGCTATTTAAAGCTGTAAGTATAAATAAATGTATTTGATTACATAAGTAACTTGCTTCCTCCCTTAATTTTTAAAAACAAATTAGCCAAATTTACCAACTTTTTGTATTGATTTTTCAAATTAACAGCAGAATTAACAACTGAAATTTTCAATTTTGCAACAAAAAAAAACTTTTTTTGACCCGCACCCTCACATTAATAACCCCGTCACAAGCATATCCTCTGTTTACATAAAATGTGTTTGCTGATTGGCACATTCCCACGCACTTAACCACACTTGAATTTCCCTGGACAGTGTTGCTCAGCCCTGTTCATTCCCCAGTCGGTCATGTGTTTTTAGGGGGGACTGAGTGACACTTCTAGAGAGCAGTTCCTTTTATTTGATTTCCCCAAATTGCACGGTCACTTATTGTCACAACAAAAACCATACATTAGACCCAATGCAAAAGCGTCTCCACTATGAACTGAATTCAAATAATAGTAATAGACCATTACACGCATCCTTTCACTTTATGGGTTTCTCTTTTCGGGTCTTTCTCATCTTTCTGTTTGGGTCATCTCTGGGTCATTTCTGGGTCAGAGTTTTTTTATTTTGTATTGGAATCCAAACACAATGTGACATCAACAGTATTATGTGGGTAATTGCCCTAAACTCATTATGATTCAGCACCTCAAGTGGGCTATTGTTTGTGTTGAAGCTGTGTTGCCTCGACAAATAGACCCACATCCATAACGATAGTATAGTACACAACCTAACCAACCCATTCAGTTACTGATTCAGATGCAGAGCATGCCCAACGCATTTACGTAGAATTCTAGATAATGTTTGTATAGGTTTTTCATTATGAAATGTACTCTCAAAAGAATCTATGAAACAATTATCAACATGGCTTCAGTTTGGTTCTGTGAGTAATCACTAGCATGAATGTTCACTTTTGTTCCATATCACATGGTTGGTGTTCCTTACATGTTGATTTATATTTTAACACAATGCTTTTACCAAGTCTCTCCATTTATATCTGTGTGTCTACAGATATATAGAGCAGACTTTTATTGCATGCTGACAGGTGCAAATGTATAAAGTAAGGTAGCATGTTGGCACTGTTATTTCCAAAGCAGTAATGCAGCCTAGTATTGTGACCTAACCAGTTAGAGGCAGACACATTTACACATAGTAAGGCAATAGCTTTGTAACCATCCTAGCTGCCTTAGTTTGTTGGAGTACACTTAGTGTCATAAATAGCAATAATGTATTATGTGAATTTGGCCTAATAAGATTTACATTTTCAGGACGTCACTACAGATGCACAGGTCTGATGAATGGACTGTACACCCGCACCGTGCCTGAGGTGGCCATGGGCACAGTGAACCTGGACATGCCTGACTCCAACAGGACGTGAGTCCACTACTACAGCACTACCCTCAATGTGTCCTTTGCCGTTGCTCATTGTTTTTGTGTGTTGTCCATGTCTTTTTACAGTGCTGACTCAAAGAAACGGGCCAACTCCGATACATCTCTCAAACCACAAGATTCTGCACAGGAGAAGAAAGGTGTGAAGTCTCCCTGACATTCACCCACATGAGAAACACATTACTCTGATTTCCCCCTAGCTTCAGCCATACAGTTGAAGATGGAAGTTTACATACACTTAGGTTGGAGTCATTAACTTGTTTTTCATCCACTCCACACATTTCTTGTTAACAAACTATAGTTTTGGCAAGTCGGTTAGGACATCTACTGTGTGCATGACACAAGTCATTTTTCCTACAATTGTTTCGAGATTATTTAACTTATAATTCACTGTATCACAATCCCAATGGGTCAGAAGTTTACATACACTAGGTTGACTGTGCCTTTAAACAGCTTGGAAAATTCCAGAAAATTATGTCATGCCTATCAGAAGCTTCTAAAGCCAAATTGACATAATTTCAGTCAATTGGAGGTGTACCTGTGGATATATTTCAAGACCTACCTTCAAACTCAGTGCCTCTTTGCTTGACATCATTGGAAAATCAAAATAAATCAGCCAAGACTGGTTCATCCTTGGGAACAATTTCCAAACACCTGAAGGTACCACGTTCATCTGTACAAACAATAGTACACAAGTATAAACATCATGGGACCACGCAGCCGCCATACCGCTCAGGAAGGAGACTCGTTCTGTCTCCTAGAGATTAATGTACTTTGGTGCAAAAAGTGCAAATCAATCCCAGAACAACAGCAAAGGACCTTGAGAAGATGCTGGAGGAACCGGTACAAAAGTATTTATATCCACAGTAAAACTAGTCCTATATCGACATAACCTGAAAGGCAACTCAGCAAGGAAGAAGCCACTGCTCCAAAACTGGCATAAAAAAGCCAGACTATGGTTTGCAATTGCACATGGGGACCAAGATTGTACTTTTTGGAGAAATGTCCTCTGGTCTGATGAAACAAAAATAGAAATGTTTGGCCATAATGACCATTGTTATGTTTGGAGGAAAAGGGGGAGGCTTGCAAGCCGAAGAACACCATCCCAACCGTGAAGCACGGGGGTGGCAAGCATCATGTTGTGCGGGTGCTTTGCTGCAGCAGGGACTGGTGTACTTCACAAAATGGATGGCATCACGAGGAAAGAAAATTATGTTGATATAATCCAAGATGGCATAGCAGTCAGCCGTACTTTGTCCTCGTTTTGTCGTGTCCCGTGTGTATGTGTGTATATATATATATATATATATATATATATATTTTTTTTTTTACATTTTTCTTCGCATATCTTTTATATTTTATTTTCCAAAAAATCAACTTCAAAACACTCTCCTGCAACCCGCCTCACCAATTTATATATGAAAAAAATAGTATTTACCTCAAATCTGAAATCTACAATAGATGCTAGTCAGTTTTACTGGCTAACGTTAGTATTCGGCTAACCACGGTTGGTGGTCATCAGCTATCCTTTAGCTCGAAAAGCTATCACCAGTTTTGTACAACGCGACTCAGACCAGATCATACCGGACCTATTTTTCTCTCCATATCCCCGGATTTCAACCGAAAACTCTGGACATTTATACCTGGATCTCGCGGCTAGCTAGCTGCTATCTGTGTGACTATTGGCTTACGTCGATTCCGGAGCAAATATGAATTATTCCGGAGCTAGCCAGCTGAAGAGTTCCATCAGCCACTCCTGGGATACAATCACCTATCCGGACCTTCACAACTGGACTACCAACGTTATCTGCCCGAGGGAGTTATCCAACCGGCTCCTCCGTCGCGGCGTTACCTGAACGCCCATCTGCGGTCCGCTAATCGTTAGCAGCCGATTAGACAGCTATCTGAATAGGTCTGTTGGACAATTTTTCTTGGGTCACTATAACTATATCTATTTTGCCATTTGGATTGATCCCCTCTACCACACGGAACCCCACTAATCTACCGACGGAAACGCACGAGGTGGCTAAAAACAGACCTCCATCCTATGCTAGCTTGCTACCGATGGCCCGGCTAGCTGTCTGAATCGCCGTTAACCCAACCAACCTCACTACTCACTGGACCCTTATGATCACTCAACTAAGCATGCCTCTCCTTAATGTCGATATGCCTTGTCCATTGCTGTTCTGGTGAGTGTTTATTGGCTTATTTCACTGTAGAGCCTCTAGCCCTGCTCATTATACGTACCCTTATCGTACTCCTCCTCTGTTCCTCTGGTAATGTAGAGGTGAATCCAGGCCCTGCAGTGCCTGGCTCCACTCCTATTCCCCAGGCGCTCTCTTTTGATGACTTCTGTAACCGTAATAGCCTTGGTTTCATGCATGTTAACATTAGAAGACTCCTCCCTAAGTTTGTTTTATTCACTGCTTTAGCACACTCTGCCAACCCGGATGTTCTAGCCGGGTCTGAATCCTGGCTTAGGAAGACCATCAAATTCTGAAATCTCCATCCCAAACTACAACATTTTCAGACAAGATAGGGGGGCGGTGTTGCAATCTACTGCAAAGATAGCCTGCAGAGTTCTTTCCTACTATCCAGGTCTGTACACAAACAATTTGAACTTCTACTTTTAAAAATCCATCTCTCTAAAAACAAGTCTCTCACCATTGTCGCCTGCTATAGACCACCCTCTGCCCCCAGCTGTGCTCTGGACACCATTTGTGAACTGATTTCCCCCCATCTATCTTCAGATCTCGTGCTGCTAGGCAACCTAAACTGGAACATGCTTAACACCCCAGCCATTCTACAATCTAAGCTTGATGCCCTCAATCTTACATAAATTATCAATGAAACTACCAGGTACCACCCCAAAGCCGTAAACACGGACACCCTCATAGATATCATCCTAACCAACTTGCCCTCAAAACACACCTCTGCTGTTTTCAACCAAGATCTCAGCGATCACTGCCTCAATGCCTGCATCAGTAATGGGTCTGCGGTCAAACGATCACCCCTCATCACTGTCAAACGCTCCCTAAAACACTTCAGCAAGCAGGCCTTTCTAATCCACCTGGTTGGGGTATCCTGGAAGGATATTGACCTCATTCTAACAGTAGAGGATGCCTGGTTATTTTTTTTAAATGCCTTCCTCACCATCTTAAATAAGCATGCCCCATTCAAGAAATTTAGAACCAGGAACAGATACAGCCCTTGGTTCTCTCCAGACCTGACTGTCCATAACCAACACAAAAACATCATATGGCATTCTGCATTAGCATCGAACAGCCCCGGTGATGTGCAACTTTTCAGGGAAGCTAGAAACCAATATACACAGGCAGTTAGAAATGCAATTTCTTGAAAATTTGCTTCCTGCAACACAAACTCAAAAACGTTCTGGGACACTGTAAAGTCCATGGAGAATAAGAACACCTCCTCCCAGCTGCTCACTGCACTGAGGATAGGAAACACTGTCACCACCGATAAATCCACTATAATTGAGAATTTCAATATGCATTTTTCTACGGCTGGCCATGCTTTCCACCTGGCTACCCCTACCCCGGTCAATAGCACTGCACCCCCCACAGCAACTCGCCCATGCCTTCCCCATTTCTCCTTCTCCCAAATCCAGTCAGTTGATGTTCTGAAAGAGCTGCAAAATCTGGACCCCTACAAATCAGCCGGACTAGACCATATGGACCCTTTCTTTCTAAAATTATCAGCCGAAATTGTTGCAACCCCTATTAGTAGCCTGTTCAACCTCTCTTTCGTATCGTCTGAGATTCCCAAAGATTGGAAAGCAGCTGCGGTCATCCCCCTCTTCAAAGGGGGGGACACTCTTGACCCAAACTGCTACAGACCTATATCTGTCCTACCCTGCCTTTCTAAGGTCTTTGAACAAACAGATTACCGACCATTTGAATCCCACCATACCTTCTCCGCTATGCAATCAGAGCTGGTCATAGGTGCACCTCAGCCATGCTCAAGGTCCTAAACAACATCTTAACCGCCATCGATAAGAAACAATACTGTGCAGCCGTATTCATTGACCTGGCCAAGGCTTTCGACTCTGTCAATCACCACATTCTTATTGGCAGACTCGATAGCCTTGGTTTCTCAAATGATTGCCTCGCCTGGTTCACCAACTACTTCTCTGATAGAGTTCAGTGTGTCAAATCTGAGGGCCTGTTGTCCAGGCCTCTGGCAGTATCTATGGGGGTGCCACAGGGTTCAATTCTTGGGCTGACTCTTTTCTCTGTGTACTTCAATGATGTCGCTCTTGCTGATGGTGATTCTCTGATCCACCTCTACGCAGACGACACCATTCTGTATACTTCTGGCCCTTCTTTGGACACTGTGATATCAACCCTCCAGGCAAGCTTCAATGCCATACAACTCTCCTTCCGTGGCCTCCAATTGCTCTTAAATACAAGTAAAACTAAATGCATGCTCTTCAACCGATCGCTGCCTGCACCTGCCCGCCCGTCCAACATCACTACTCTGGACGGTTCTGACTTATATGTGGACAACTACAAATACCTAGGTGTCTTGTTATACTGTAAACTCTCCTTCCAGACTCATATCAAACATCTCCAATCCAAAGTTAAATCTATAATTGGCTTCCTATTTCGCAACAAAGCATCCTTCACTCATGCTGCCAAACATATCCTTGTAAAACTGACCATCCTACTGATCCTCGACTTCGGCGATGTCATTTGCAAAATAGCCTCCAATACCCTTCTCAATCAATTGGATGCAGTCTATCACAGTGCCATCCGTTTTGTCACCAAAGCCCCATATACTTCCCATCACTGCGACCTGTACGCTCTCGTTTGCTGGCCCTCGCTTCACACTCGTCGCCAAACCCACTGGCCAAATCCAGGTCATCTACAAGACCCTGCTAGGTAAAGTCCCCCCTTATCTCAGCTCGCTGGTCACCATAGCAGCACTCACCTGTAGCACACGCTCCAGCAGGTATATCTCTCTGGTCACCCCCAAAACCAATTCTTCCTTTGGCCGCCTCTCCTTCCAGTTCTCTGCTGCCAATGACTGGAACGAACTACAAAAATCTCTGAAACTGGAAACACTTATCTCCCTCACTAACTTTAAGCACCAGCTGTCAGGGCAGCTCACAGATTACTGCACCTGTACATAGCCCATCTATAATTTAGCCCAAACAACTACCTCTCCCCCTTCTGTATTTATTTATTCTCCTTTGCACCCCATGATTTATATCTCTACTTTGCACTTTCTTCCACTGCAAATCTACCATTCCAGTGTTTTACTTGCTATATTGTATTTACTTTGCCATCACTGCCTTTTTTTGCCTTTACCTCCCTTGTCTCACCTCATTTGCTCACATTGTATATAGACTTATTTTCTACTGTATTATTGACTGTATGTTTGTTTTAGTCCATGTGTAACTCTGTTGTATGTGTCGAACTGCTTTGCTTTATCTTGGCCAGGTTGCAATTGTAAATGAGAACTTGTTCTCAACTTGCCTAACTGGTTAAATAAAGGTGAAATAATGTATTTTTTTAAAATGTGGATATTGAAGCAACATCTCAAGACATCAGTCAGGAATTTAAAGCTTGGTCGCAAATGGGTCTTCCAAATGGACAATGACCCCAAACATACTTCCAAAGTTGTGGCAAAATGGCTTAAGGACAACAAAGTCAAGGTATTGGAGTGGCCATCACAAACCCCTGACCTCAATCCTATAGAAAATTTGTGGGCGGAACTGAAAAAGCGTGTGCGAGCAAGGAGGCCTACAAACCTGACTCAGTTACACCAGCTCTGTCAGGAGGAATTGGCCAAAATTCACCCAACTTATTGTGGGAAGCTTGTGGAAGGCTACCTGAAATGTTTGACCCAAGGTCAACAATTTAAAGGCAATGCTACCAAATACTAATTGAGTGTATGTTAACTTCTGATCCACTGGGAATGTGATGAAAAAAATTAAAGCTGAAATAAATAATTCGCTCTACTATTATTCTGACATTTCAAATGTTTTAAATAGTGGTGATCCTAACTGACCCAAGACAGGGAATTGTTACTAGGATTAAATGTCAGGAATTGTGAAAAACTGAGTTTAAATGTATTTAGCTAAGGTGTATGTAAACTTCTGACTTCAACTGTAGCTATTTCCCTGTTCTCGCCGCCAACAGCATTGGCTTTGTAGCAGCCTAACTTCTCTCCCAGCATCAATACAGGCGTCCGTCTGGATGTCTAGAGCGTGTAGGATATGATTCCATCCATATAGCTATGTAGACTCAGTTTATTAGGGTCTGAGGGAGTGAGTGGTTTAGGAGCAGCCTGCCGTCCTCTGTTTCCCCCTGTGTGAGATCCCACTCCTCCAGTTAAGGCTCTGAAATCTGGGCGGGGTAGACAAAGCCATTCTCCCACATTAAGTGATTATTTGTCTTGGCATGGGAAGCGCTGAGCACTGGGACTGGCCTGAACATTCTGTCCGACTGCACAGATAGGGCTGTCTACTGGCTGTCAATAGGCCACAGCTGTTCTGTTCTCCACGCCTCATTTGCTGGGCTCAGTTGAAAGGTGTGCGACGCCACCCCATGGCTGAATGGTAGTTGCCTAGCACCCTAAAACTGTATAGAGACCACTCATTCTCTTACATAACTTGTAAATGTAGAACTATAGTTTATCATTGTTTGACAGATATCCAGTTCAAATGTGTTGCCACAGTAGTGTTGACGCAGATCAATACTGTATGTGTTGTGATACGGGTTATGCCCACTCTCCCTGCAGAACATTCCAGTACCAAGTCATCCCTCCCATCTGGGAACAGCAGATGGAAGAGGAAGATACGTGCTAGTGAGTAGACCACCTCTGCTGTTGATTATCTGACATGATACTTATATCCGTCCTATCTATATCACCTCCTTATTCTCCTACAGGCATTTCACCCCTTCTTATTCCCTGCTGTGGTGTTACTAGCTCTGATATTTGTGTTTTGTAAAAGTGTTAGAATTTTCACTGCAATGCATAGAGAGCTGTTGCCTATGGTGCTCTGGTAATGTACTTCATTAATAATCCCAATGAGAAAAAATGACAGTACACTGACTGATGGTGTTGAAGTCTTGCGTGTGAATCTGAGTTAAATGAAAGATTTAAAAGCTGAAGTGAGATCTCACACACACTAGAGGGAGCTGGTGTTCTCTGGGAATAATATTTTTCATTTTTGTTTTGGTCTAGAGTTGTCTACAATTGAATTAGATTCGTGTTTGGACAAGGTTACTTTTTGGGATAGACTGCATTATAACTGCTCTCTTGCTGATAAAACATGATTCTGGTTACTTCAACTCTATCGAACTGTAAAGACCCTTATTATACACAATGACAACACAGGTTGTTTGTGTGTTAATTAGCATGTATCTGAGGAGCGTGTTAAGTCTGATCTACCAATTTCAGTTTAATCCACCAGAAAATAAATAACAAATATTAAAACATATTATGGTTAAACTCAAATATACTAATTCAATTATTTTTTTTAAAGATCATTTTAGGAAGATTTTTTTTAACTGTATAATCTTTGTAAATAGGACTGGTGGAGTTAGTGCATTCAGTCAGACCCCTTGACTTTTTTCATATTTTGTTACGTTACAGCCTTATTCTAAAATTGATTCAATCGTTTCCCCCACCCTCATCGTTCTACATACACTAGCCCATAATGACAAAGCAAAAACACGTTTTTAGAATAAGTATTCAGACCCTTTACTCTGTACTTTGTTGAAGCACCTTTGGCAGCGATTACAGCCTTGAGTCTTCTTGGGTATGACGCCACAAACTTGGAACACCTGTTTTCGGAGGTTCTCCCATTCTCTGCAGATCCTCTCAACTGTATGCCCTCACTACATATTTGTCGCCAAACCCACTGGCTCCAGGTCATCTATAAGTCTTTGCTAGGTAAAGCTCCGCCTGATCTCAGCTCACTGGTCACCATAGCAACACCCACCCATAGCACGCGCTCCGGCAGGTATATTTCACTGGTCATCCCCAAAGCAAACATTTCCTTTGGCCGCCTTTCCTTCCAGTTCTATGCTGCCAATGACTGGAACGAATTGCAAAAATCACTGAAGCTGGAGACTTATCTCCCTCTCTAACTTTAAGCATCAGCTGTCAGAGCAGCTTATCGATCATTGGCTGAGTACAGGTACAATCTGTAAATAGCACACCCAACTACCTCATCCCCATATTATTTATCCTCTTGTTCTTTTGCACCCCAGTATCTCTACTTGCACATCATCATCTGCACATCTATAATTCCAGTGTTAATTGCTAAATTGTAATTATCTCGCCGCTATGGCCTATTTATTACCTTACCTCCCAACTCTTCATTTGCACACACTGTATATAGATTTTTCTATTGTGTTATTGACTGTACATTCGTTTGTTTGTAACTCTGTTGTTTTTGTCGCACTGCTTTGCTTCATCTAGAACAGGTCACAGTTGTAAATGAGAACTTGTTCTCAACTGGCCTACCTGGTTAAATAAAGGTGAAATAAAATCAGAGGTCCAGTCAGAGGTCCTGAGCCCTCTGCAGCAGGTTTTCATCAAGCATTTCTCTGTTAATCTTTCCTTCAATCCTGACTAGTCTCCCAGTCGCTGCTGCTGAAAAACATCCCCACCGCATGATGCTGCCACCACTGTGCTTCACCGTAGGGATGGTGCCAGGTTTCCTCCAGACGTGACACTAGGTATTCAGGTCAAAGAGTTCAGTCTTGGTTTCATCAGACCAGATCATCTTGTTTAGGTGCTTTTTGGCAAACTCTAAGTGGGCTTTCATGCTTCTTACTGAGGAGTGGCTTCCATCTGGCCTCTCTACCATAAAGGCCTGATTTGATGGAGTGCTGCAAAGATGGTTGTCCTTCTGGAAGGTTCTCCCATCTCCACAGAGAAACTCTGAAGCTCTGTCACAGTGACCATCGGGTTCTTATTCACCTCCCTGACCAGGCGGCCAGTTCTAGGAAGAGTCTTGGTGGTTCCAAACTTCAATGTTAGAATGGTGGAGGCCCCTGTGTTCTTGGGGACCTTCAATGATGCAGAAATGTTTTGGTAGCCTTCCCCAGATCTGTGCCTCGACACAATCCTGTCTCTGAGCTCTACGGACAATTCCTTCAACCTCATGGCTTGGTTTTTGCTCTTACATGCTCTGTCAACTGTGGGACCTTATATAGACAGGTATGTGCCTTTCCAAATCATGTCCAATCAATTGAATTTACCACAGGTAGAAACATCTCAAGGATGATCAATGGAAATAGGATGCACCTGATCTCAATTTCAAATATCATAAGTATCTGAATACTTATGTTAATTTTTATAAATGTGCTAAAATGTCTAAACCTGTTTTTGCTTTGTCATTATGGGGTATTGTGTGTAGATTGATAAAGAAACAACAATTTAATCTATTTCAGAGTAAGGCTGTAACGTAACAAATATGTAAAAAGTGAAAGGATCTGGAATACTTTTCCGAGTGCACTGTATCTCACACATGCAGCTAACAAAATACATGGAAAAGTCTGCTCTACCCAAAATTACAACCAACTAAATGCATCATTACCGCAAAAAATGGAAGAGGGAAGGGGGAGAAGGAACTTGTCTGGCTGCCCTGCATTAAAGACCAAAATTGGTTAAGGAAAATTGTGATAAATGAAAAAATATACCAGTTTCATTTCAGGACCAAAAAAATTGACCGCTATGTCATATAGATTGCAAAATAGTTGGGATAAATTTTTCGATGTACCAATTCCATGCCACATGGTTTATGAACTGATTCCCAAAACATCTGATTCCAAACTTTTTTTCTATTTGAAATTATTTAACAAAATTCTTGCAACCAATAGAATTTCGTGTGCGCACATACATGCTTGCTTGCATGCATACATACATACATACACGCACACACACATCCCAGCTCTGCAGATTTTGCTATGAAGAGACAGAATCATTAGATAATTTGTTTTGGTACTGTCCATACATAGCTTGTTTTTGGTCACAGGTTCAGGAATGGCTGAAGAATTGCAACATTTACCTGGAGCTAACTGCAAATAGCACTGCCGGGTGATTTGAAAAATCATAGTCAATTGCTCAATAATATAATACTCTTTAAAAAAAATAATTAAATGTACAATCTTTAGAAACTATGAGAATAGCAAGGTTCAGAACTTTTGTGAAACATAACAGCACAGTTAAAAATATATGTCAAACACCAAAACTGGATGTGGTTCAAAGATGGATGGGAGGAGTTGAGTGGACCTGACGGGTTGGACAAAGTAACCAATGTAAAATGTAAATAGGTTCAGAACTTTTGTGAAACAGTACAGTTAAAAATATATGGCAAATGGGATGGTCTTCAGAAGTAGATGGGAGGGGTTGAGGGTAGCTGAAGGATGGGACTAAAAACAAACAAAAGATAACCATTGTAAGATATACTGTGTCTGTATTTATAAAGTATGTTTAAGCTGGAAGTTGAAGCCTAAATGTTGTTCATTAGTTTACTCCAATTAGGGGAAACTAATAAAGGAAAATATATATACAAATAAAAAAGGTGTGTATGTATATATATTTAAAACACACACACACAATCTGGTGAATTGGGCAATGACGCAGACATTTACATTGATGGAAGCCACAATCTGTCTGCAATATTAAAGTCTGACCTACAGTAGCTGCATGAGCTCTGATCAAGCATGTTGTCTGTTATACTCTACTCCTTCAGCTCTCCCTCTCATCCTGGTGAGGCACTTCTCACGTGAAAAAGCTGCAGAAAAAGAAGAGCCCAACATTGAAGAGGCCAACTCTGATTTTGAGGAGATTGAACCACCGGTAAAGCACAATATTCAAACAGATACTTAACCATTTCCTGTGATATATAAACATTTCACATATTGCAACTGAGCAATAAAACAGGACTTTGTCTTTGTTCAGCAGGTCTCCCATGTTGGTCCTAAACCACCTGCAGATTCTCAGAATCAGAGTTCATCGATGGGTAAAGAAGAGTGCCAGGTCACAAAAGTGCCCCAGCTGGAGGAAGCAGTCAGCCGTAAGAAAAGGCTGACACTGTCCCTGTCTGAGAGAGAGAAACTCCTGGACTGGAACCTGGCTACTCGAGAGGAGGCCCAAGGCCCTGGAGGAGGAGATCCTTCGACACATCCCAAACCTGGGGACCAGATCCCCCCGAAAGACCTATTGCCTCGGGTAGAGGCAGAACCAGTCCCAGCTCAGCCCCAGCCAGTTCCGTCCGCATTCCAGGTGTGGGCCAATGCTTTCAGGAGGTCTTTTGGAGTATCAAGGACAACAACAGACTCCAACACGGTTGTCACCAGGAGGAAAAACAACAGTCCCACCAAGCGTAGGCCTCTGTCTGATGGAGCCTTCAGCTTTAGCTCCCTGTTTGGGGATACCGCCCAAAGCCAGGAGGCCCAACCAGTGGAAGTGGGGCCGAAGAGCCAGCCGTCCCCACATCCACTCAAGGCCTCCATGGGTGACAGACCCACAGACCTGCCCACGCTACTGGAACAGGTCTCCCTAGGCAGCAACAAGTCTGTAGGATCCTTCACCACAGACGACATGGCTTCACTGCCGCCCAGGAAGCTCAACTTTTTCTCCTCCCTGAGGCTGAAGAAGAGGGGGGGACCGGAGAGCGTGGGAGTGGGGGGTCAGGAGAAGGACATCAGGACCATCCTGTCCAACATCAGGAACCAAGGTCAGGGGTCAGGACTCAAGCGAGGATGTGATGAGAGTTATGTTATATGCTTCTACTCCCTTGTCACCGTTGAATTTCACATGGAGCTAATAAATACAACAATGCTATTAATACAGTACATGCTATAAATGAGAAGATTACTATAGTAGCCTATGCTTAGTGTTTTAATGTAAATAACATAGTTGAAGTGCGTGTACAACTACTTTCTATACACAGCCTCCAGCAAACAGCAGAAAGATGAGTCCGACTCCTCAAGTGACGATGAGCAGGTCCCAGCCAAACAGAAGGTAAGGGCCCTGTTCCAAAACTCTTACATGCATCAATCCTTCCTACCTTCCTCTGAAATAATCACTGACAATGTATGGGTCTAATCCTGAATGCTTATTGGTTAAAACCGCATTCCAGCCTGTGTCTATTCCACAAGTTACCACTGGCTAAATTTGTGACGTTAAAATGCCTATTTACAGTACTCTGTTGCGTATTCAGATGGAATCCACTGTCGCATCAGCCCAGCCATGCAATTTATTAACTTGATCTCCACTATTAAAAGCATTTAGACATTATCTTACATTTCGTTAACATGAACATTTAGTTTTCAACAGCAGAGATTTGTATAAACCTTGCCGTCTGTCTCCGATATTTGCAACAGCGTTTCTCAGCCAGTCGAAATCATAAATCAGCTGGCATCATTTTTAGGGATATATATATATACAAAGAAATATTAATTGAAAAAAGGTCAAACGTAACAAAGTGCAGCTAATTTGCAGTCTAGTTTCAGTTTGAAGTGATTGTGTTAGCTGTGTTGTTCGCTAGTTCCTCTGAACAACAATGTACTGACGAAACAGCACATTTTCTATGCAAGGCGAAATCGAGCCTCATTACTTCATTGTTATGGATGTATCCAAATAAATGTCTCTAGAAAACACCTTATGCAAATGTGGCTACTTTGCTGTTATTATGGCTGCATTCTTTGATGTGGCTAAGTTAGCCGTAGTTGGCTGGCTAGCAAGCAAGGGATAAGAATTTTGCCAGACAGTTTGGCAATGGAACATTTAGGACGAACCATTGGGTTGTGTCAATAGACACAGAAAAAAAAAGACTGAACGACAGGGGACAGGGTCTCATCTCTAGCAACAGAACCGATAGAACGAACTAAACATAATAAATAAAAATAAATGACAGGTGAAAGCTTACTTACACCAATCCATGTCAAGTCAGATCAGTGATTTAAAAGCAGCTCTCCTCAAGGCGGAGGATACAGAAGAGACATGAAGAGACGGGTCAGGACCCGAGAACAGATAATCCATACTCCATTAGAGAGGCTTTACTGGGAAGGCTGAAGAAGCACATCATGACCTGCTCATATCACCTTACATACGGGGAGGAAATCCCAATCTGGTGTTGTAATAGGTCTTGGCCATGGCTTCACAGCACACCACACACATACCACCCTCTTTTTTTGAGCACCATTTTGCAGCTCTCTGTTAGGAACTGCCTTGTTTACTTAACAGAATTACTACCACTGCCACTTTCAAACCATCTCTGCTACTTCCGCCAGGATCAAGTGCAGGTCAATCGCATGACTGATAAGATACTGTGTCAGATTGATATGCCCAGACCCCTAATAGTTGGGACTACGATCCGAGGGGTTTAACTCTGGTGGGAGGTAACTGTTGTGTGACACTGTCTTGTCGGTCTATGTTTAGTTCCATGGGAGCTCGGAGAGACAGAGGAGGAGACGGGAGAAGACTGTGATTCAACAGGCCAAGCGAGAGCAGCTGAAGAGGCTCCACAGAGCCCAGGTACTGTAGAGCACATAGACAACAAAACAGCACTACCACACCAGAGGCCTTCCGTTTTCATTCGCCATTCATTTACATTTTTTATATTTAAGCAATAAGGCCCGAGGGGGTGTGGTATATGGCCAATATACCACGGCTAAGGGCTGTTCTTATGCACGACGCAACGCGGAATGTCTAGATACAGCTCTTAGCCATTATGTTCAGTAATCCAGAGGCTCGAGCGGTCACGACGGGTCAGACACAAATTCCAAATAGTATCCGTAAAGTTCGTAGAATCATGTCAAACGTTTTTACAATCAATCAATTTATAATCAATCCTCAGTTTGTTTTTACAATAAATAATTGATACCGTAGCATTTTCAATAGGAGAGAGAGAGAAAATGTCTGCTCCAAGCTGTTGGTGCATGCAAAACTCTGCTGGCACCCAGCCATCCAATGACGCGATGTGATCGTTCTTGCTCATTTTTCAGAATAAAAGGCTGAAACTATGTCTAAAGACTGTTCACACCATGTGGAAGCCATAGCGAAAGGAATCTGGTTGATATCCCTTTAAATGGAGGGAAGGCAGGAAATGGAACAGAGAGCTTTCAGGAAAAACAGCACCTCCGGGTTGGATATACCTCAGGTTTTCGCCTGCAATATCAGTTCTGTTATACTCACAGACAATGTTTGACAGTTTTGGAAACTTTAGTGTTTTCTATCCTAATCTGACAATTATATGTATATTCTAGTTTCTGGGCCTGAGAAATAGGCAGTTTCATTTGGGTACGTTTTTCATCCAAACATCAAAATACTGCCCCCTACACTCAACAGGTTAAGGGCTTGTAGGTAAGCATTTCACGGTAAGGTCTACACTTGTTGTATTCGGCACATGTGACACAGTTTTGATTTGAATTAGAGCAGTAAAAATACATGTTGTCATACCCGTGGTTTACAGCGCCCCACAGCTGTAAGCTAATCAGAATTCAGGGCTCAAACCACCCAGTTTATAAGGATTCTCTCAAACATTTGACTCACTAATGATCTCTTCCACAAATGTATTTGATTTGTTGGGTGATGAATGGGATATAAATATTGTGTGTTGAGCCATTGTGAGGCTGCCTTGGTTGAATCTGACCTGGTGTTTATTGTGTGAAGATCATCCAGAGGCAGCTGGAGGAAGTGGGGGAGAAGCAGAGAGACCTGGAGGAGAGAGGGGTGACCATTGAGAAGGTCCTTCGAGGTGAAACCCCAGGTGAGCTACACTGTCCCAACAGAATGCACGTTTGTCATCTCATGCTGTGTGGATTGATTCCAACAGCTGCACCGCGTATGAGTGATGTAAATACACAAGTGTATCCATTCGGTTGACGTAGCTCTATGACTCGGGGCCAGAGCATTTTATGAAATTATGACAAAGGAATGGAGGGGTTAAAATCAGAATGTTCAGTAAGTGAGTGTTATGTCCTTGAATCAGAGTGGCCTTATCTCTGAAGGTAACACACAAAGACATGGCACATGAAGACTGAGCTATGCACAGAGAGTGGAGAAAGGCACTGTTTGTAATGGAACTGTCTTAGTTTGACGTCAGCCAAGAACATATAGTTGAGACATGAAAACACTGGATTCAGAATGACCTATGCTCAGGAATAGTTTTCCTGTTTCTGTGAGGTTTGCAAGTGGCAATGCTTTTCTAATAATTATTTCAATTTCCTTATCTAGAGTAGGCCAAGTCTAGAGTCAGAACTGCACTGATGCCTTTGCTAGGAAAATGCATAATAAAAACTACCAAATTATAGTCATTTGCATTCAACCACAATAACAATTTTAAGTTGAAATTGTTTAGAAATCACTGCGGTGGCAATTGGCCTTGTGAAGAGAGGAAGGACGGGGGAAAGCTTTCCCATGTTTCATTAGCCTTGCACATGGTGATATACAAGTTAGTCATTAAAGACAGCTACTTTATAATGAAAAATGGTTATTCCTGCTAGTCTTTTCAAAAGTCATCTTTTCATACTGGTAATCATATTCCTCAAAGGTAAATTGTGTTTTGCCAGAATTGTAAATTAGAAATGTGTTTGTTGCTTCTGCACTCTCCAGATAAAGAATGATTGAGAGTTTAACCATAATTAGCTGTTCCTTTTATTATAATTTCATTAAATTAAATTACAGTGCATAAAAAGCACACAAACGTAGCCCTGAGTAATGCAGTTGTTTCATCCAAGTTTGTGTCCTTCTATTGTTAAATGGAAAGCACATCTCCTGTGTAAAGACCTTTTTGATCTCATGTTTTGTTCTATAGTCAGGCTCAATGTTAAAAGCCTCCTCAGAGACTGAGTGTCTGTGGTCTAAGTACCATTGAGTACAGTGAATGGCCTTGCAAATTCTGATTCAAAAACTACAGGGAGAGTGTCTCTTGTGATGCGGGCCTGAAGGGCAGCGGCAGCAGTGGCAACCATTGTGCCTGTTTACATGGCTTTGTTTGGATAATTGAATTAAGGCAGAGGCCGAAGGTCTCATGGCTCAATAGGCTCTTTGTTCATTGATATTATTCAGACTCCGACTGGATTGCAAGAGGGTAGGAGTAGGTGTCAGACAATGACCTGAGTGTATATGATTGGCAAGATTCTAAGTATGAAAAAGTTTAGGATTTTTTTATGTCAGTCTTCCTTTATTTGTCTTTATTCAATTGATGGATGTTTGCAGGGGTATTTGAAGGCCAGGGTCACAGTGCTGTACAGTATATGGCAATGGGAGAGAAAAGGTTTCCTACACAGTTGAGAGAAAACAGTCTGACAAAGAAGACCGAGCATAATGGTTCATTTTAAAAATAAAAAAAATAATTAATAAATACTTTATTTAACCAGGTAGGCCAGTGGAGGACAAGTTCTCATTTACAACTGCGACCTGGCCAAGATAAAGCAAAGCAGTGCGACACAAACAACAGAGTTACACATGGAATAAACAAATGTACAGTCAATAACACAATAGGAAAAAAACTATATACAGCTTGTGCAAATGAGGTAAGATTAGGGAGGTAAGGCAATAAATAGGCCGTAGTGGCGAAGTAATTACAATTGAGCAATTAAACACTGGAGTGATAGATGTGCAGATGATGATGTGAAATTAGAGATACTGGGGTGCAACGGAGCAAATAAATAAATAACAATATGGGGATGAGGTAGTTGGATGGGTAATTTAGAGATGGGCTATGTACAGGTGCAGTGATAGGTGAGCCGCTCTGACAGCTGATGCTTAAAGTTAGTGAGGGAGATATGAGTCTCTAGCTTCAGTGATTTGCAGTTCGTTCCAGTCATTGGCAGCAGAAAACTGGAAGGAAAGGCGTCCAAAGGAAGTGTTGGATTTGGGGATGACCAGTGAAATATACATGCTGGAGCGTGTGCTATGGGTGGGTGTTGCTATGGTGACCAGTGAGCTGAGATCAGGCGGGGCTTTACCTAGCAAAGACTTATAGATGACTTGGAGCCAGTGGGTTTGGCGACGAATATGGAGCGAAGGCCAGCCATCGAGAGCATACAGGTCGCAGTGGTGGGTAGTATATGGGGCTTTGGTGACAAAACGGATGGCACTGTGATAGACTGCATCCAATTTGCTGAGTAGAGTGTTGGAGGCTATTTTATAAATGACATCGCCGAAGTCAAGAACCGGTAGGATAGTTTTACGAGGGTATGTTTGGTAGCATGAGTGAAGGATGCTTTGTTGCGAAATAGGAAGCTGATTCTAGATTTAATTTTGGATTGGAGATGCTTCATGTGAGTCTGAGAGGGGGAGTGTACAGTCTAAGCAGACACCAAGGTATTTGTAATTGTCCACATATTCTAAGTCCGAACCATCCAGAGTAGTGATGCTGAACAGGCAGGCAGGTGCGGGCAGCGATCGGTTAAAGAGCATACATTTAGTTTTGCTTGCATTTAAGAGCAGTTGGTGGCCACGGAAGGAGAGTTGTATGGCATTGAAGATCGTCTGGAGGTTAGTTAACACAGTGTCCAAAGAAGGGCCAGAAGTATACAGAATGGTCATCTGTGTAGAGGTGGATCAGAAAATCACCAGCAGCAAGAGCGACATCATTGATGTATACAGAGAAGAGTCGGCCCGAGAATTGAACCCTGTGGCACCCCCATAGAGGCTGCCAGAGGTTTGGACAACAGGCCCTCCGATTTAACCCACTGAACTCTGTCTGAGAAGAAGTTGGTGAACCAGGCGAGGCAGTCATTTGAGAAACCAAGGCTGTTGAGTCTGCCGATAAGAATGCGGTGATTTACAGAGTCGAACGCCTTGGTTGATGAATACGGCTGCACAGTATTGTATTTTATTGATGGCGGTTATGATATCGTTTAGGACCTTGAGCGTGGCTGTGGTGCATGACCAGCTCTGAAACCAGATTGCATAGTGGAGAAGGTACGGTGCGATTCGAAATGGTTGGTGATCTGTTTGTTAACTTGGCTTTCAAAGACTTTAGAAAGCAGGGCAGGATGGATATAGGTCTGTAACAGTTTGGGTCTAGAGTGTCTCGCCCCTTTTAAAGAGGGGGATGACCACAGCTAGTAATAGGGGTTGCAACAATTGCAGCGGATAATTTTAGAAAGAGAGGGTCCAGATTGTCTTGCCCAACTGATTAGTAGGGGTCCAGATTTTGCAGCTCTTTCAGATCATCAGCTATCTGGATTTGGGTGAAGGAGAAATGGGGGAGGTTTGGGCAAGTTGCTGTGGGGTGTGCAGGGCTGTTGACTGGTGTAGGGGTAGCCAGGTGGAAAGCATGGCCAGCCGTAGAAAAATGCTTATTAAAATTCTAAATTATCGTTGATTTATCGGTGGTGACAGTGTTTCCTAGCCTCAGTGCAGTGGGTAGCTGGGAGGAGGTGCTCTTATTCTCCATGAACTTTACAGTGCCCCAGAACTTATCTGTTCCTGGTTCAAAATGTTTTGAATGGGGCATGCTTATTTAAGATGGTGAGGAAAGCACTTTTAATGAATTACCAGGCATCCTCTACTGATGGAATAAGGTCAATATCCTTCCAGGATACCCGGGCCAGGTCGATTAGAAAGGCGTGAAGTGTTTTAGGGGGTGTTTTACAGTGATGAGGGATGGTCGTTTGACCGCAGACCCAATACGGACGCAGGCGATGAGGCAGTGATCGCTGAGATCCCGATTGAAGACAGCAGAGGTGTATTTAGAGGGCAGGTTTGTCAGGATGATATCTATCAGGGTGCCTGTGTTTACAGATTTGGGGTTGTACTTGGTAGGTTCATTAATAATTTGAGTGAGATTGAGGGCATCAAGCTTAGATATAGCAACGAATCAGAAGCATTAGGAGCTGTCTTTCAATCAAACACACTCTACGAATGGGTCTGTTTCATATAATGTAGCTGTAGTCAGTGTAATGCTCAGTGTTAGTATATGTAAAAAAAAAATAATTTAGCCTGTTGTCCACAGGTTACACTGTCATGGAAGACCCAGACACGAGGTTGTTGGCCAAAATCTCGCGATACATGGCCCCATCCATCCTCCCCTCGGTGCAGTCGTCCTGTCCCTTTTGCAGAAAAGCATCCCCAAAGAATGATGTTTCCACCTCCATGCTTCATGGTTGGGATGGTGTTCTTGGGGTTGTACTCATCCTTCTTCTTCCTCCAAACACAGAGAGTGGCGTTTAGACCAAAAAGCTCTATTTTTGTCTCATCAGACCACATGACCTTCTCCCATTCCTCCTCTGGATCATCCAGATGGCCATTGGCAAACTTCAGACGGGCCTGGACATGCGCTGGCTTGAGCAGGGGGACCTTGCGTGCGCTGCAGGATTTTAATCCATGATGGTGTAGTGTGTTACTAATGGTTTTCTTTGAGACTGTGATCCCAGCTCTCTTCAGGTCATTGACCAGGTCCTGCCATGTAGTTCTGGGATGATCCCTCACCTTCCTCATGATCATTGATGCCCCACGAGGTGAGATCTTGCATGGAGCCCCAGACCGAGAGTGATTGACCGTCATCTTGAACTTCTTCCATTTTCTAATAATTGAGCAAACAGTTGTTGCCTTCTCACGAAGCTGCTTGCCTATTGTCTGCTTGCCTAATTTTATCCCTGATGTCCTTACACAGCTCTCTGATCTTGGCCATTGTGGAGAGGCTGGAGTCTGTTTGATTGAGTGTGTGGACAGGTGTCTTTTATACAGGTAACAAGTTCAAACCGGTGCAGTTAATACAGGTAATGAGTGGAGAACAGGAGGGCTTCTTAAAGAAAAACTAACAGGTCTGTGAGAGCTGAAATTCTTACTGGTTGGTAGGTGATCAAATACTTATGTCATGCAATAAAATGCTAATTAATTACTTAAAAATCATACAATGTGATTTTCTGGATTTTTGTTTTAGATTCAGTCTCTCACAGTTGAAGTGTACCTATGATTTTTTTTTAAATGGCAGACCTCGACATGCTTTGTAAGTAGGAAAACCTGCAAAATTGTCAGTGTATCAAATACTTGTTCTCCCCACTGTCTGTTGGAGACTGTTTCAACAGGCCAGGGGTTACAGGACCATTACTATGGCCATCTACTTTTACTTTACTGACTTTATTGTCCCCATGGGGAAATTTTGTTGTAGTGTCATGTACACATTTAAATTGGCGTTTAAATACAATACAAAACAAATTGACAATACAACTTTCATAACAGTTAACATAGAACTAAAAAGAGACTAGCCTGCTGGCCTTACTGGGTCGATAGGAACATTAGCCCGAGCTATTTAGGAGGGATATCACACCTGGCACAAATTATTGTCTAATTCTCTTTTTCCTGCCGATGGGTGCCCTATACCTGCGCCCAGAGGGGAGTAGTTCGAAGTCCGGGGACAGGGGGTGGCTTGGGTCTAAAATTATTTTGTGAGCCTTGCGGATGGCCTTAAAGATCTCATCCAGGCCTGTCTGTTTGACTCCAAGTACCTTGCTTGCTGTGGTGATAATCCTTCTCAGCATATTTCTCTGGTTGACAGTGGCATTGCCAAACCAACAAACAATACAAAAAGTTAAAATACTCTCAATGAAAGATTTGTAAAACAGAATAAGTATAGTACAGTCTACATTAAAAGATCCCAGCTTTTTGAGAAAGTACTGTCTGTTGACTCTTTTTGTAGATCAGGTCTGTACGTTTACTCCATTGAAGCTTATTGTCCAAGAGGACACTCAGCTATTTGTATTCCTTTACAATCTCTGTGTTCTGACCTCTGATGTTGCAGAGGTAGGTGTTGTACTCTTTCTGAAGTCTATGCACATCTCTTTGATTTTGTTGGTATTGAGGACCAAGTGTGATTTGTCACACCACTCTTCAAAGTCATTTAGGACCAGGCCATGGTGTTCCTCGTCATCATGCAACAGGCTGATCAAGGCAGTGTCATCAGCAAACTTACCGAGGTGTCTGTCAGGATGGGAACTAGTACAACTATTAGTGTACAAGATGTACAGGAGTGGGGACAAAACACATCCCTGAGGAGAGCCTGTGTTGGTGGTGCGCATGTTTGACACGTGGGGACCTACTTTGACCCGCTGTGACCTCTGGCTCACGAAGTCCAACAACCACAAGACCAGTTCCCCATCTAAGGAGAAGTCCCGAATGAGTCTGCAAGAATGTAAGGCTGGATTGTGTTGAAGGCAGAAGAAAAGTCAACAAACAAAACCCTGACATGGGATTTGGCACCCTCTAGATGTCTATAGACCGTGTTGAGGAGAGTAAGAATGGCAGAATCAACTCCTCTGCTGGGCTGATAGGCAAACTGCAATGGGTGAGGAGCTTCTGGGTGGCACTGAGAACATGACTTTTCACAATTTTCTCAAAGCATTTTATTAGTAAGGATGTCAAGGAGACAGGGTGGTAGTCATTCAGCACAGAGGGAATAGATGCTTTAGGAATGGGTGTAATTATTGAGTTTTTCCACAATACTGGCACTTGTTGCTGGTCGAGTGAGGACTGGAAAATGTCTATAAACACCAGCCAGTTGTTCAGCACAGTGCTTTAACACGTCCACTTGTCTGGGCTTTTGTGTACATTACATCCCCCGAACAACTTCACTACATCAGCATGTTTAGCAACAACCCTCTCAGACATTTGTAATGATGCTTGCATTTGTTTTACCTCCGACACAAAATTGTCTGATTCAAATCTTGGCTAATGAACGGAATGTTTTCTTCTCATGTTCTGGCCCTCATGTCTCCCAAGGTCAGCACTGGTTTTTCCTCTACCTACAGTGGGGAGAACAAGTATTTGATACACTGCTGATTTTGCAAGTTTTCCTACTTACAAAGCATGTAGAGGTCTGTAATTTTGTATCATAGGTACACTTCAACTGTGAGAGACGGAATCTAAAACAAAAATCCAGAAAATCACATTGTATGATTTTAAGTAATTAATTTGGATTTTATTGCATGACATAAGTAGCCGGAATTCATCTCTGGTTGGTAGGTGATCAAATACTTATGTCATGCAATAAAATGCAAATTAATTACTTAAAATCATACAATGTGATTTTCTGGGTTTTGTTTTAGATTCCGTCTCTCACAGTTGAAGTGTACCTATGATAAAAAATTACAGACCTCTACATGCTTTGTAAGTAGGAAAATCTGCAAAATCGGCAGTGTATCAAATACTTGTTCTCCCCACTGTATATGGGGGGCACTAGCCATGGATTTAATCCCTTGCCAGGCCACCCTTTAGTTACCCGAGGAGAGGGTCCTCTCCACTCTTTGCTTGTATGCCTCCTTGTCCACCAGTATCTGTCTTTTGATCTCACGTTGTACATCTCTTAAAGCCTGTCTATCACCCTCAGCATAAAGTACCTTCCTAATAAAGTAGTGATTTTAGATTTTTTGATACCCAAGGCTTATTGATAGAGAATATTTGACAGGTTTTAGTAGGCACAACTTACTCCACATAGTTTGAAATAACATCTGTGAGTTCATCAAGATCAGAGCTACTGTCCTCAAATACCTCCCACATAGTACAGTCAAAACACCCCTGGAGACAAGTGAAACTGTTGTCATTCCAGATCTACTGAATAACCCTGTGACAGGGAGCTTATTAGTCGACCTTGGACGTAATGAGGAATGAAGAAACGGGATGATCAAACTTCTATATTATCTGGGGTAGCTGATTCTGACCTTGCTCTCTCCCTCTATCAGACAAAGGTGATGGTCTCTCTGATGAGCACGAGCTCCTCCAAATGTGGTTCAAGCTGGTCCTGGAGAAGAACAAACTGGCACGCTATGAGGAAGAGCTAGTCATATTGTAAGTAGGAAAAGATGAGGCACACTGCATTCTCAGACACAGACCATCTTATGGAGTGAAGTGTGTTTGAAATTGGTTGTTTTGTCTATTAGTGCTCAGGAACTCGAGCTGGAGGACAGACAGAGTCAACTACAGATAGATCTACGACGCAGGATGTCAGTAGACGGTACGGGTCACACACTGTAATTGTAGTATGCGTTTGCGGTCCAGTTATAATACATTCGCGGCCCATTATCTTTGGAACTTGTCCTTTATCTGTGGAACTTGTTGAGAATGTTTTCTAAATGACCATGTCCTACTTTGTCCATCTGTCTGTCTCCACCCCTCCTTCTCCTCCTCTACCATTTTACATTCTCTCCTTTCCAATGGCCCTTTGCAGACTCCAGGAAGAGCTCCAGTGAGCTGGCGGAGGAGCAGCAGATGCTGACCGAGATCATGAAGGTGGTGGAGAGGAGAGACACTCTGGTCAGCCTGCTGGAGGAGCAGCGGCTGCAGGAGAGGGCTGAGGACAGAGACCTGGAGAGCCTGGTGCTGTCTAGGGGCTACCAGTTCCATTGGACCTGAGGAGTTGCATCCCTCTGGGGCAGGGAAAATGATAACAGTACCATGCAGCTCTATGGGTAGAGGCGACAAGTGACTACACTACCGGATTTGGCCTCAGTCGGCATGTTGACCTTTTGAATATGTATATAGGTTTTACTTGTCAATTCCTACTTGAGGATCACGTCTCTTATAGACCTGAGGGTTGTACATCCAGTGTCTGTATGCCTAGTCTCTCTTGGCAGCCTTCTGAGATTACTGTATGCCTAACCAAGAACACCTCATATTCTGTCGTATGAATGGAATAAATGAAATATGATTTAGTTTTTTTGAATTTGTCAGTTGCACTGGAAAGCACTTAGAAACACTACAGAAACCCAAAGATTCATCCTATCAAGTATGTTTTCGCTCTCAAAGCAAAATGTATTTTGTATGTGTAGGTCTCTATTGTAGGTCTCTACTGTTCATGTGTTGTGCTGTTGTGTTGAGAAGCACTGGAAAAACTACTGTATGTTGTATAACTTAATCTGCACTATACCAAGGAACTTAATCCACTAATACACCAAGTTGAGACTGTGTCAGTGGTCATGGTTGTCCATGTTTATCATTTTCCACGGGACTTTTGACTATTATTCCTGCATGTTGTCTATCCTAGTACTCAGTACTGACCACAACCAACAGGATTTTATTCACTTTTTTGAGTCCTCCTTGCCCAACTTTGTTGGTTCAATTGATTTAGTTTGATATGAGTTTAGGGGTGTCTCCATAGCACAATAAATTGAGTTATTAAATCCTAAACTGACAGACTGATCTGTTGCTGTTTATTTTTATTCTGTAAAAATTTGATGAAATAAAATATAATTAATAGAGAATTGAAGTGTATTTGGTCATGATTTATGGATATGACATAATATTGAGAGGACCATAGTTTATGGTGGCATTAGAATAAAGTCTGTCTATCCATAGTGATACTACCATAAAAAGTGTTTGTCAATGCATGCAGGCGCCAACTATGTGCTACAAACTATTCAGGTTATTCAACTATTCAAACTATTCAGGTTTTATTATTTTTTATATAACTAGGCAAGTCCATAAAGAACAAATTCTTATTTACAATGATGGCCTACAGCGGCCAAACCCGGATGACGTTGGGCCAATTGTGCGCCGCCATGTGGGCCTCCCAATCACGGCCGGTTGTGATACAGCCTGGATTCGAACCAGGGTGTCTGTAGTTGATGCCTCTAGCACTGAGATGCAGTGCCTTAGACCGCTGCGCCACTCCGGAGCCAAAGTTAGGGGAGGGAACTACATCTGGGAACAAGGAAAGGATTCGAGGGATGGACGAATGTTTGGAATTCCGTTTCCGTTATAATGAACATTGTTTCGAACAGAACGTGACTTATCAATGTAATTCAGAGATCTACTAAACGCGTAACTTTACATTTTGATTGTACCTTTGAGTTTTGGCTAAATTTGATCATGGCTTCTTCGCCGACGACTCCGAAATCTCCCTCTTCCAGAAAAAAAATAACTCGTTCCTGGAAAACTTGGAGGAACTTTAGTAAGAAGAAAGAAAGCAAAAGAAGGTAAAGGTCAGATCAAAACAATACTGTAAAGAAACATGTCTAAACTTAACTTGCGAGCTTGTGTGTCAACAGAAACGGACAGGAAGAAAACGTGTATTTTATGGAACGACAGTGTAGCCCATTTGAACTCTAGCTACAGCAATTTTTCAATCTGAGCGGCGCAAATTATTACAGAAAATGCATTGTGCAATGAAATCACACCCTAATCTATTGTCTACTCCGTCTGATTCTGTCAATTCATTACTGGTAAAGCCATAACGAAATCGCCTGCATGCTTTCCCCGCAGCACATTCATTGAAGATATCAGAATGGATGAGCCTCGAGGCATATCTAGGCTACATACATAATACATAGGCCTGTCTGAAAACTAGTCATTGCACTCAAATAATGTATTCTATTTAAACTTCCTTGACCAGCAGGGCAGCCTGGGGGTGCATACAGTGCAGTGCCTAGTAGAGTTACTAGAGTACTTACTACAGTATGATTGTTTACTATAGATGCAGGCTACGATTGGCATGTAGGGAACACTACTGCTGCAACTTGGATTTAGGGGTAGATGTAACATAGTAAACGTAAATCCGGTATGCTCAAAATAGTATGATATGTCATGGCAAAAGTTTGCTGGGTTGGGGCAATACACTTAAGTTTTTCCACCACCAACGTTTTTCTCCATTAGTAGCACCAGCACATGATTTGGATTTTAGATTTTTTGATGATTTTTTTATATACAGTACCAGTCAAAAGTTTGGACACCTACACATTTGGACACACCTACTCAAGGGTTTTAATGTATTTTTTACTACTTTCTACATTCTAGAATAATAGTGAAGACATCAAAACTATGAAATAACACACATGGAATCATGTAGTAACCAACATTTTTTTTTTAACAAATCAAAGTGTATTTTATATTTGAGTACCTTCAAAGTAGCCACCCTTTGCCTTGATGCCAGCTTTGCACACTCTTGGCATTCTATCAACCAGCTTCACGAGGGAGTCACCTGGAATGCATTTCAATTAACCAGCTTCATGAGGAATGCTTTTCCAACCGTCTTGAAGGAGTTCTCACATATGCTGAGCACTTGTTGGCTGCTTTTCCTTCACTCTGCGGATCATCTCAATTGGGTAGAGGTCGGGGATTGGGGAGGCCAGGTCATCAGATGCAGCACTCCATCACTCTCCTTCTAAAAAAATAGCCCATACACAGCCTATAGGTGTGTTGAGTCATTGTCCTGTTGAAAAACAAATTATAGTCCCACTAAGCGCACGCCAGATGGGATGGCGTTCCAGGTGACTCCCTCATGAAGCTGATTTAGAGAATGCCAAAAAAGTGTGCAAAACTGTCATCAAGGAAAATTGTGGCTATTTGAAGAGTCTAAAATATAAAATATATTTTGATTTAACAATTTTTTGGGTTGCTACTTGATTCCAAATGTGTTATTTAATAGTTTTGTTTGTTTGTTTTGTCTTCACTATTATTCAACATTGCGAAAATAGTACAAATAAAGACAAACCCTTGAATGAGTAGGTGTTCTAAAACTTTTGACCGGTAGTGTATATACAGCTCTAGAAAAAATGAAGAGACCACTGCAAAAATGTTTAAAGGTATGTGTCTGTGTAAAATGAACATATTTGTTTTATTCTATAAACTACTGACAACATTTGTCCCAGATTCCAAATAGAAATGTTGTCATTTAGAGCATTTATTTGCAGAGAATGACAACTGGTCAAAATAACAAAAAATATGCGGTGTTGTCAGACCTCGACCTCGATGCAAAGAAAATAAGTTCATATTCATTTTTAAACAACACAATACTAATGTTTTAACTTAAGAAGAGTTCAGAAATAAATTTTTGGTAGAATAACCCTGTTTTTCAATCACAGCTTTCATGCGTCTTGGCACCAGTCTTTCACATTTGATTTTGGGTGACTTTATGCCACTCCTGGCACAACAATTCAAGCAGCTTGGCTTTGTTTGATGGCTTGTGGCCTCTTTTGTATTATTATTAATAATAACCTGGCCTGTGTCCCATAATGTGCCTGCATTCCGTACAGAACCAGGATAATAATGACTAGCCATCTTTTACATTAGCATGCTCTTGTGTTCTTACATTGATTTGGATAGATTTACTCTAACAGCAAAGAAAATATACTATTAAAATAAAGTGCAAAATGTATTTATTGCAGATTTCAAAGTGTCATGTTTTCTGCAAAAAAATATAAAAAAATAAATATGATGCTTGATACCACATAGTTGGGAGAAGGACTGATTTACTCCAGTTTTGTGTTTGGCCAGCGGATTTTGTATAGCGCACTTGTGATGGAGATTTCAAAACAAATGGCCACAGGATTGGTTCAAATAATCATGATAGGCTACTTTGTAGTTAACTTTTAATGGCCTTTCCATCTACCAAAAAACAGTTAGGCTATCATTAGCATCGCTAATGGCTACACAAAGTGTTACATATATAGGCCCTATGCGCTCCGCACACAGCGGGGCTTGACATTTAGGTAAACTTGCCAGTGCAAACTGAAAGCTACTGACCCAAATGGAAAAATGTACTGGCCCGGGGTCAAGATCTGGCAGAAAAGTTAATGATGCGTGTATAATTGCGATAGCAGTTGATTTTATCTTTAATTTGCGGGCTGAGCAAGTAGCTTATACAGGATTCATACAGACATTGCCAAGTTAAGTTAAAATTGGATTCCCTTTTGTAATGGAACACTTTATATGGAGAACCAAGTTGAAGCCAACATTCAGTGCTGTCTTGCAAATTATAACCGCACATGGTTTTACTGCAACTAGAGCAACACCATTCAATAGAGATGGCGGGGAACAAACAAAAGTGCCTCATAAAAACTGATCAGAAATTATATCATGGAATAATTAAGGTTAGGTTAAACGTTTAGGGAAAGGGTAAGCTAACATGCAAAGTACCTCAATAGTAGTAAGTAAACTCAGCAAAAAAAGAAAACCCTGTCTTTCAAAAGATAAGTCGTAAAAATCCAAATAACTTCACAGATCTTCATTGTAAAGGGTTTAAACACTGTTTCCAATGCTTGTTAAATGAACCATAAACAATTAATGAACATGCACCTGTGGAACGGTCGTTAAGACTAAGAGCTTAGACGGTAGACAATTAAGGTCACAGTTATGAAAACTTAGGACACTAAAGAGGCCTTTCTACTGACTCTGAAAAACACCAAAAGAAAGATGCCCAGTGTCCCTGCGCGAACGTGCCTTAGGCATGCTGCAAGGAGGCATGAGGACTGTAGATGTGGCCAGGGCAATAAATTACAATGTCTGTACTGTGAGGCGCCTAAGACAGCACTACAGGGAGACAGGATGGACAGCTGATCTTGCTCGCAGTGGCAGACCACGTGTAACAACACCTGCATAGGATCGGTACATCCGAACATCACACCTGCGAGACAAATTGACTACTAACAGATCTCTCGAGCCAGACGGCTTACTTCCGCAATCTTTGAATGCCTATAGGCTCACGTCGCTCCAAGGTCGGGGATATCCGAGACTAACTAACAGATGGGGAAATGACATTGTCTTGATTAACTGAGAACAGTGTCAGATTGGATATGTATATTTAGGAACGGTGACACCAAAAGCTGAGGTGGTGCAGTGAGCTAAGGATTTTTTTTGTTATATTGATTTAAGACCAGTAAGAGTCATCCCTTTTAGAACATCTCTATGTTGTGAGATATAGTATTTGGAGAAGGACTGTATGTGGACGGAGGAGGGCCACTAAGTAGTAGATGAAACTGCAGTGTTTTTCCCATGTGTAGGTGAGGGGAAATCCATATTCCTTGAGGAAAGACAGAGAAATCAGTGAGGGAAACCACTTACAGAATGAACCACTACTCCTCAATAACATACCATATTAGACATGATAAAGCAAGCAAAACCCAATTCTACTCCTGTGTTAATGCTAGGTTATTTGGACCAAATGGCTGTGGGAGTAGGTAGCTAGTGTATTAGTGGTGTGGGAACACTATTGCAGTGCTATCATGCACTGTTTGGAAGCACTTCAGAGAGGATGGTGCCAATTTTGATCCTTATTTTTTATTTATTTTTATTTCACCTTTATTTAACCAGGTAGGCAAGTTGAGAACAAGTTCTCATTTACAACTGCGACCTGGCCAAGATAAAGCATTGCAGTGTGAACAGACAACAACACAGAGTTACACATGGAGTAAACAATAAACAAGTCAATAACACAGTAGAATTTTTTTTTAAAAAGAGTCTATATACATTGTGTGTAAAAGGCATGAGGAGGTAGGCGAATAATTAAAATTTTGCAGATTAACACTGGAGTGATCAATGATCACGTCATGTGCAGGTAGAGATACTGGTGCGCAAAAGAGCAGAAAAGTAAATAAATAAAAACAGTATGGGGATGAGGTAGGTAAATTGGGTGGGCTATTTACCGATGGACTATGTACAGCTGCAGCGATCGGCTAGCTGCTCAGATAGCAGATGTTTAAAGTTGGTGAGGGAGATAAGTCTCCAACTTCAGCGATTTTTGCAATTTGTTCCAGTCACAGGCAGCAGAGAACTGGAAGGATAGGCGGCCAAATGAGGTGTTGGCTTTAGGGATGATCAGTGAGATACACCTGCTGGAGCGCGTGCTACGGGTCGGTGTTGCCATCGTGACCAGTGAACTGAGATAAGGCGGAGCTTTACCTAGCATGGACTTTTAGATGACCTGGAGCCAGTGGGTCTGGCGACGAATATGTAGCGAGGGCCAGCCGACATACAGGTCGCAGTGGTGGGTGGTATAAGGTGCTTTAGTAACAAAACGGATGGCACTGTGATAAACTGCATCCAGTTTGCAGATGACATCGCCGAAGTCGAGGATCGGTAGGATAGTCAGTTTTACTAGGGTAAGTTTAGCGGCGTGAGTGAAGGAGGCTTTGTTGCGGAATAGAAAGCCGACTCTAGATTTGATTTTGGATTGGAGATGTTTGATATGAGTCTGGAGGGAGAGTTTACCGTCTAGCCAGACACCTAGTTACTTATAGATGTCCACATATTCTAGGTCAGAACCATACAGGGTGGTGATGCTAGTCGGGCGTGCGGGTGCAGGCAGCGAACGGTTGAAAAGCATGATTTGGTTTCACTAGCATTTAAGAGCAGTTGGAGGCCACGGAAGGAGAGTTGTATGGCATTGAAGCTTGCCTGGAGGGTTGTTAACAGTGTCCAAAGAAGGGCCAGAAGTATACAGAATGGTGTCGTCTGCGTAGAGGTGGATCAGGGAATCTCCTGCAGCAAGAGCAACATCATTGATATATACAGAGAAAAGAGTCGGCCCGAGAATTGAACCCTGTGGCACCCCCATAGAGACTGCCAGAGGACCGGACAACATGCCCTCCAATTTGACACACTGAACTCTGTCTGCAAAGTAGTTGGTGAACCAGGCAAGGCAGTCATTAGAAAAACCGAGGCTACTGAGTCTGCCGATAAGAATATGGTGATTGACAGAGTCGAAAGCCTTGGCCAGGTCGATGAAGACACCTGCACAGTACTGTCTTTTATCGATGGCGGTTATGATATCGTTTAGTACCTTGAGCGTGGCTGAGATGCCCCCGTGACCGGCTCGGAAACCAGATTGCACAGCGGAGAAGGTACGGTGGGATTCGAGGTCAGTGACCTGTTTGTTGACTTGGCTTTCGAAGACCTTAGATAGGCAGGGCAGGATGGATATAGGTCTGTAACAGTTTGGGTCCAGGGTGTCTCCCCCTTTGAAGAGGGGGATGCGGGGTTGCGACAATGGCGGCGGATAGTTTCAGAAATAGAGGGTCCAGATTGTCAAGCCCAGCTGATTTGGACGGGTCCAGGTTTTGCAGCTCTTTCAGAACATCTGCTATCTGGATTTGGGTAAAGGAGAAGCTGGGGAGGCTTGGGCGAGTAGCTGCGGGGGGGGGGGGAGCTGTTGGCCCGAGGTTGGAGTAGCCAGGAGGAAGGCATGGCCAGCCGTTGACAAATGCTTGTTGAAGTTTTCGATTATCATGGATTTATCGGTCGTGACCGTGTTACCTAGCCTCAGTGCAGTGGGCAGCTGGGAGGAGGTGCTCTTGTTCTCCATAGACTTTACAGTATCCCAGAACTTTTTGGAGTTAGAGCTACAGGATGCAAATTTCTGTTTGAAAAAGCTGGCCATTGCTTTCCTGACTGACTGCATGTATCGCAGGGACTATTCGATGCTATTGCAGTCTGCCACAGGATGCTTTTGTGCTGGTCGAGGGCAGTCAGGTGTGGAGTGAACCAAGGGCTCTATATCTGTTCTTAGTTCTGCATTTTTTGAACGAAGTGCACAGTGCTCCTTGGGATGTTTAAAGCTTGGGAAATCTGTTTGTATCCAAATCCGGCTTTAAACTTCTTCACAACAGTATCTCGGACCTGCCTGGTGTGTTCCTTGTTCTTCATGATGCTCTCTGCGCTTTTAACGGACCTCTGAGACTATCACAGTGCAGGTGCATTTATACGGAGACTTGATTACACACAGGTGGATTGTATTTGTCATCATTGGTCATTTAGGTCAACATTGGATCATTCAGAGATCCTCACTGAACTTCTGGAGAGAGTTTGCTGCACTGAAAGTAAAGGGGCTGAATAATTTTGCACGCCCAATTTTTCAGTTTTTGATTTGTTAAAAAAGTTTGAAATATCCAATAAATGTCGTTCCACTTCATGATTGTGTCCCACTTGTTGTTGATTCTTCACAAAAAAATACAGTTTTATATCTTTATGTTTGAAGCCTGAAATGTGGCAAAAGGTCGCAAAGTTCAAGGGGGCCGAATACTTTCGCAAGGCACTGTATATATTTTTTAAGAGCTCAGTGACTTTCAACGTGACACCGTCATAGGATGCCACCTTTCCAACAAGTCAGTTTGTCAAATTTCTGCCCTGCTATAGCCGCCTCGGTCAACTGTACGTGCTGGTATTGTGAAGTGTAAACGTCTAGGAGCGACAATGAAATTCTAGACGATCCTATGCTTCCAAATTTGTAGCAACAGTTTGGGGAAGGCCCATTCCTGTTTCAGCATGCCAGTGGCCCCATGCACAAAGCAAGGTAAATACAGAAATGGTTTGTTGAGTTCGGTGTGGAAGAGTTTGACTGGCCTGCACAGAGCCCTGACCTCAAACCCATCGAACACCCTTGGGATGAATTGGAACGCCGACTGCGAGCCAGGCCTAATCGGCCAACATCAGTAGCCGACCTCACTAATGCGCTTGTGGCTGAATGGAAGCAAGTCAAGGCACTAATGTTCCAATATCTAGTGGAAAGCCTTCCCAGAAGAGTGGAGGCTGTTATATAGTGTATTCAGACCCATTTACTTTTTTTTTTTTTTTTTTTACTTTACAGCCTTATTCTAAAATGGATAAAATCTCAAATGTTCCTCATTAATCTACACATAATACCCTATAATGACAAAGCGAAAACAGTTTTTTAGAATTTTTTTGCAAATGTCTAAGAAATAAAAAACAGATCAAGTATTCAGACCCTTTGCTATGAGACTAGACATTGAGTTCAGGTGCATCCTGTTTCCATTGATCATCCTTGAGATGTTTCTACAACTTGATTGAAGTCCACCTGTGGTAAATTCAATTGATTGGACATGATTTGGAAAGGCACACACTTGTCTATATCAGGTCCCACAGTTGACAGTGCACGTCAGAGCAAAAACCAAGCCACAAGGTCAGAGGAATTGTCTGTAGATCTCCGAGACAGGATTGTGTCGAGATATACACTACCGTTCAAAAGTTTAGGGTCACTAAGAAATGTCCTTATTTTTTAAAGAAAAGCAACAAAAAAAAAAGTCAATTTTAAAATAACATCACAATTCATCAGAAATACAGTGTGGACATTGTTAATGTTGTAAATGACTATTGTAGCTGGAAACAGCTGATTTTTAATGGAATATCTACATAGGCGTACAGAGGACCATTATCAGCAACCATCACTCGTGTTCCAATGCACGTTGTAGGTAACCAAAGTTGTATCATTTTATTTATTTTTTATTTATCCGTTATTTTACCAGGTAAGTTGACTGAGAACACATTCTCATTTGCAGCAACGACCTGGGGAATAGTTACAGGGGATGAATGAGCCAATTTTAAACTGGGGATTATTAGGTGGCCGTGATGGTTTGAGGGCCAGATTGGGAATTTAGCCAGGACACCGGGGTTAACACCCCTACTCTTACAATAAGTGCCATGGGATCTTTAATGACCTCAGAAAGTCAGGACACCCGTTTAACGTCCCATCCGAAAGACACAGGGCAGTGTCCCCAATCACTGACCTGGGGCATTGGGATATTTTTTTAGACAAGAGGAAAGGGTGCCTTCTACTGGCCCTCCAACAACACTTCCAGCAGCATCTGGTCTCCCATCCATGTACTGACCAGGACCAACCCTGCTTAGCTTCAGAAGCAAGCCAGCAGTCTAATTAGAAAACCTTTTTGCAATTATGTTAGCACAGCTGAAAACTGTTGTGCTGATTTTAAGAAGCAATAAAACTGGCCGCCTTTAGATTAGTTGAGTATCTGGAGCATCAGCATTTGTGGGTTCGATTACAGGCTCAAAATGGCCAGAAACAAATAACTTTCTTCTGAAACTCGTCAGACTATTCTTGTTCTGAGAAATGAAGGCTATTCCATGTGAGATATTGCCAAGAAACTGAAGATCTCATACAACGCTGTGTACTACTCCCTTCACAGAACAGCGCAAACTGGCTCTAACCAGAATAGAAAGAGGAGTGGGAGGCTCCGGTGCACAACTGAGCAAGAGGAGAAGTACATTAGTGTCTAGTTTGAGAAACAGATGCCTCACAAGTCCTGAACTGGCAGCTTCATTAAATAATACCAGCAAAACACCAGTCTCAACGTCAACAGTGAAGAGGCGACTCCGGATACTGGCCTTCTAGGCAGAGTTCATCTGTCTAGTGTTCTTTTGCCCATCTCAATCTTTTCTTTTTATTGGCCAGTCTGAGATATGGCTTTTTCTTTGCAACTCTGCCTAGAAGGGCAGCTTTCCAGAGTCACTGTATGTTGCGTTTTGTTTTTGTTCAGTGTATGTCGTATTCATTAGAGCACACCATAGCAAAACGTTTTGCAAGGGGAAATTAAAATCATTGTTCTTATTGGACAAGTTCAGCTAGTCCCTCCATGTTTCAGTCCGTTTGGTTCTAATGAATGCAGCCCTGGAGAGACAGACTAAGTGGTCCAACAGATGGACTACGTGGGTACGTGGGTGATGTTCAGCTAGTTAAGAGTCCATACTTTGCTTACTGACAATTCAGTTTTCTCTGCTTCCCTTTGCCTTCTCTCTAATGAAGAGGAATGTCTGTCTGTATATTTTAGTGAAGCACTTTAGCTTGGCCTCCTAATTGTCCCTAGAATTTCTAAGCAAACAGCTGGAGGCAGGGCTTTCTCCTATAGAGCTCAATTTTTATGGAACGGTCTGCCTACCTATGTCAGAGACGCAAACTCGGTCTCAACCTTTAAGTCTCTACTGAAGACTCATCTCTTCAGTGGGTCATATGATTGAGTGTAGTCTGGCCCAGGAGTGGGAGGGTGAACGGAAAGGCTCTGGAGCAACGAACCGCCCTTGCTGTCTCTGCCTGGCCGGTTCTCCTCTTTCCACTGGGATTCTCTGCCTCTAACCCTATTACAGGGGCTGAGTCACTGGCTTACTGGGGCCCTCTCATGCCGTCCCTGGAGGGGGTGAGTCACCTGAGTGGGTTGAGTCACTGATGTGGTCATCCTGTCTGGGTTGGCGCCCCCCCCCCCGGGTTGTGCCGTGGCGGAGGTCTTTGTGGGCTATACTCAGCCTTGTCTCAGGATGGTAATCTGGTGGTTGAAGATATCCCTCTAGTGGTGTGGGGGCTGTGCTTTGGCAAAGTGGGTGGGGTTATATCCTTCCTGTTTGGCCCAGTCCGGGGGTGTCCTCGGAGTGGGCCACAGTGTTTCCTGACCCCTCCTGTCTCAGCCTCCAGTATTTATGCTGCAGTAGTCTATGTGTCGGGGGGCTAGGGTCAGTTTGTTATATCTGGAGTACTTCTCCTGTCCTATTCAGTGTCCTGTGTGAATCTAAGTGTGTGTTCTCTAATTCTCTCCTTCTCTCTTTCTCTCTCTCTCGGAGGACCTGAGCCCTAGGACCATGCCCCAGGACTACCTGACATGATGACTCCTTGCTGTCCCCAGTCCACCTGGCTGTGCTGCTGCTCCAGTTTCAACTGTTCTGCCTTATTATTATTTGACCATGCTGGTCATTTATGAACATTTGAACATCTTGGCCATGTTCTGTTATAATCTCCACCCGGCACAGCCAGAAGAGGACTGGCCATCCCACATATGCTCTCTCTAATTCTCTCTTTCTTTCTCTCTCTCGGAGGACCTGAGCCCTAGGACCATGCCCCAGGAATACCTGACATGATGACTCCTTGCTGTCCCCAGTCCACCTGACTGTGCTGCTGCTCCAGTTTCAACTGTTCTGCCTTATTATTATTCGACCATGCTGGTCATTTATGAACATTTGAACATCTTGACCATGTTTTGTTATAATCTCCACCCGGCACAGCCAGAAGAGGACTGGCCACCCCACATAGCCTGGTTCCTCACTAGGTTTCTTCCTAGGTTTTGGCCTTTCTAGGGAGTTTTTCCTAGCCACCGTGCTTCTACACCTGCATTGCTTGATGTTTGGGGTTTTAGGCTGGGTTTCTGTACAGCACTTTGAGATATCAGCTGATGTACGAAGGGCTATATAAATACATTTTATTTGATTTGATTTTAATAGGGCTGTGAAAATAACAGTATCTTAATTTTTTTCCATGGCAAAAATTAAAACACGAAGCAGACCAAACTCTTTGGTCCTTTAAAAACCTGCTGTATGTACAATATTGTGTGCATATTTTGGAAAATAAATAAATGTGACTCTGGATGACAACATAAATACATTTGTTTCCAACATTATGGGTGTTTTCTTAAAGAAGTTACATCCGCTTCGTGTTTTGTTTCTTTGCCACGATACTAAGGAGTATCACGATACTGTTATCATAACAGCCCTAGAATACATGGGTGATTTTTCAAGTGTCACATAGACAACTACAGTGAAATGCCTTTCCCTAACCCCAACAATGCAGTAATCAAGAACTATGTAATACTAAAATTAACAAGGTAGTACAAAAACACACAAGATATACAAAAAAGAAGAACACGATAGAATAAATTAGCATACTATATACAGGGTCAGTTCCAGTACCATATTTACAATGTGCAGGGATACTGGATCGATGTTCAGCTAGCAAAGAGTTCATACTTGTGTCACTGGTCATTGAGTTCTCTGCTTCCGATTGAGTTTTCCCTCCTAATGAAGAGGAATGTCTGTCTGTACATTTCAATGAAGCGCTTTAGTTTTGCCTTGATGTCTCTATTTTCTGAAAGCTTTTTAACCAGAAGATGGTAATAGCACTTAGGAATTGTTTAAACAACATGTTTGTATGAGAAAATGAGAGGAGTGAAGTAATCAAGGAAATCTACAGTGCCTTCAGAAAGTATTCATACCCCTTGACTTATTCCACATTTTGTTGTCTTACAGCCTGAATTCAAAATGTATTAAATATATTTATCTCAACCATCTACACACAATACCCCATAATGACAGTGAAAACATATTTTTAGAAATGTTTGCAACTTTATTGAAAATTAAATCAAATGTACATAAGTCTTTACACCCCTAAGCACCTTTGGCGATTATAGGCAGTTAGGAAAGCAAAGGCTAGCTTTTTCAAACAGAAATTTGCATCCTGTAGCACAAACTCCAAAAAGTTTTTGGGACACTGTAAAGTCCATAGAGAATAAGAGCACCTCCTCCCAGCTGCCCACTGCACTGAGGCTAGGAAACACTGTCACCACTGACAAATCTACTATAATCGAGAATTTCAATACGCATTTTTCTACGGCTGGCCATGGTTTCCACCTGGCTACCCCTACCCCGGTCAACAGCCCTGTACCCCCCTCAGCAACTTTCCCAAGCCTCCCCCACCCAAATCCAGATAGCTGATGTTCTGAAAGAGCTGCAAAATCTGGACCCCTACAAATCAGCCGGGCTAGACAATCTGGACCCTCTCTTTCTAAAATTATCTGCCAAAATTGTTGTAACCCCTATTACTAGCCTGTTCAATCTTTTTTGTATGGTCTGAGATCCACAAAGATTGGAAAGTTGCCACGATCTCCCCCTCTTCAAGGGGGGAGACACTCTAGACCCAAACTGTTACAGACCTATATCTATCCTACCCTACCTTAGCAAGGTCTTTGAAAGCTAAGTTAGCAAACAGATCACCAACCATTTTGAATCCCACCGTGCCTTCTCTGCTATGCAATCTGGTTTCCGAGCTGGTCATGGGTGCACCTCAGCCACGCTCAAGGTCCTAAACAATATCATAACCACCATCAATAAAAGACAATACTGTGCAGCCGTATTCATCAATCTTGCCAAGGCTTTCGACTCTTGTCAATCACCGCATTCTTATCGGCAGACTCAACAGCCTTTGTTTCTCAAATGATTGCCTCGCTTGGTTCACCAACTACTACTCAGATAGAGTTCAGTGTGTCAAATCAGAGGGCCTGTTGGCCAGACCTCTGGAAGTCTCTATGGGGGTGCCACAGGGTTAAATTCTCAGGCTGAATCTTTTCTCTGTTTACATAAATGATGTTGCTCTTGCTGCTGGTGATTCTCTGATCCACCTCTACGCAGATGACACCATTCTGTATACTTCTGGCCCTTCTTTGGACACTGTGTTAACAAACCTCCAGACGAGATTCAATGCCATACAACTCTCCTTCTGTGGCCTCCAACTGCTCTTGAATGTAAGTAAAACTAAATGCGTGCTCTTCAACCGATCGCTGCCTGCACCTGCCTGCCTGTCTAGTATCACTACTCTGGATGGTTCTGACTTATATGTGGACAACTACAAATACCTAGGTGTCTGGTTAGACTGTAAACTCTCCTTCCAGACTCATATTAAGCATCTCCAATCCAAAATTAAATCTAGAAATAGCTTCCTATTTCGCAACAAACATACCCTCGTAAAACTGACTATCCTACAAATCCTTGACTTCGGTGATGTCATTTACAAATTAGCCTCCAACACTCTACTCAGCAAATTGGATGCAGTCTATCACAATGCCATCCGTTTTGTCACCTAAGCCTCCTTCACATACTACCCACCACTGCGACCTGTATGCTCTCATTGGCTGGCCCTTGCTTCATATTCGTTGCCTAACCCACTTGCTCCAGGTCATCTATAAGCCTTTGCTAGGTAAAGCCCCGCCCTATCTCAGCTCACTGGTCACCATAGCAGCACCTACCCGTAGCACGCGCTCCAGCAGGTATATTTCACTGGTCACCCCCAAAGCCAACTCCTCCTTTGGCCGCCCATCTGTAAATTACCCACCCAACTACCTCATCCACATATTGTTATTATTATTTTTTGCTCCTTTGCACCCCAGTATCTCTACTTGCAGATTAATCTTCTGCACATCTATCACTCCAGTGTTAATTGCTAAATTGTAATTATTTTGCCTCTATGGCCTATTTATTACCTTACCTCCCAACTCTTCATTTGCACACACTGTATATAGACTTTTTCTATTGTGTTATTGACTCTACGTTTGTTTATTCCATGTGTAACTCTGTTGTTTGTGTCGCACTGCTTTGTTTTATCTTGTCCAGGTCGCAGTTGTAAATGAGAATTTGTTCTCAACTGGCCTACCTGGTTAAATTAAGGTGAAATAAAAAATAGCTTTGAGTCGTCTTGGGTATGTCTGTCAGTTTTGTAGTCTGGAATGGGGATTTTCTTCCTTGCAGATTTGATCGTGCTCTGTTAGATTGGGAGTAGTTGTGAACAGCAATCTTCAAGTTTTTACACAGATTTTCAATGGTATTAAAATTTGTGCTTTGGCTGGGCCGCTCAAGGACTTTCATGTTCTTGTTCTGAAGCCATTCCAGTGCTGCTTTGGCTGTATGCTTGGGGTCATTGTCCTTTTGGACCAACATGCTTCAGGGTAGGGATCGTTTTAGATGGGTGATGAGCTGTGCCTGGTTTTCTCTAAACATAGTGCTTTGCATTCAGGCGAAATAGTTATATTTTTGTCTCATCAGACCACATAATCTTTTGCCTAATGCTTCAAGTCTTTCATGTGCCTTTTTTTTTAAAGTGCTGTAGAGACTGTTGTCCTTCGGGCATGTTCTCCCATCTCAGCCAATGTACTCTGTAGTTCTGTCAGTGTGGTCATTGGGTTCTTGGGTCACCTCCTTCACCATCAATCAATCAATTAAATATATTTATGAAGCCCTTTTTACATCAGCCGATGTCACAAAGTGCTATACAGAAACCCAGCCTAAAACCCCAAACAGCAAGCAATGCAGATGTAGAACCATGGTGGCTAAGAAAAACTCCCTCGAAAGGCAGGAACGTAGGAAGAAACCTAGAGAGGAACCAGACTCTCAGGGGTGGCCAACATGTTCAAAAGTTCATAGATGATCAGCTGGGTCAAATAATAATAATCACAGTGGTTGTAGGGGGTGCAACATGTCAGCACCTCAGGAGTAAATGTCAGTTGGCTTTTCATAGCCGAACTTTCAGAGTTCAGGACAGCAGTTGCGGTAGAGAGAGAGTCAAAAACAGCAGGTCCGGGACAAGGTAGCACCTCCGGTGAACAGGTCAGGGTTCCATAGCCGCAGGCCGAACAGTTGAAGCTGGAGCAGCAGCATGACCAGGTGGACTGGGGAAAGCAAGGAGTCATCAGGCAAGGTAGTCCTGAGGCATGGTCCAAGGCTGAGTATAGCCCACGGAGGTCTCCCCCACGTCACGAACCCAAGGAGGACGCCAACCCGGACAGAAAGATCACGTCAGTGACTCGACCCACTCAAGTGTTCACCTTCACACCTCTGGGCCAGAATACACTCAATCATAGGACCTACTGAAGAGATGCGTCTCCAAGGTCCTTCTTTCCCGGTTGCTCAGTTTGGTCAGACTCTAGGCAGAGTCTGGGTACTTCCATATTTTTTTCAATTTCCCAATGATGGAGACCACTGTGCTCTTGGAAACTTTCAACATTCAAGAAAGTGTTTTATACCCTTCCCCACATACACTACATGACCAAAAGTATGTGGACACCTGCTCGTCAAACATTTAATTCCAAAATCATGGGCATTCTATTCTGGGAAGGCTTTCCACTAGATGTTGGAACATTGCTGTGGGTACTTGCTTACATTCAGCCACAACAGCATTAGTGAGGTCGGGCAGTGATGTTGGGCGATTAGGCTTGGCTCTCAGTCGCCGTTCCAATTCATCCCAAAGGTGTTCGAGGGGGTTGAAGTCAGGGCTCTGTGCAGGCCAGGTAAGTTCTTCCACACTGATCTTGACAAACCATTTCTGTATGGACCTCACTTTGTGCACTGGGGGAATTGTCATGCTGAAATAGGAAGCTCTCCAAGCTGTTGCCACGTCGTTAGAAGCACAGAATCATTGAGAATGTCATTGTATGCTGTAGCATTAAAATTTCTCTTCACTGGATTTAAGTGGCCTAGCCCGAATCAGCCCCGACCATTATTCCTCCTCCACCAAACTTTACAGTTGGCACTATGCATTCGGGCAGGTAGCGTTCTCCTGGCATCCGCCAAACCCAGATATGTCTGTTGGACTGCCAGATGGTGAAGCGTGATTTATCACTCCAGAGAACACATTTCCACTGCTCAAGAGTCCCAAAGGGGCGAGCTTTACACCACTCCAGCCAACGCTTGGCATTGTGCATGGTAATCTTAGGCTTGTGTGCAGCTGCTTGGCCATGGAAAACCATTTCATGAAGCTCCCGACGAACAAAATCAAATCAAATTGTATTTGTCACATACACATGGTTAGCAGATGTTAATGCGAGTGTAGAGAAATGCTTGTGCTTCTAGTTCCGACAATGCAGTAATAACCAACAAGTAATCTAGCTAACAATTCCAAAACTACTACCTTATACACACAAGTGTAAGGGGATAAAGAATATGTACATAAAGATATATGAATGAGTGATGGTACAGAGCGGCATAGGCAAGATAAAGTAGATGGTATTGAGTGCAGTATATACATATGAGATGAGTATGTAAACAAAGTGGCATAGTTAAAGTGGCTAGTGATACATGTATTACATAAAGATGCAGTAGATGATATAGAGTACAGAATAGACATATACATATGAGATGAATAATGTAGGGTATGTAAACATTATATTAGGTAGCATTGTTTAAACTGGCTAGTGATATATTTTACATCAATTCCCATTATTAAAGTGGCTGGAGTTGAGTCAGTGTGTTGGCAGCAGCCACTCAATGTTAGTGGTGGCTGTTTAACAGTCTGATGGCCTTGAGATAGAAGCTGTTTTTCAGTCTCTCGGTCCCAGCTTTGATGCACCTGTACTGACCTCGCCTTCTGGATGATAGCGGGGTGAACAGGCAGTGGCTCGGGTGGTTGTTGTCCTTGATGATCTTTATGGCCTTCCTGTGACATCGGGTGGTGTAGGTGTCCTGGAGGGCAGGTAGTTTGCCCCCGGTGATGCGTTGTGCAGACCTCACTACCCTCTGGAGAGCCTTACGGTTGTGGGCGGAGCAGTTGCCGTACCAGGCAGTGATACAGCCCGACAGGATGCTCTCGATTGTGCATCTGTAGAAGTTTGTGAGTGCTTTTGGTGACAAGCCAAATTTCTTCAGCCTCCTGAGGTTGAAGAGGCGCTGCTGCGCCTTCTTCACGATGCTGTCTGTTCTTGTGCTGACGTTGCTTCCAGAGGCAGTTTGGAACTTGGTAGTGATTGTTGCAACCGAGGACAGACGTTTTTTACGTTTTATTATTTTTTATTTTATTTCACCTTTATTTAACCAGGTAGGCCAGTTGAGAACAAATTCTCATTTACAGCTGTGACCTGGCCAAGATAAAGCAAAGCAGTGTGACACTAACAACAACACAGAGTTACACATGGGATAAACAAACGCACAGTCAATAACACAATAGAAAAATATATGTACAGTTTGTGCAAATGTAGTAAGGTTAGGGAGGTAGGTAAGGCAATAAATAGGCCATAGTGGCAAAATAATTACAAAATAATTACAATAATTATAATTAATTGTATAATTAATTATAATTATTTAGCATTAACACTGGAGTGATACATGTGCAGATGATGATGTGCAAGTAGAGATAATGGAGTGCAAAATAGCAACAAAAATAAATAACAATATGGGGATGAGGTAGTTGGGTGTGCTATTTACAGATGGGCTGTGTACAGGTACAGTGATCTGTAAGCTGCTCTGACAGCTGATGCTTAAAGTTAGTGAGGGAGATATAAGTCTCCAGCTTCAGGGATTTTTGCAATTCGTTCCAGTCATTGGCAGCAGAGAACCGGAAGGAAAGGCGGCCAAAGCAGATGTTGGCTTTGGGGATGACCAGTGAAATATACCTGCTTCGGGTGGATGTTGCTATGGAGACCAGTGAGCTAAGACGGGGCTTTACCTAGCAAAGGCTTAAAGATGACCTGGAGCAAGTGGGTTTGGCGACGAATATGTACGGAGTGCCAGCCAACGAAAGCATACCGGTCGCAGTGTTGGGTAGTATATGGGGCTTTGGTGACAAAACGGATGGCACTATGATAGACTACATCCAATTTGTTGAGTGTTGGAAGCTATTTTGTAAATGGCATCGCCAAAGTCCAGGATCGGTAGGATAGTCAGTTTTATGAGGGTATGTTAGGCAGCATGAGTGAAGGATGTTTTGTTGCGAAATAGGATTCCAGATAAAAAAATTTATTGGAGATGCTTAATGTGAGTCTGGAAGGAGAGTTTACAGTCTAACCAGACAACTAGGTATTTGTAGTTATCCACATATTCTAAGTCAGAACCGTCCAGAGTAGTGATGCTCGGCAGGCGGGCAGGTGCGGGCAGCACCTTTTATCAGCATTTAAGAGAAGTTGGAGGCCATGGAAGGAGTGTTGTATGGCATTGAAGCTCGTTTGGAGGTTTGTTAACACAGTGTCCGAGGAAGGGACGGATGTATACAGAATGGTGTCGTCTGCTTAGAGGTGAATCAGGCAAGAGTGATATCATTGATGTATACATAGAAAAGAGTAGGCCAGAGAATTGAACCCTGTGGCACCCCCATAGAGACTGTTTGTTTGCACAGTGTCCAAAGGAGGGCCGGATGCATACAGAATGGTGTTGTCTGCGTAGAGGTGAATCAGAGAATCACCAGCGGCAAGAGCGATATCATTGATGTATACATAGAAAGGAGTAGGCCAGAGAATTGAGCCCTGTGGCACCCCCATAGAGACTTCCAGAGGTCTGGACAACAGGCCCTCCGATTTGACACACTGAACTCTATCTGAGTAGTAGTTGGTGCACCAGGCGAGGCAGTCATTTGAGAAACCAAAGGTGTTGAGTCTGCCGATAAGAATGCAGTGATTGACACAGTTGAATGCCTTGGCCAAGTCGATGAATACGGCTGCACAGTATTGTCTTTTATTGATGGCGGTTATGATATCGTTTAGGGCCTTGAGCGTGGCTGAGGTGCACCCATGACCAGCTCTGAAACCAGATTGCATAGTGGAGAAGGTACGGTGGGATTTGAAATGGTCGGTGATCTGTTTGTTAACTTGGCTTTCAAAGACTTTAGGATGGATATAGGTCTGTAACAGTTTTAGTCTCGAGTGTTTCCCCCTTTTAAAGAGGGGGATGACCGCGGCAGCTTTCCAATCTTTAGGGATCTCAGACAAGAGAGGTTGAAAAGGCTAGTAATAGGGGTTGCAACAATTTCAGCTGATAATTTTAGAGATGGTCCATATTGTCTTGCCCAGCTGATTTGACGGGATCCAGATTTTGCAGCTCTTTCAGAACATCAGCTATCTGGATTTGGGTGAAAGAGAAGCAGGGGGGGGCTTGGGCAAGTTGCTGCGGTGGGTGCAGAGCTTTTGGTCGGGTAGGGGTAGCCAGGTGGAAAGCATGGCCAGCCATAGAAAAATGCTTATTGAAATTCTCAATTATAGTAGATTTGTCAGTGGTGACAGTGTTTCCTAGCCTCAGTGCAGTGGGCAGCTGGGAGGAGGTGCTCTTATTCTCCATAGACTTTACAGTGTCCAAAAAACTTTTTGGAGTTTGTGCTACAGGATGCAAATTTCTGTTTGAAAAAGCTAGCCTTAGCTTTCCTAACTGACTGTGTATATTGGTTCCTGACTTCCCTGAAAAGTTGCATATCGCGGGGGCTATTTGATGCTCATGTCCGGCACAGGATGATTTTGTGCTGGTCAAGGGTAGTCAAGTATGGAGTGAACTAAGGGCTATATCTGTTCTTAGTTCTACACTACGCACTTCAGCACTCGTCGGTCCAAGGTATTGTGTGTCAGGAAAGGGGATAGATACTGAATGCATTCAACTGAAATGTGTCTTGCGCATTTAACCAAACCCCCTCTGAATCAGAGAGGTGAGGGGCTGCCTTAAACAACGTCATCAGGGAGCAGTTGTTGTTTGGGGTTAACTGCCTTGCTCAAGGAGAGAATGGCAGATTTTTACACCTTGCTGGATCTGGGATCCGAACCAACAACCTTTCGGTTACTGGTCCAACGCTCTTAACCGCTAGGCTAGCTGTAGATGGGTGAGGAGAAATTTATTTTTTCATCCTTTTGGAGTTGTGGAATAAGTCAAGCGGTATGAATATTTTCTGAAGGTACTGTACACATTCTTCAAGGTAAGAGTTTTGTTTTGAAAGAAGCATGAATGCGTGAAATAACTACATCAAAAAGAGAAACACTTGTATGACATGATGGAGTCTTTGATCAAATTTACCACAGACTTTTGTCACCCAAGTGCTAACCCAATCAATGCAATTGTTCCCTGCTTTCAACCTATTCTTTTAAGCTGGGTAAAAACACTTAAGGGGGATGTAACACACTCCTCTGTTCTGATCCACTTAGCCTGAAAGGATCAAACAGATATCAGAGGGCTTTTAGATACCTCTCCTTTAATTTAGCATTTTAGTAGGGAGAAATCAAAGCCTTGTTTACTTTATTGATTGTTCTTTCAACCATTCAAAGCTAAAGCAAATCCCCTTTTCTGTCTCTCTTGTCCAGCTGTACATGCTAAGAGTATAGTGGCCATTCTTCACCTGTTGCTGTCTTAACACTTCAGAGTACCAATCAGACTTCCTGACCACGTGTCCATCCAAGTAGTGCTGGTTCAGGTACTGTACATCTTATTTGGCTTGAAATGTAGTACACATTGATGATATTTGAAATAGCCTAAGTATCTGAAGTCGTATGCATATTAGTTACATGTGAAAATAACTTTGCTATACATTCTTATAAATGTGATGAATAATAATGAAATACTACCACTCTTTAGATACAATTATATGCCCCTTTAATGCTAGGCAGATTCTCCTGTTTCATTTGTCATTTTGTCTTGTCTTTTTTCTCAGAAAAGGGAGGGAATTCTTCAGTCCCGCCAGATCCAGGAGGAAATCACAGGCAATACAGGGAATGTCAGCTCTCAGCTCGGCTCTCAGCTCGCCTCTTTTCTCATTGATAGAACTCGCACCCCTCACTCAATCTGTTATGTCAGAGATAGAGAGAGGTTTACCTTAGTACACCTTAGTAGTACCTTAGTACGCCACATGATATCATTGCCTCTCCCAAAAACACAATGCCATCTTATTTCCAATATTTAGTACTTATACATTTTTCTCTCTCAAATGCAATCCCTCCTGCAGCCTTTATGAAAGGCTATTTTCTGAAATAACTGCATTCTATTATAGGTGTTCAAGCACAATTGTTTCGCCAGCATCAGTGAACACAGTAGACCATTGTATGGACAGGGATGTGTGGTTCCTTGCCAGTGTAGCACAGCCCCAGCTGAGGTTGGAGCGGTCCAGCAGGCCCAGAGCAGCTGGGGAGATAAGTGGGCGCGCAGTGCGCTCATATTATAGTCATGGTCACAGGGTTGTTATCATACGACCTGGACTGCTGCCCAGCCCTGCCACTGTCATTAGAGATTACACCATGAAGAGAAGGAGCGCTGTGCCTGTGTGTGTGTGTGTCCAAGCCATCCCTTGTTAGCCTCCTTTGTCTGATAGCTGTTGGGATGTTGCAGCAGCCCCTTGACCCAACATGCCTGGCTCCTCTGACAATACCACAATGGAGACATCCATTTTGTTAAATGTTCACCTAAGTTAACATATTATATACACCACCAACATTCCTGTTTATCTGGTTGACATAAACGTATCAATAGGACTTGTAGAATAGAAGTATGCTGTTATATAAATGTAATTCAGTTCTTTGTCAGCTGTCCTTGCAGACCAAATGTAGGTTTCGAACTTGTTTTCTTATCGTTTCCCTCAGGGCTTTATCTGGGAGACATGGTAGGTGCTCACTGTTTATTCTCTACTGATACATTTTCATGAGTCACCGTGAACAATGGACATTTTTGGTCTTCAAGGCACAGTTTTCAGTACTTGCCATTGACTACCGTGACATTTTTTGCATTGTTTCTTTGAGTAATGGTATGACTGTTCTCTCCGTCCATTAAGAGCGAGATGCTTTCGAAGCCCTGTTTGACCATGCTCCAGACAAGCTCAATGTGGTGAAACAGGTAATGTGTGTTATTTGTTAATACTGTAGCAGTGTTTTATTGTACTGTTGCTATTGTTTTGGCTCTACTCCAGCACATGATACAATGACTGAGGTTAAAGCCTATTCGGTCAGCTTTGATTGTAGGGTTTTTTCATCCATATCTGATGAACAGTTATGATATTACAGCACATTTTGTACATAGTCCCCCCATTTTAGGGAACCAAAAGTATTTGGACAAATTCACTTACAGTTTTGTGTGTATTAAAGTAGTCAAAAGTGTTGTATTTGGTCCCATATTCTAAACTTGTGACTACAAACTTGTTTTAATGCATTTTCAGTTTGTTTTGATTGAGTTTTAGATTTTTTAGTGTCCAAAATAAATTAATGGTAAAAAACTCAAATGACACAATACATAATTTACCATTAATTTCTATTGGGCACAAAATAATCTGAAACACAACCAAAACAAACTGCAAATGCATCCAACAAGTTTGTAGAGTCACACATTAAGAATATAGGAACAAATACAAAACATTTGAATAATTTACATTTCCAATGCAGCTGTTATTTTCTCTCAATATCAAATCATTTCTGGGTAACATTTAAGTTCCTTAATGTGATTGTTTTCAATTAAAATAGTTAAAAAAATATATAAAAATAGCTTCTTAGCAAAGAGCAGTTTCTCAAGCAATAATTTTGCTTGGACTGTCTGGGGAGGGGAAATTGAAAATGTTCTGTTGTAGGCAGAGATGTTTGGAACTCTCTTATTGGTCTATTAACTCATTTACTGCATGGTGATGTCCCAATGGAAGACCAAATCTTCATCCCAACAAAACAGGCTGAAATGTCTGTCTTTTCAAATAGCTCTTACACTAAATGGGCATTATCATAATTGTAAAAATGTCACAGTATTATTCCAACCTAGTCTGGAAATGTATATACAACAAATAAAATCACATGTGTGACTGCACTGGGCCTTTAATACACATACAACTGAATTTGTCCAAATGCTTTTGGTTCCCAATAATTGGGGGACTATGTACAAAAAGTGCTCTAATTTCCCAATTGAAAATACCCTCAATTTAAAGCTGACAGTCTGCACTTTTCAAGAGTTATTATCCTTCAAAATGATTTGCTGATTTTAGTATTTATCATATAGATTATTCCTTACTGCCCGACAGACAATGTGCAACCCAAAGCCTCTTGACAGCTATTCTTAGCAGGCTTTCTAAAGGGACGCCCTGTCAAACCTGAGCCTGGGTCCTCTCCTGCAGGCTGTGCTGTGCCAAGCAGAGTGGGCACCCACCCGCAGGCAGCATCTGTAATCTGCTCCTGCACAGGAAATCAATAAGTGGCCAAGAGATTAGCACTAATGCAGAGAGAGGGAGGGGAGCAGGGACAAGGGGTCCTTTCAGGGACAGGCGCTATAAAGGAGTGCCCTCTACGCGCCTGAAGGAATCCTCCAATGGTTGATCTTGCTTGATTTCTACACCGCCCTCTCTCTCTTCTGCTCTCCCACTCACTCTCTCTCTAGCTCTGTCTCAAGATCTCTCTCTCTTGCTCTCACTCTCCCAAGCTTTGGCTACTAATTATCCTCCATATTTCCTAAATCTCCTTCAACCCCTAGCTGATCTCTTCTAAGAAATACCAGGCGCTGCACTGACACTCAGTACCACACTTTTACATGAACCAACTCAACCAAACAACAACCACATTCTGACTGAAACACCTCCCCCTTCCTCTAATATTTTAGCTGGTGCAGAGTGAGTGTTTTTTTCAGCTGAAAAGGGGTTATGGGTTTATTGAGCTGATATTTCCACACCGAGGAACATGTGGCTGGGGAACTGTGATGACTTGAATTGTATGCATTGTGTGTTTGTTGGAGAGCTGTTTCCTCATACTGTAGCCTACCTTTGCGGGGCTCTTCTGTTGTGTAATGTTGCTTTCATTGTGTTTCTGTCATGCAGGTGTGCAACGTGTCCTTCTCCTTTGAGCAAGATGAAGTCTGGAGAGACCCAGACCCAGGCCTGAAGGTAGGTGTTCTCTTTTAGGATGCCATTATATAGTTGCTATGGACAATAACTATGTTTTGTTTTTAAATAAAATAATTCCGATGCTGAACTGTCTCTAAATAAATGATTTGTTTATGAGAATTCTGTCAGGCACTAAGCCCTAACAGCAGTATTCTCACATACAACCAAGTCTGGAAGAAGTTTCTCTTTATGCTCTTTCACTCTACCAATCCATTCAGTGAATCTCAAATGCCACACTATGTTGAAGTAGAAGCCCCACACACCAAGCCCCTTTGTAAATGGGTTTTCTTTTGGGGTTCTGTGTGTGTAATTAATGTGTTTTGTAATTTGTCCTTGGAATTATGTAGTGTGTGTCTATGACTACATGTTGAAACACAAATTCATTTTCAGTGTTCATTGGCAATACGATTTGTCGTTTCTGATTCGGAATGCTTTTCTCAGGGTCAAAACACTTCCTTTATTCCATATCCTCCTTGATTTCTATTCAAAAAAATGTTTTTAGTGACTGCTGTCTGTATGTGTTTATTCATATGTTCTTATTTCCCAGATATTGCGAACTGTGACCTCAAGTCCACGCTGATGGTCCTGTATAATCTCTTCACCAGATACAGAAATGTGGACTGAATATGTGGTGTTGTTGGCACTCATTTTACTGGTAAATATTCAATTGCAATTTTCACAATTGCATGCTTCAAGGGAAGCCTTTTAATTATGCCAAGAGCACTACGAACCAATCCAGGACATTAAGCATTTATATTATGAAACAACAATTTAGCAATAGATTGTACCAAATATTGTATGTGCCATAATAATAACTATAAATTGTATGTGCCATGTTTTACTTGTCTGCAACTACACTAAATATACATTACCAGTCAAAAGTCAGGACACATCTACTCATTTCAGGGTTTTTCTTTATTTGTACTGTTTTCAACATTGTAGAACAATAGTGAAGACATCAAAACTATGAAATAACACATATGGAATCATGCAGTAAACAAAAAAGTGTTAAACAAATCAAAATATATTTGAGATTCTTCAAAGTAGCCACCCTTTCCCTTGATGACAGCTTTGCGCGCTCTTAGCATTCTCTCAACCAGCTTCATGTGGTAGTCACCTGGAATGCAGGTGTGCCTTGTTAAAAGTTAATTTGTGGAATTTATTTTCTTAATGCATTTGAGTCAGTCAGTTGTGTTGTGACAAGGTAGGGGTGGTATACAGAAGATAGCCCTATTTGGTAAAAGACCAAGTCCATATTATGGCAAGAACAGCTCAAATAAGCAAAGAGAAACGACAGTCCATCATTACTATAAGACAGATCAGTCAATCTGGAAAATGTCAAGAACTTTTAAAGTTTCTTCAAGAGCAGTTGCAAAAACCATCAAGCGCTATGATGAAACTGGCTCTAAGGAAAGGAAGACCCAGAATTACTTCTGCTCTCAGGGGATAAGTTCATTAGAGTTAACTGCACCTCAGATTGCAGCCCAAATAAATGCTTCACAGAGTTCAAGTAACAGACACATCTCAACATCAGCTGTTCAGAGGAGACTGTGTGAATCAGGCCTTCATGGTCAAGTTGCTGCAAAGAAACCACTACTAAAGGATGCCAATAAGAAGAAGAGACTCGCTTGGGCCAAGAAACATGAGCAAAGGATATTAGGTGGAAATCTGTCCTTTGGTCTGATGAGTCCAAATTTGCGATTTTTGGTTCCAACTGCCGTGTCTTTGTGAGGTGCAGAGTAAATGAAAGGATGATCTCTACATGTGTGGTTCTCACCGTGAAGCATGGAGGAGGGGTTATGGTGTGGGGGTGCTTTGCTGGTGACACTGGCGTGATTTATTTTGAATTCAAGGCACATTTAACCAGCATGGCTACCACAGCATTCTGCAGCGATACGCCATCACATCTGGTTTGTGCTTAGTGGGACTACCTCCAGACTGTGTAAGGGCAATTTAACTAAGAAGGAGAGTGATGGAGTGCTGCTAACCAGGCATCCAAAATCACCTGACCTCAACCCAATTCAGATGGTTTGGGATGAGGAAGGACCACAGAGCCAAGGAAAAGCAGCCAACAAGTGCTCAGCATATGTGGGAACTCCTTGAAGATTGTTGGAAAAGCATTCCAGGTGAAGCTGGTTGAGAGAATGCTAAGAGTGTGCAAAGCTGTCATCAAGGCAAAGGGTGGCTACTTTGAAGAATCTAAAACTTTTGGGGGGTTACTACATGATTCCATAGATGTTCTTTCATAGTTTGGATGTCTTCACTATTATTCTATCATGTAGAAAAGAGTAAAAATAAAGAAAAACCATTGATTGAGTGGATGTGTCAACTTTTGACTGGTACTGTATATATTTTGTTCATAAAAGTAATTGTATGATTGTTTTTTTATTGGTATTTTTATTGATGATAATTGCTCTTTTAGTCTTTAAAATGGTTAAGGGCGCTGTGGTTAAGGGCGCTGTACTGCAGTGCCAGCTGTGCCATCAGAGACTCTGGGTCCGCGCCCAGGCTCTGTCGTAACCGGCCGCGACCGGGAGGTCCGTGGGGCAACTCACAATTGGCCTAGCGTCGTCCAGGTTAGGGAGGGCTTGGCCTGTAGGGATGTCCTTGTCTCATCGCGCACCAGCGACTCCTGTAGCGGGCTGGGCGCAGTGCGCGCTAACCAAGGTTGCCAGGTGCACAGTGTTTCCTCCGACACATTGGTGCGGCTGGCTTCCGGGTTGGATGCGCGCTGTGTTAAGAAGCAGTGCGGCTTGGTTGGGTTGTGTATCGGAGGACGCATGACTTTCAACCTTCGTCTCTCCCGTTGTAGCGATGAGACAAGATAGTAGCTACTAAAAACAATTGGATACCACGAAATTGGGGAGAAAAAGGGGTAAAATTAAAGAGAAAAAAACAAAACAAAAACTGTTATCTTTCAAAAGGTTGATGTAGCGATGAACTTGTTTTCATTCACTTACCCTTCTCTACTTTCATTACTTGTTTCCACTGGGCGCCGCCGACGTGGTTGTCGATTAAGGCAGCCCCCCCCCCCCTCCCCCCCTTGCACCTCTCTGATTCAGAGGTTGGGTTAAATGCGGAAGACACATTTCAGTTGAATGCATTGTTGTACAACTATCCCCCTTTCCCTTTCTAATCCTTGATAAGTGCCTTCATTTAAACATACTGTATGCCATTACTAGGAAGACACCACTTAAAGTGCTGACTGATTTTAATAAGTTATTTTACTTAGTCTCAAATGTTTTTCAGGTATCATATATGATTAAAAAAATTATAACTAAATGAAATTCCTAAATGTTTAAATGTTAAAACACAAATTTTATAAACTGAAGCTATCCTTTCGCAGCTGTCTAAAGGTGTGAAAATCTGTCAGACTTGGTTGTGCAAACACTGTGTTTGAAATTATATACACTACAATCCATATACACTCTACTTGAATTACTGTAGGTACGTTAGAGTTAATTTATCCATAGTTTGTATTACTTATCTGTTAATCCTGAAATAAAACAGTCAATCTGTGGATATTGTGCTGATTGAATGTTATTCCATTATTGTCATGTTATCATAGGTCTCAAACTCACTTCTCCCTCTTCAGAACAGTATATGATATTTTGGAAGGTTTGATTAGAACAGTGTTTGTAGCATGTCTCAGCTTTCCGGAAATTGTCCTGTCGTATATTTCTACAATAGAGCTGAGTGACTTCTACAATACAATTAAAGATTAGTAGCAGGTAGTCACTGGTTGAGAAACAACAGGAAAACTAGATGATTTATGTATTTCATCATTTGAAGGTTACCCGGTGTACCAATGTATTAGGCCATGTGCCTTTTAGCTATATGATAATTGAATGTCACTGTAAGAAGAGAATACAGCTGTGCTTTTATTTTGTAGTTTTTGCAATATATTTGAGTACACTAACACCCAATAGAGAGAAAATATACCAGAAAAGAACACCAGAGTAATTAACTGCTCTTGTAAAGATGTCTTGACTCATGGATGCTAGTGGTTTCCCCGTTAGAGGGCAATTACCCCTCTCGCTCCACATCCCTCTCTGCCTTTATTCCTTCATTACCTGTCCTCACAAGAGAGCTAGTGTTTGTGCATCTGCCTCTCACACCTCACCTCTAGAAACAAGCAGCATGCCTTATAATGTAGAGAGCACAGGAGAGGAGAACTAAGGGACCATTGGCAGAGATGTAAAGAAGATAATTTGATACCTCGGGCCCCCTTTTTATTTGCATGTGAGGATTGATCATTTATTTTTGGACATGGCTAAACACATCTAGGCTAAACATGATAACGAAATAGACAATGTCTGCTCCGTTAGGCTGCTTTCGTTATAGGTCATGTGACCTGGCTTCACTCTGTTGGGATATTCACATGCTCTTAAGAAACCAGGGCCAACATCGAAGGCTGGGGTATTCATCCATAACATTACAGGCAGCCCCGTGGACTATGAATCAGAGAGACAATTGGTGCACAAACATATCCATGTGTTTACGTGTAACGTGACATCAACCTCTTCAAATGTCCCGTTTGAAAAGGCCTGCTGCTAACCTGTTATCCTGTAACACAATCCCTGAGAAGAACCACAGTCATGCAATGAATGTACATACCCTTCTTTCATCAGACCATTTGTAATTCATGAATGTGCAGAGTGAATGCGACTCCATCTAAGTTATAGAAACAGTGGGTTATATGATCGTTTACAATTAACCTGAAGTCCTACTTAGTCCACTATGAGCTTTAATTGTCGTAAAATCCTAAACCTGCTTGCATTGATAACCGTCATATTTATGTCTCCTAAGATGACCTTCTGGTATAACGACAGTGTAATAATGAATGCAAGTGAATTTATGTTGCATGGAAGAAATGAGAAATGAAATTATTCTCAATCACTGTAGGGCTCAAATGAAATTTACTGTCCCAGAGGCTCAATTGTCAATGATCTGAAAGCATTTGGATGCTCAAGCATAGCCGCATCCCTTCCTGTCATTCTATTTACCCCCGTCAACACTGCTTTCCTCTGACCACAAGAGGGCGACTGCTCACACACTGAGATCTAATTTTCCAGATCTTCTCTCAATGACAAATTATGTTCAAATCAAGTAGCAACTTAATGATACTGCAACCACGGGACTGTCACTGGCCAAGGCAGAGAGAAAAGGAATTAAGACAGAGCACCATAACATGTTTATTATACAACAGCATATATCAAGTTCCCCCTATCCAGATTTTATATTAAGGATTTAATTCCCATGATCTATCTGTTCTTCTCAAAACATGGCTTAGTAGAGGTCACATTTAACCCCTGACCTCAGGGTGAGGGGGGTCAACCTTAGTCAGCTAAAACAATAACCATCAACAGGTTACACACTTATGGACAGGCAAGGGTATCTGTGCTTGAAAATGAGACTTTTTAATAATGTTTCTGCTTCTGTAAAAATGTCTCTGCTTGTGCATTATATTTGCAGTGCACCACGTTATCCTGTGTGTGTGTGTGTGTGTATCACTGTGAGTGATTTAAGAAATGGCCGCTACATTGGCTTGCTGCCAAGGCTAAGGCTGATTTCAAGGTTTTACTTCTAACCTACAAAGCATTACATGGACTTGGTCCTACCCATCACCATTTCGTCCTGCCGTACATGCCTACACGTATGTTATGGTCACAAGACGCAGGCCTCCTTACTATTCCTGGAGGCAGGGCTTTCCTTTAGAGCTTTATTTTTATGGAATGGTCTGCCTATCCAGGTGAGAGACGCGGAATCGGTCTCAACCTTTAAGACTTTACTGAAGACATCTCTTCAGTAGATCCTATGATTGAGTGTAGTGTGGCCCAGGGGAGCGAAGGTGAACGGCAAGGCACAGGAGTGACAAACCCCCCTTACTGAGTCACTGGCTTGCTAGTGCTCTCCCATGCCATCCCTAAGAGGGGTGCATCACATCGTGACAGGCATTTTTCGCTATACTCTACTTGAGTGGGTTGATCTTCCTGTGATTGATTGAGTAGTTTGTTTTTACACATGTAAGCAAACACGTGGTTGTAAAAACACCCTGTCCATTTATGACCTTACAGCCTTTTGCAATGGTCAAAACCATGCTTTGTTGAGCAGGTCAGAAGTTGGCTCAGTTGTAGGTACAGTTCACTAGCACATACATCGACTTGAAATCACTGGCCACTTTAATAATGGAACACTAGTCCCTTTAATAATGTTTACATATTTTGCATTACTTATCCCATATGTATATACTGTATTCTATCCTATTCTACTGTATCTTAGTATATGCCGCTCTGACATTGTTCACCCAAATATTTATATATTCTTAATTCCATTCCTTTACTTTAGATTTGTGTGTATTGGGTGTTTTGTTGAGAAATGGTTAAATATTACTTGTTAGATATTACTGCACTGTTGGAGTTAGAAACACAAGCATTTCGGTACACCCGCAATAACATCTGCTAAACACATGCATGTGACAAATAATATTTGCTTTGATTTGATGCAGGGGCGAAGATTATAGTGACACAAACAAACATGCCATGATAATAACAATGCAGGTGCATTGCTAGGTAACTTGAAAATCAACTTGGAAAGGAACATTATCTCTTAGGCTACATAATAAATTCCAACAGCCAGGTTTTCTTTTTACTAAATATGTTTGGAAAGACATCTTATTAGTTGGTGGATCATTCTTGGAATCGAAGTGTTATTTTTTTCTAAACAGAAAAATCACAGAGTGATAGTATATAGTAAAATACGCTCACAGTTTTTTTCCGTTTCTTTGAATGGAGTTTGGGTGCAGTACTGTTTTGTTGAAAGTACAGTCCCTCCCACCCGTATGGCTCAGTGGCATCAGAGTTTATGATGACGCCACTCTCGCCCCGCCCCACAAACTCCATCTTTGCGTTAATTTCATTCCTGCTCTCATTCCGGGCATACTTCACATCTCTGTAGATGCGCAGTGAATTTTACACACTTCAGCCCGCTGGTCTGAAGAAAAAAATCCTTGGCAGTTCTGAAAAAAACCCATCTCAGCCCTTACAGCAAAACCGAAATACAGCGAAAATTGTTACAATTAACCATAATAGAGGTGTTTAAGGTAAGTTTGCTACTACTTTTTACGAAAAGTTATTGTGGTGCGTTTGAATAGTAGATTACTGGAAAATCAAAAGTGGTCAGATTTAATTGGAAAATAAATATTGAAGGTTGATTACTATATCACAAATATGTATCTTATGTATGAAATATAATTAAGCCACTTGTGAAATAAATTGTAGAAACTATGCGAGCGTGCCATATTGGCTGGCTGGAGCCTACGTCGGAGAGCTGTGTCTTTCACTTTGTCCATAGACGTCGTCCGACAATGCATGAACATCTTTGACATTTTTTACATTTTTTCCTGAAGAAAATGTTGGATATTGCAACAGTATATCCACCAAGTACTGTAGACCACATATGGTTTACTTTACATTCGTCTAAGTTATTATCTTTGTGTTTTTCCCCGTACAGGCAGGGAGTTGCCGTCAGGGATATTTTGCTTTCTGTGCGCAACAAAGCATACGAGTCAGAAGGACTTGTTGCATCCTCGGGTTTTCATTTGGCCCTTTGATAACTGTAAGTAGAATATACATTGTATTCTTCCAATATACAATTTCGTTGATATAAATATTGTATCCTTATCAGTAACTTGTTGCGTGTGGAATTATTGTTGGGTATGATATTTACCCCCGAAGGACTTGTCCTCAAAAGTTAGTTTTACATTTCCAATATAAATAAACATAATTGTTTCATTATTTTAACTATCTGGTGTATTATGTGTGAATGAGAAAGTTTATACAGAGCAACCTTGGTTAATGATTCACTTGTGTAATACTGCACCTTTACTACCCTCCTGTGATTTCATGAATCTAGGCAAGAAACTAGACGCTTGAACATCATCTTATAACTGAAAATATTTTTGTAATTTGGTTTACCAGTGCTGTGATTAAATGCTTTGAAATACTGAATTAATCACCATTCTCTCATCAGAGAAAATATGCCAGCAATTAGAAGTTGGTTTTGATCATGCTTAATGAAATGTTAATAACCTGCTTTCTGAAGTTACATTTTAATTCTACTACTTTTTTTTTGGCACAATGTGAAACATCTCATCTCATTTAGATAATTCAGTGATATCTTCAATGAAGTACTGACTTGAATCTAATGTTGTCAAGTATTCAGGTTTACTTGTCTGTATTTGTTTTCTGCGTGATGTGTTATGAAACAGTTTTTCAATCAGACCATTGGTATGTCACTAAAGTTAATGTGATTATCACTTTCCTAAAAGTAGACTTTATTAGTTGTTACATTTAAAATAAAGCTTGAAATAAATATTGTGTCTAGCCAAGAGGGACATTGAAGATGAAACCTCTTCTGAAATCAGAGGGATGGTGGCAGGTGCAAAACGAGTTACTTCTGGGAGTAGAGGACTGTGTGGAAATTGGACAAGGGGAGGAAGGAATGGAAAGGGGGCATTTTATTGTCTTTGTTGTGTTTAGGCTATGAGTGTATGGAGCTGTTGAATCACCATGGGCAAACCGTCCTATTCTCCAGTCCGTTGACATCTGGTTTCAGTACTTCATGCACCTGTAGAGGGGGAAAAAATGCAAATCCTGACATTTGTGCTTACCCCTCTGCGCAGTGCAAATGGGGACTAATGACCATTTGTTTGGCTGCCTCACTGTCTAGGCCAGCCTATTGTTATACCAGAAACAGGCGGTAGTGGTTGAAGCACCATATGGCTCCTGTGTGCCTAGTCAGTGCTATCTGTTCATTTAGCTTATCAATGGCATTACAATATGGTTGATTTTTGAGTCGCCAGCTATTTTTTCTTCTTTGTACAGGGAAAGCAGGAAGCAGTCTCCACAGCCTTAGAAACAGGGCTGGATTAATGCAGGGTCTTACCGGGCTGAAGCTCCTGGGCCAGTGGGGGGCCTAAGTGGGAGCAAAAAATACATTAAGGAAATATATACAGTATACAGTGGGGCAAAAAAGTATTTAGTTAGCCACCAATTGTGCAAGTTCTCCCACTTAAAAAGATGAGAGAGGCCTGTAATTTATATCATAGGTACACTTCAACTATGTCAGACAAAATGAGGAAAAAAATCCAGAAAATCACATTGTAGGATTTTTAATGAATTTATTTGCAAATTATGGTGGAAAATAAGTATTTGGTCAATAACAAAAGTTTATCTCAATACTTTGTTATATACCCTTTGTATACCCAAGTCGAGGATCGGTAGGATGGTCAGTTTTACGAGGGTATGTTTGGCAGCATGAGTGAAGGATGCTTTGTTGCGATATAGGAAGCCAATTCTAGATTTAATTTTGGATTGGAGATGCTTAATGTGAGTCTGGAAGGAGAGTTTACAGTCTAACCAGACACCTAGGTATTTGTAGTTGTCCATGTATTCTAAGTCAAGCCGTCCAGAGTAGTGATGCTGGACAGGCGAGCAAGTGCGGGCAGTGATCGGTTGAATAGCATGCATTTAGTTTTCCCTGCGTTTAAGAGCAGTTGGAGGCCATGGAAGGATAGTTGTATGGCATTGAAGCTCGTCTGGAGGTTAGTTAACACAGTGTCCAAAGAGGGGCCAGAAGTATACAGAATGGTGTTGTCTGCTTAGAGGTGTACCAGAGAATCACCAGCAGCAAGAGCAACATCATTGATGTATACAGAGAAGAGAGTCGGCCCGAGGATTGAACCCTGTGGCACCCCCATAGAGACAGCCAGAGGTCCGGACAAAGGCCCTCCGATTTGACACACTGAACTCTATCAGAGAAGTAGTTGGTAAACCAGACGAGACAATCATTTGAGAAACCAAGGCTGTCGAGTCTGCCAATAAGTATGTGGTGTTTAAAAAACTGTAGTTCTGGCAAGTCATTTAGGACATCTACTTTGTGCATGAAACAAGTACTTTTTCCAACAATTGTTTAATAACCTGTTATGGCTGCAATCCCGATACCGGGATCGATATGACAACTACCTGTGAAAATAGAGGGAGACAAATTCTAACCACAGAAATCTCATAATTACAATTCCTAAAACAAACATGTGTCTTATATCATTTTAAAGCTTTTCTCGTTGTCAATCCCACCAAAGTGTCCGATTTCAAATAGGCTTTTCAGCGAAAGCACTACAAACGATTATGTTAGGTCTCCACCAAACCACAATAAGCACAGCCATTTTCCAGTAAAATATAGCATTCACAAAAACCAGAAATAAAGATAATTCAAGGTTAGTGATTAATTTTATCTTCATCAGATGACACTCATAGGACTTCATGTTACACAATACATGCATGTTTTGTTTGATAAAGTTCATATTTAAAAAATCTGAGTTTACATTGGCGTGTTAGATTCACTAGTTCCAAAAACATCAAGTGATTTTGCATAGCCACATCATTCAACATAAATACTCATCATAAATGTAGATGATAATACAAGTTAAACACATGGAATTATAGATATACCTCTCCTTAATGCAACCGCTGTGTCAGATTTCAAAAATTATTTACGGAAAAAGAAACTAATGCAATAATCTAAGACGGCGCTCAAAAGTAAAAATACCACAGCCGCAAAGATGGCGTCAACATAAACAAGAAATTACATGATAAATATTCCCTTACCTTTGATGATCTACATCAGAAAGCACTCCAGGAATCCCAGGTCCACAATAAATGTTTGTTTTGTTCGAAAATGTCCATTATTTATGTCCAAATACCTTCTTTTGTTAGGTATACATATCCAAATGCGAATTCTGGTCAGCGTTATATCGGACAAAAACTTCAAAAAGTGATGGCCGGTCGAAGAAACATTTCAAACTAAGTATAGAATCAATCATTAGGATGTTTTTAACATATAGCTTCAATGAAGTTCCAACCGGAGTATTCTTTCTTGTCTTCGTGAGCAATGGAACGCAAGTGACTACCATGAGGAAAAAGTGCGATGACAAAATGGCTGCTTGATGGACATCTGATATATTCTGCTCTCATTCACTTCCACAACAACATAGACGCATCATTATAATTTCTATTGATGGGTGACATCTAATGGAACCCCTAGGCAGTGCAACATTCATATCTCAAGGGGATTTCATTGGAGACTCATACAAGCTCAGATTTCTGACTTCCTGTTTCGATTTCAACTCAGGATTTTGCCTGCCAATATGAGTTCTGTTATACTCACAGACATCATTCAAACAGTTTTTAGAAACTTCAGAGTGTTTTCTATCCAATACTACTAATAATATGCAAATATTAGCAACTATGATTGAGGAGCAGGCCGTTTGATATGGGCACCTTTCATCCAAGCTACTCAATACTGCCCCTGCAGCCATGAGAAGTTAAAGAAAGAATATTTCACTTATAACTCACTGGATCACAATTCCAGTGGGTCAGAAGTTTACATACACTAAGTTGACTGCCTTTAAACAGCTTGGAAAATTCCAGAAAATTATGGCTTCGAAGCTTCTGATAGGCTAATTGACATAATTGGAGGTGTACCTGTGGATGTATTTCAAGGCCTACCTTCAAACTCAGTGCCTCTTTGCTTGAAATCATGGGAAAATCAAAAGAAATCAGCCAAGACCTCAGAAAAGAAATTGTAGACCTCCACAAGTCTGGTTCATCCTTGGAAGCAATTTCCAAACGCCTGAAGGTACCACGTTCATCTGTACAAACAATAGTACGCAAGTATAAACACTATGGGACCACGCAGCTGTCATACCGCTCAGGAAGGAGATGCGTTCGGGCTCCTAGAGATGAACGTACTTTGGTACAAAAAGTGCAAATCAATCCTAGAACAACAGCAAAGGACCTTGTGAAGATGCTGGAGGAAACAGGTACAAAAGTATCTATATCCACAGTAAAACGAGTCCTACATCGACATAACCTGAAAGGCCGCTCAGCAAGGAAGAAGCCACTGCTCCAAAACCACCATAAAAAACCCAGACTACTGTTTGCAACTGCACATGGGGACAAATATCACACTTTTTGGAGAAATTTTCTCTGGTCTGATTAAACAAAAATAGAACTATTTGGCCATAATGACCATCGTCATATTTGGAGGAAAAAGGGGGAAGCTTGCAAGCCGAAGAACACCATCCCAACCATGAAGCACGGGGGTGGCAGCATCATGTTATGGGGGTGCTTTTCTGCAGGAGGGACTAGTGCACTTCACAAAATAGATGGCATCATGAGGCAGGAAAATTATGTGGGTATATTGAAGCAACATCCTGACTCAGTTACACCAGCTCTGTCAGGAGGAATGGGCCAAAATTCACCCAACTTATTGTGGGAAGCTTGTGGAAGGCTATCCGAAATGTCTGACCCAAGTTAAACGATTTAAAGGCATTGCTACCAAATACTAATTGAGTGTATGTAAACTTCTGACCCACTGGGAATGTGATGAAATAAATCAAAGCTGAAATAATCCCTTTTACTATTATTCTGACATTTCAAATTCTTAAAATAAAGTAGTGATCCTAACTGACCTAAGACAGGGGATTTTTACTAGGATTAAATGTCAGGAATTGTGAAAAATTAGTTTAAATGTACTTGGCTAAGGTGTATGTAAGCTTATGACTTCAACTGTATAATATACATTTATCCACGTGTACCTCTCCTCCCCCATCTGACGAATATGAGGTATAAACAGCCTGCTGCTGCCATTCTGCTATTCGTCAGATGGGGGGAGGAGAGGTGGTAGGGGGTACACGTGGATAAATGGGGGTCCCTGCCTTGATTGGATAACTGAGTAATAAAACAATTAAAATACTCTGCATAATAAATAAAATGTGACTGGTAAATTGTGAGTTGGGCAAAAAATATAAAACATTCCAATTTGTTATCCAGCAGCAGGAGCCCACTCTCAATGTTCAAAATACACCAGAGAGCATTATTTTGCCACAGAGGATCAATAGATTCTAAAAAAAAATAACTGTGGATTAAATTTGATCACAGTCACATACAGGTAACTGCCAAAATACAGGACACACCAACATAGTATCTTAAAAGGCTCTTTGGCCACCAAGAACTGCCAGAAAACCTTCAATGCACCATGGCATAGATTCTACAAGTGGACCTAAACCATGCCAGGAAAATGCACCCCACACCATAACATATACTTTGTATCCCTCATTTACTCAAATATTTCCTTTTATTTAGGCAGTTACCAGTTGGTTGCCTATAGTCCGGAAAGCCCGCTGGTGCAGTAGTGGTCATAGAATTCTAATCCATAGAAGGGTTTTAGAACCTCTTACCCTGGCAGTTAGACTAACTCATGGATACACTAGCAATGGCTGCCAGTTCTGACTTGAATGGGAACTGCCATGTATGGATTATATTTATATGGTTGGTTCCGGCTGTCTGTTTGCCTTTTACAAATTTCAAAATTCAATTGTGGGAAAAACGTACTGTTTTTACCTACTGAAAAGAGAAGACCAATCTGTCTGTACAACCAACAGATACACTACCGTTCAAAAGTTTGGGGTCACTTAGAAATGTATTTGTTTTTGAAAGAAAAGCACATTTTTTGTCCAGTCAAATAACATCAAATTGATCAGAAATACAGTGTAGACATTGTTAATGTTGTAAGCCATAGGCTACTACTCACAGTGATGGCCGATGCGCTCCTGTCCTATTGGCAATAGCCTACCTCAACATGAGCTACGTTGAAAAACAACATCGTAAAGATTTTTTTGTTTACGTAGAATTACATGAAATGTTTTTTTTTTTAAAGTGCACTTTTTTTATGAACCCTTCTAACAAATGTTCCTAAAAATGCCTCTGCCTCTGGCCTATGCCACATCACAAATGTTATTATGGCTTTATTATAAAGGTCTTTTTCTTCAACAGTAAATGTACTGTAATTGAGGAGTCAGGATTAATTCTATGTGAAATGCCTGGACTTTATCCCCAAAAACGAAATGTTATTTCCATGTCTTTTTACGAACCATTGGTCTCGTCACAGTGTTATGAAACATGTGAACAGGTGATTCACCTTCTTAGTGGGGGAAGGATGCTCTGCTGTGTGCAACAAGAATCTCTCACGATTTCATCTGACTGCAAATGGGCATTCCTCTGCTATTCTAAAGTCTTAAATGGCAATTTAAAATATTTTTAGAAGTCATGGAAACTAAATTAGCTGTCAATGTTAACAATGTGTCATTCGGTCCCTCTGTCCTTTCCTTGTCTTGTTCTCAGAGTAGTGAAAATGAATGCTGAGTGTCTGAGAGAGAGAGGTCTCGTTTCTCTGGCCTGATAAGATGCCTTGTTATGTGATACTTGCAGGAAATAAAATGTGTGGTGGCCACAGAGGAAGGCTGTATTTTGGGAGGGAGAGACAATTCAACAGAAAGTAAATTGAGTGTAAAAGAGAAGAGAGAGAATTAATTTGAAATATACATTTGGGAGGTTTGTTAGAGCAACAATGCGTGGCGCACTGGGCTGGTGTGTTGTAGTGCTAGTGCAGGGGCATGGGGGCAGGCTTTGTTTGGAGAGCAGGGGTACAATGGGCGTCCTCCGGGGACCTGGCTGCAGGAGGGCCGGCCACTCTAACCGCCTGTTCCCCGGGCCTCCCGCCGTGCCCTAAGGTATACCCTGTGTCACAAAGGGAGAGTTTCAGCACAGTCTGATGCACTGCTCTTTTAGCTCCACAAGGTACATGGTGGGTGCCACCTAAAAACATACAGCTGAGCATCTGCTCCAGCTCTAGCTGCAGCTGCAGGGAACCTCTGCCTGCCAGCTTCTTCTGGCTGCACTTTGGACCTGTACAGCAACCCTGAGACCACTGTAACTGTAGGGTTAGGACACGCCAAACCACAGGGTTAGAAGGGTAAGGACAGAAGAGGGTGCTTTCATTATCCCTTCTCATCAGTATCAACACCCCTCACAACAAAAAGTAACACAATAAAATAACAATAACAAGCCTATATACAGGGGGCATCAGTACCGAGTCAATTTGTGGGGGTACTGGTTAGTCGAGGTAATTTGTAGGTAGGGGTAAAGTGACTATGCATAGATAATAAAACAGCAAGTAGCAGCAGTGTAAAAACAAAGGGGGGGGGGGGGGGGGGGGTCAATATAAATAGTCCGTGGGCAGTAGGGTAGCCTAGTGGTTAGAGCATTGGACTAGTAACCGGAAGGTTCCATGTTCAAATCCCCTTGCTGGCAAGGTACAAATCTGTCGTTCTGCCCCTGAACAGGCAGTTAACCCACAGTTCCTAGGCTGTCATTGAAAATAATAATTTGTTCTTAACTGACTTGCCTAGTTAAATAAAGGTAAAATATTTATTTTTTCTTTTTTATTAATTGTTCAGCAGTCTTATGGCTTGGGGTAGAAGCTGTTAAGGATCCTTTTGGTCCTAAACTTGGCACTCCGGGACCGCTTGGCGCTCCGGGACCGCTTGGCGCTCCGGTACCGCTTGGCGCTCCGGGACCGCTTGGCGCTCCGGGACCGCTTGGCGCTCCGGGACCGCTTGGCGCTCCGGTACCGCTTGGCACTCCGGTACCGAGTTTTGACAATTTTTTGGGGCCTTCCTCTGTCACCACCTAGTATATAGTTCCTGGATATCAGGATGATGTACTGGGCCATACGTACTACCCTCCGTAGCGCCTTACGGTCAGATGCCGAGAAGTTGCCATGCCAGGCAGTGGTATGGGAAAAAGTTATTTTAATCAATTTTAGAATAAGGCTGTAACATAACAAAATGTGGAAAAAGTCAAGGGGTCTGAATACTTTCCGAATGCACTGTATTTAATCAATGGGATTATATATATTGCTCCAAAAGCTTGAAAAAAATTATACCACTTTAATTCTTACTGATACACAATTAAGTGACACAAATCACTGCATCAGCGTAATTTAAAGCATCTGACAGCTTTAATGTATCTTCATTTAAGGCCCTTACTTTTCCAAAAATAGAAATCCTGATCAATCAATCTAATTAATTTATAAAACACTTTTTACATCAGCCGATGTCACAAAGTGCTGTACAGAAACCCAGCCTAAAACCCCAAACAGCAAGCAATGTAGATGTAGAAGCACAGTGGCTAGGAAAAACTCCCTAGAAGGGCAGAAACCTAGAACCAGGCTCTGAGGGGTGGCCAGTCCTCTTCTGGCTGTGCCAGGTGTAAATTATAACAGAACATGGCCAAGATGTTCAAACATTCATAGATGACCAGCAGGGTCAGATAATAGTAATCACAGTGGTTGTAGAGGGTGCAACAGGTCAGCACCTCAGGAGTAAATGTCAGTTGACTTTTCATAGCCGATCATTCAGAGTTAGAGACAGCAGGTGCGATAGAGAGTCCAAAACAGCAGGTCCAGGACAAGGTAGCATGTCCAGTGAGCAGGTCAGGGTTCCATAGCCGCAGGCAGAACAGTTGAAGCTGGAGTAGCAGCATGACCAGGTGGACTGGGGACAGCAAGGAGCCATCAGTCCTGTGGCATGGTCCTAGGGCTCAGGTGCTCTGAGAGAAGATAGATCGAATTAGAGGGATCATAATTAAATTCACACAGACAGGAGAAATACTCCACATATAACAGACTGACCCTAGCCCCCCGAAACATAAACTATTGCAGCATAAATACTGGAGGCTGAGACAGGAGGGGTCGGGAGACACTGTCGTCCCGTCCGACGATACCCCCGGACAGGGCCAACTAGGCAGGATATAATCCCACCCACTTTGCCAAAGCACAGCCCCCACACCACTAGAGGGATATCTTCAACCACCAACCTACTACCCTAAGACAAGGCCGGGTATAGCCCACGAAGATCTCCCCCATGGCACGAACCCGAGGGGGGCGCCAACCTGGACAGGAAGATCACGTCAGTGACTCAACCCACTCAAGTGACGCACCCCTCCTAGGGACGGCATGGAAGAGCACCAGTAAGCCAGTGACTCAGCCCCGTAATAGGGTTAGAGGCAGAGAATCCCAGTGGGGAGAGAGTGATAGATCCTGTTAGCTGTTTAGCCTACAGATGGTAGGGACCCACGAACCATGTGTCATGAGAGCAATATGCTAACCTTCCGTCAATGCATGAGTCAGAGCATGAAGCTAAAACGTTTTGACCTGTTCTGAAATGGGAAATCCAGGCTTCAACTACTTCCTTTCCATGGACTGAGGACAGTACAGTAGTATTGACAGCATGTACTGCTTATACCACAAGTAAAGAAAAATACCTTATTATAGCAGATACATTGAGGACAATTTTTGGTTCCTGCAATGGTATTGGCACTATGCTACTATTTTACTGTACTTCAACGTTGGTTCAGTACTAACAGTTATGAGACACAGGAATATGGTATCAGACTATTTCAGTGGATATCTAAGCTCTTTTGACAGATCTTTCTTTACAAGAGGTCAGATGTAGTCTAAAGAAAAGAAGACCCCATCACTCTATGTTGCACTTCTTTCGGTTAATAAAAGGTGTCTTTGACTATTTGAATATATTGGGTTTGGACATTTCATTATGCGGTGCTGAAAAGGTCTATTTGTTGCGTCCTGAGCACCGTTACTGTTATCTAACGGATGTTGGGTCAGTGTTTAGCCCAGGGACACACAGGGTTCACAGCCCTCATTGAAACCACGTGCTCCTAACCCTGCGGAGTGTCAAGGAAGGATCCTACTCAAACACTCAGCAGGCTGCTCTGGAGTTCACACTTCTTGGAGCATGTTGATATTACTCCAACCTCCAGGCATGTCTTTCCTGGTAGTGCCTATTCAGTCATGTATAAATCCCTATTGCTGAAGGAGGGCGAGTGACGCCTGAAGAACAATAGGAGTTGCCTGAAGAACAATAGGAGTTGTGCTTATATGAAACACAGCAGTAACACAATACCTGGAGGAAGTAGGCCTGCTCACAGATCTAAGGACAATACCTGGAGGAAGTAGGCCTGCTCACAGATCTAAGGACAATACATGGGGGAAGTAGGCCTGCTCACAGATCTAAGGACAATACCTGGAGGAAGTAGGCCTGCTCACAGATCTAAGGACAATACCTGGAGGAAGTAGGCCTGCTCACAGATCTAAGGACAATACCTGGAGGAAGTAGGCCTGCTCACAGATCTAAGGACAATACATGGGGGAAGTAGGCCTGCTCACAGATCTAAGGACAATACCTGGAGGAAGTAGGCCTGCTCACAGATCTAAGGACAATACCTGGAGGAAGTAGGCCTGCTCACAGATATAAGGACAATACCTGGAGGAAGTAGGACTGCTCACAGATCTAAGGACAATACATGGAGGAAGTAGGCCTGCTCACAGATCTAAGGACAATACCTGGGGGAAGCAGAGTCTGCTTTAAAGTCCATTTAAATCAACCAGATTCAATCCAGACACCCCCCACCCAATTCAGCGGAATGCCCCACCCAATGACCCAACTAGCAATTTAGAGCAGTCCGATGTTATTGGATTTTCCCCAAACATAACACTTTGCATGCAGGACCAGAAATGAATTGCTTTGCCAATTTCTTTGTAGTATTGCTTTAGTGCCTTGTTGCAAACAAGGATATATGTTTTGTAAAATGTTTTTTTTCTTCTGTACAGGCTTCCTGTTTTTCACTCTGTCAATTAGGTTAGTATTGTGGAGTAACTACAATGTTGTTGATCCATCCTCAGTTCTCCTATCACAGCCATTAACTGTTTTAAAGTCACCATTGGCCTCATGGTGAAATCCATGAGTGGTTTCCTTCCTGTCCCCCGAATGAGTTAGGAAGGACTCCTGTATCTTTGTAGTGACTGGGTGTATTGATACACCATCCAAAGTGTAATTAAGTGTAGTTAATTAATAACCATGCTTAAAAGGATATTCAGTGTCTGCTTCAATTTTGTATATTTTTTTTCTCATCTACCAATAGGTGCCCATCTTTGCGAGGCATTGGAAAACCTCCCTGGTCTTTGTGGTTGAATCTGTGTTTGAAGTTCAACTGAGTGACCTTACAGATAATTGTATGTGTGGGTTACAGAGATGAGTAGTCATTCAAAAGTCCATGCAGCATATTATGTGACTTGTTTAGCAAATTTTTACTCCTGAACTTATTTAGTCTTGCCAAAACAAAGGGGTTCAATACTGATTGACTCAAGAAATGTCAGCTTTTCATTATTAATAAAAAAAAAACTGGGGAGGAAAACATCATGTGTGTGTGCGTGCGCCAGCCAGCCAGCCAGCCAGCCAGCCAGCGACAAATCAATTAAATTGAAGCTGTAACACAACAAAATGTGGAAAAAGTCCAGGTTTGCGAATACTTTCTGAAGGCACTGTAACTCTAATGAATTAAAATAACAGAATGGCACATTTTGAGATTAAATATTTATGCTTTGAGTGTCACCAGTGCATATGGTTTTCTCATGCTGTAAAAGTTGTATTTTGAAATAGCGCTCAAGGGGTCATTTTTAAGAGATGTTTGGCAAGGATCGGCAACTTTGAAACTGCAGCACCTATATCACATCAAACCAGCCTCTAAATTCCAGGATGAATGCCGTGACCAGAGGATGAATCCCACGAGCAGAGGATGAATGCCGCGAGCAGAGGATGAATGCCGCAAGCAGAGGATGAATGCCGCGAGCAGAGGATGAATGCTGTGACCAGAGGATGAATGCCGTGACCAGAGGATGAATCCCACGAGCAGAGGATGAATGCCGCGAGCAGAGGATGAATGCCGCGAGCAGAGGATGAATGCCGCGAGCAGAGGATGAATGCCGTGACCAGAGGATGAATGCCGTGACCAGAGGATGAATGCCGTGACCAGAGGATGAATGCCGCGAGCAGAGGATGAATGCCGCGAGCAGAGGATGAATGCCGTGACCAGAGGATGAATGCCGTGACCAGAGGATGAATGCCGCGAGCAGAGGATGAATGCCGCGAGCAGAGGATGAATGCCGCGAGCAGAGGATGAGTGCCGCGAGCAGAGGATGAATGCCGTGACCAGAGGATGAATCCCACGAGCAGAGGATGAATGCCGCGAGCAGAGGATGAATGCCGCGAGCAGAGGATGAATGCCGTGACCAGAGGATGAATGCCGTGACCAGAGGATGAATGCCGTGACCAGAGGATGAATGCCGTGACCAGAGGATGAATGCCGTGACCAGAGGATGAATGCCGTGACCAGAGGATGAATGCCGCGAGCAGAGGATGAATGCCGCGAGCAGAGGATGAATGCCGCGAGCAGAAGATGAGTGCCGCGAGCAGAGGATGAATGCCGTGACCAGAGGATGAATCCCACGAGCAGAGGATGAATGCCGCAAGCAGAGGATGAATGCCGCGAGCAGAGGATGAATGCCGCGAGCAGAGGATGAGTGCCGCGAGCAGAGGATGAATGCCATGAGCAGAGGATGAGTGCCGCGAGCAGAGGATGAGTGCCGCGAGCAGAGGATGAGTGCTGCGAGCAGAGGATGAATGCCACGAGCAGAGGATGAGTGCCGCGAGCAGAGGATGAATGCCACGAGCAGAGGATGAGTGCCGCGAGCAGAGGATGAGTGCCGCGAGCAGAGGATGAATGCCGCGAGCAGAGGATGAGTGCCGCGAGCAGAGGATGAGTGCCGTGAGCACACAGACCAGTCAAGAGCGCAGAAATTTGGTTGAGAGAGCAGAGGATGTTCAAGTGTGAGTTTGGGCGAGCTGAACATCCTTGTTGCAGATCAAAGAGAAAAATGTCTGAATAAAAAAAAAATAGAACCTAAACAAAGAAACATGGTTAAAACATGTAAAAAGCATCAAATTGTCTTTACACTCTGTGTCTTGTTGCTCGCTCTCAAATCTTGGTACCTTTTGGGTTTCAATGTATCTTTTTTCTGGTCGTCACTAGTTGCCACAAAGTCATAATCCCCACCTATTTCTACAATGCATCTTGTTAAAATTAGATTTTAAACCTAACCTTAACCCTAACGACACTGCTAATCTTATGCCTAACCTTAACCCTAACGACACTGCTAATCTTATGCCTAACCTTAACCCTAACGACACTGCTAATCTTATGCCTAACCTTAACCCTAACGACACTGCTAATCTTATGCCTAACCTTAACCCTAACGACACTGCTAATCTTATGCCTAACCTTAACCCTAACGACACTGCTAATCTTATGCCTAACCTTAAATTAAGACCAAAAAGTAAATTTTTGTTCTCTTGAATTTGTATTTTTATCTAGACTTTGTGGCTGTGGTTTTCTCAATTGGATTTCAGGCTGTTGGGGGGCGGCCTTAGAAGTAGGTGCATGTCGAGAAACCTTACATTGGTCACTTTCACTGGAGTGATGGAGGAACTAACAAATGCTTGCCCTTGGCCAGTCCAGTGTTGTCGTGTGATTGGTTGAGTCTTGGGTGCATATGACCTCAAACTGATGTTCAGAGCCGTCTGTTTAGCTTGCTAGCCGGCTTGAACAGTAAGTACCGAACAACTTGGGACACTTGAAACAAACAAAGCCATTGGGAAATAAATTAAATGGCTATGCTATACCTTGAGTTGAGATTAATCTACTTGCTAAAGTTAGCTAGCTAGCTAATTACTTGTTAGCCAGCAACATTTGTCTGTTAGCGAAGTAACACCATAGTCCATAACTAGTTTGTTTTTCTTCACCTTTCCACAAAGTGTCTGTTATGTGTTTGCATGATATGAGGGTGTTAATCCTAATGTATTAAAGAATAGGTGGAGTATGGGCATAATTTGGCTGATCTCAGAAATTGATTCATCATACACTGGGTCCTGGCCATAATTTAAGCCAGCTAAAGATAATGACTCCATTGTTGAGAATAACATGTGGGTACACACATAATAATGGCATAACGATCACGACGTCGAAAGAAAGGAAGGACTTGTGGGCAAGTTAAAGGGTAGGAAGTATGAGTTTTTACTCACCAGTGTGATCAAAAACATAGTAACTTAGTTTTAGTCATTTTTATTTTATTTCACCTTTTTTTAACCAGGTAGGTCAGTAGAGAACAAGTTCTCATTTACAACTGCGACCTGGCAGTTACCAAGATGTGCAAACATAGCTATGTTTTTGGGTTGTTACATATTTACTAACTTATTTCCAGATATCTTCTAAACTACCCACATTGCACTATTGCTCAATGTCATATGAAGGATCTAGTCTGCTACCGAGTTCATATGCTAGCTCAAGCTGGCTAAGGTTCGCCACACCGCATGCTCTTCAAGACTTTGTGTTTGTGTTATCTAGTGGGAACCCGTTAGCACGGCAGGCTCTGGTGTCATCAAATTGGTTGCTCTAAGTGTGTAGTACCTCGTCTGTTCTCCTTTTTTGTTTTGTCAACTTTTCGGCATGTTCTCTGTGAAGTAGTTACGGGAGTTTTGTAACGGAATCAATCTACCCCCCCCTGCTTTGGTAGCTAACTCAGCCTGCAGTCTTTTAAAAGTTTTACCATTGGATGGCCCCGGCCATCAATCTGTTTCTGCTCTCTCTTTGCTTTTGATCTGCGGTTTTATTTTAGTGGTGTTCTAGCTGGTCTTCAGTAGTTGGGCTCTAGCTTGCCGACACATAACCGTGGTGGTTGGCTAGGCTAATAGCTAGTTGTCTAAATAGCTAAGGCATATTGCACTGGTGTTGGAGGGCCAGTAGGAGGCACTCTTTCCTCTGGTCTAAAAAATATCCCAATGCCCCAGGGCACTGCCCTGTGTAGGGTGCCGTCTCTCGGATGGGATGTTAAACGGGTCTCCTGACTCTCTGCGGTCATTAAAATCCCATGGCACTTATCGTAAGAGTAGGGGTGTTAACCCTGGTGTCCTGGCTAAATTCCCAATCTGGCCCTCAAACCATCACGGTCACCTAATAATCCCCAGTTTACAATTGGCTCATTCATCCCCCTCCTCTCCCCTGTAACTATTCCCCAGGTCATTGCTGCAAATGAGAACGTGTTCTCAGTCAACTTACCTGGTAAAATAACGGATAAATAAAAAAAAATATAGCGAACATTCTTTGACATTTGGTTAAATGGCGTTATGTATTTACAAAACGTTGGTTTTCTTCAATATAGCTGTAAACTAGTGTGGATAGCAATTGGCCAACTCATTCAGTGCTACCGTAACGTTAGCAGGCAAGTAGGGCTAAAGTTAGCAGGCTAGTTGGCTAGCAACCTTGCACGTTGATTTGTAAAAAATTCATAAAGTATTTGCTTGTAAATTGGCTGAAAATGTCATTGAAACCAGTAGTCATGAGTTCAAACTATTTGGTTTCATTTGAAGTTATATATTTTAAAGTTATTTCTGTTGGAGTTTACATAATAAGGAATAGGCTGGCTACCGGTTCCTCCATATAACATCACACCCTGGAAAAACATTTTCTGACATGACTTCAGCATTCTTTGGAATTCTGATCGGTTTTATGTAATAATTCCAAAAATAGAAAAGTGAGGTAACTTTGTTTTGGGACTTTTGATGTGTATACTAATGTAACATAAGGATTTGCATGTGGTTACGTTTATGCTACCTACCTTGATGAAAGATCCGATATTAAGGGTATTTTTTTATCCCAATGGCACACACAGCACATGGGGATTTTGACTTATATGGAGACACAAAAGGGAGAACCTGCTACATTAACAATACTTAACCAGTGCCAAAAAATAGAATGTTAACTAGAATTTAACCAGCTAAACTCATGGTACACACAGTATTCAAAGGAGGACTGAGGACAAAGCAATGCCCTGCATTCACCAAACATTTAACTAAGGAAAACAGATTTGTTTTATAGTAATTGTCTGATTGGAAGCTACCATTGTCTATCAAATTACATGGTCAAATTATTTAAATATGGCATTGAAAGTTTTATTGAGTACAGGCAGTAACACAGGAGTCAAATCGCATAGGGAGTTTGATCAGATCACATGTTATCAGCAAGCCAGAGACATCTGTGGAAAGAGCACAAGTAGAACAAATATATACGTGCAAACAGATAACCAATGTATCATTCAACATAAGATTCCACCTAAAACAATCACGTTAGCTCTGTCCCAATTCATCTCAGCTCAATTCCTCACGTCCTCGATACTCGCATCCTTCTCAAACCGCTTTGGAGGTCTGAGGGGAGGAACCTTGGGTCCTCTCCTCCGATGGGGTTTTAGGAGGCACGGAAAAAGAATGCAAGAAATCGAGAAAAGATCAAATGTACAGAGCTGTTGCATGTTTGCCTCAATATGGGACTGGGCAGAGGTGTACAATCTACGCCATTCATTAGTATTATTGAGCCATAAGAGACCTTCCTTAGACCTTTAATTAAGAAACACATAAATGAGCGTAAGTATGTTTAAGGATATTTCAGCAGTCATACATGACTGTTGTGAGTGCGGTGCCATACCTTTACCTCCCTGGTGCAGAAGAGCTTACACGCTAACGATACGTTATGGCAGATGTCTGTGGGGGGGGGGGGGGTCTTGACCACACTCTGGCTGTTCTCCAGACAGTGGTAATGCTGGAACGTGTCCTAGGCACTGTTGGAGGCCATGTAGCCTCCCTCAGAACCACTGATGATTTCCAGGTTCTCACAGTGTAGCATCAGCACAATCTATATAGAGGTGTGTGTGAGAGAATGGGAACTAACCGTGTCGATGAGTGTTTATGGGGGAATGGGAACTAACCGTGTCGATGAGTGTTTATGGGGGAATGGGAACTAACCGTGTTGTTGAGTATTTATGGGGGAATGGGAGCTAACCGTGTCGATGAGTGTTTATGGGGGAATGGGAACTAACCGTGTCGTTGAGTATTTATGGGGGAATGGGAACTAACCGTGTCGATGAGTGTTTATGGGGGAATGGGAACTAACCGTGTCGATGAGTGTTTATGGGGGAATGGGAACTAACCGTGTCGATGAGTGTTTATGGGGGAATGGGAACTAACCGCGTCGATGAGTGTTTATGGGGGAATGGGAACTAACCGTGTCGTTGAGTGTTTATGGGGACTGGACATCACTTGAGTGCAGAATAGAGGGGCAATCTCAGTCCATCCCTGCCTCTAAACACTGGTCTGGTGAGCACCACCACAGGAGGTTTGTGTCACCTTTATTTGGGGAAGATGGGCTCGTGATAATGGCTGGAGCGGAATAGGTGGGATGGTATCAAATACAACAAACACATGGTTTTCATGTGTGATTCCATTCCAATCGCTCCGTTCCAGCCATTATTGTGAGCAGTTCTCCCCTCAGCAGCCTCTACTGAGCACCACCTATCTGAGGAGATGAGAAAGAGAGAGGGATGTCACAAAACACTGCACTAAATTTGTGAAAAACAAAACACAGGCCTGTAATACAAGGTGTATACAGGCTAAGAGTAGACTCCTATACACAACGCATATCCTACACTGCACCTGCATATACAGACCGATTGCTCATTCTTTTACATGCAACATACATACACAGAGACCGAGACTAGGTGTGTGTTTACTGTGATCCAGGGTGGAGGAATATCATCTGGTTGTCATCAGGCATGGTGTTGGCACAGCGACTGTTTGATGAGATCACACTGGGACGCATCACTGTCATCAACACCGCCTCCCATTGGACCAGTAACTACGCCAACACAACAGGTACATAGACATTGGAATTTGATACCCCTGGTCAGGACTCCATTGAAGAAGGTGGAGGGATACATATGTGCTGAGTTGTGTAAGGCTTTAGATGAGTTAGGGAACACCCATGATCGCAAAAGCCTAAGAAGAAAGTTACGTCAAGGTCAAAGGCGACTCACAGGTCCAAATTTTGCGTCCTCTGCCTCGTATGTTTAGTGGTCCAGGGCGATGAAGTAGAAACCTGATCTGACTCCACTTTGTCGGACTCCACCTTGTTCTCTACTAACACAATGACCCGTCTCCTGAGAACAACTGCAGTGAGAGAGATAGTAAAATATGATGTCAGGAAATGCCATAGACAGAATTCAATTGGAGTTTAAGCGTTTTTACATCTTAGTGTTGCATTCAAGGTAACAGTCCATTTAAAGACTGCTGCTTTATCAATTGGATTATAATGGATAATAATTTAGCCAAATAGGTGATAAAATACTATGTGGAACTGAGGTGAGCTGTACCTAACCTACTTGTACACATTCAACCATCCTCTGTAAAGAACCATCTTTCTAACCAAATAGACAGACGGCAGTTTGTCAAAGTCAATAACATGTCATCCTCTCTACATGATAAATGTCCTAATAACAATGCTTCCATACAGCATCAAACTCTCGGTACCGCCAGTGGCGATTTTAGCATGTAAATCTTGGTGGGGGGGAAGAAAAAAAATATTGTGGGATGCATGCCAGCAAAGCCACAACACTAAACAATACATTAATTGCACTATAATGGTGCCCACAAACTGTTAAGGCTTACATAAAGTTATCCCAACAGCAGTCCCAACACCTTACCACTGCTACACCTGGCTATCCCCGGAGCCTTTTCTGGCAGCGAAACAGTTCATTCCAAATCATTTACTGCCTTAAAAAAAAGTAGCTGATATTGTCACGCCTTCTCCTGCTTCCCCTCTCTGGCGCTCGATGACGCCAGGCTGCCCTTCATTACGCACATCTGTCACCATCATTACGCGCATCAGCGCTCATTGGACTCACCCGGACTCTTTTACTTTGTTGATTGCCCCTCTATCTGTCTGCTCCTCTGTTTGTTCCCCATGTCAGCATTGATGTCGTTATGTTTTCCCCTGTCCAGACGCTGTCCTTGTTTGTTTCTTGTCTATTAACCATTAAGTGTTCACTCCTTGTACTTGCTTCTCGTCTCCCAGCGTCAGTCCTTACAGATATGGCTTAAATAAATGTGGCTTCTATTGATAATTGAGATGTACAAACTATGGCATGAGGGGACGACAAGCGGATAAGAGGCATTTAAAACAATGTGCGAGCTAGGATGGACGTAGTCAATATAACTATTTGTTCAGCACTTTTGAAATGTACTGTGACAGAATTCAGAACATGTGCCGTTCACCAAGTCAGAACCGTAGGATAAATAAAGGGGGCATATAAGCAGACAATGAAAGCTCTTACAATATTCAATGATTACATTTCTCAAAAACAGGCTGTAGGCTACATGTGCACTACCAAGTCAGAACAGTAGGTGAAATGAAGAGGGGAAAATAGACCAAATTACTAAGGTGAGGCACAAAGGTGGAAGCTTTTAGAAGCTTCTAAAGCCATTACATAATTTTCAGAAATTTTCCAAGCTGTTTAAAGGCACAGTCAACTTAGTGTGTGTAAACTTCTGACCCACTGGAATTGTGATACAGTTAATTATAAGTGAAAAAATCTGTCTAAACAATTGTTAGAAAAATTACTTGTGTCATGCACAAAGTAGATCTCCTAACTGACAAACTATAGTTTGTTAACAAGAAATTTGTGGAGTGGTTGAAAAACGAGTTTTAATGATTTCAACCTAAGTGTATGTAAACTTCTGACTTCAACTCTCTCTCCATAAAAATAAACATCTCTGCTCTCAAATTAATACTTTGTGTGCGGCAATAATGTTCTGCTCACTCAGTCACACTTGAAACTCAAGTTCAATTTGCGCACCCCCGCTGCATGTGCACTTGCTGGACCCATTCTCAGCTCACTCCACCACATTTGGTGCTTTCGACTGGTCTGTGCGCTCCCCCAAGACCTATCATCTGCGCTCTCGACTCATAGGTGGTTGGTCGAAAAGCCGAGGTAGGAGCTGATTTTTGTTGTAATTTTTTTTTTACCTTTAACTAGGCAAGTCAGTTAAGAACAAATTCTTATTTGCAATGACGGCCTACCAAAAAGCAAAAGGCCTCCTGCGGGGACGGGATTAAAAATAAAAACATAAATAAAATATAAATATAGGACAAAACACACATCACGACAACAGAGACAGCACAACACTACATAAAGAGAGACCTAAGACAACGACATAGCAAGGCAGCAACACATGACAACACAGCATGGTAGCAACACAACATGATAACAACATGGTAGCAGCACAAAACATGACACAAACATTATTGGGCACAGACAACAGCACAACGGGAAAGAAGGTAGAGACAACAATAGATCATGCAAAGCAGCCACAACGGTCAGTAAGAGTGTCCATGATTGAGTCGTTTTTTGAATTGATTGTTATTAACTAACAGGGAAAACATAAAAGTTGAGTAAAGATCAATCTTGTCCTATTTTTTCTGCGCGGCAGTCTCGGGCTATTGCGTGCCCGAACGCAGCTTAGAGGGAACATTGATTATTACACAGGTGCACCTTGGACTGGGGTCAATAAAACGCACAGTTTTGTCACAACACAATGCCACAATGCCATGTCTCAAGTTTTGAGGGAGCGTACAATTGGCATGCTGACTGCAGGAATGTCTACCAGAGCTGTTGCAAGAAAATGTCATGTTCATTTCTCTACCATAAGCCGCATCCAATGTCATTTTAGAGAAGTTGGCTGTGCGTCCAACCGGCCTCACAACCACAGACCACGTGCAACCATGCCAGCCCAGGACCTCCACATCCGGCTTCTTCACCTGCAGGATCGTCTGAGACCAGCCACCCAGACAGCTGATGAAACTGTGGGTTTGCACAACTGAAGATTTCCTCCACAAACAGTCAAACTATATCATGGAAGCTTGAGGTGTGGATCAGAAAACCAGTCAGTGTCTTTTAATAAAGTTTAGCTTAATCAATGTCTCGCATGATCAATGAATGATTAGCCTAATTAGCATTCTGCGTAACATCCTAGTTGTTGCATCTTTAGATCTCTCATCTTTCAAAATGATTAACAGATATTTATTTCTATCTCTGTCATACAAACCACTGGCACGTGGTGTACGTTAGAATGGTATTTTCCGGCTACCTACATTTTGGAACATTCTTACATAATGCTGTGTGCACATTGCTTAATTTATCATTTGAAGAAATAATAGTTTAGCAACATTTTAAACAAAATGTCTTGATCTGTTCCATCAGTCTTGTTGTGTTTAAAGACTATAATATAGGCTATGCTGTAAATGTACCTTTAAAGCAACAAACTGTCGTTTAAAGCTGGACATTGCACAAAATAGTTTTGATTTCTCTGACAGAACCTTAACTGTTCAGAATATACACAGTGTACAAAACATTAGGAACACCTTCCTGATATTTAATTGCACGCCCTTTTCTCTCAGAACAGCCTACATTTTCTCAAGGCTTAAAAATCCTTTAACCTGTCTCCTCCCCTTCATCTACACTGATTTTAATAAGGGATCATGTCTTTAACCTGTCTCCTCCCCTTCATCTACACTGATTTGAATAAGGGATAATGTCTTTAACCTGTCTCCTCCCCTTCATCTACACTGATTTTAATAAGGGATCATGTCTTTAACCTGTCTCCTCCCCTTCATCTACACTGATTTGAATAAGGGATCATGTCTTTCACCTGGATTCACCTGGTCAGTCTATGTATGTCATAGAAAGAGGAAATGTTTTGTACACTCAGTGTACAGTACTATAGTATTGCTATTGACTCCGCCATAGTTCAGAGACGAACATCACTTGAACCAATCCAATGGAAATCTGCACTGGCTGGCAGTTGGACAGCAAACAAAAGTTTCGAGAGGGTTGTGTTTCACCTCCAAGTCATTAGCACGTGGGTGGGATGACATGACACTACTGGAGGGGAGACACATGCTCTCCTCTCCTCATGTAGTGAAGTAGCCTGTTACTGTAGCTGTCTGACTGGGCCTGAATCCTGAAAGAGTTACTATGCTGCCAGGTTAGCTTGGTCACTGATCACTTCAGAGCCCGATAGCTGGACATCGTCAACAGTTCATAACTGTAGAGGGAACTGTAGACATGGCACACATGGACCGTGTAAAGCACAAGTGGATCAACTATGGCAGTTGCTTTTTATAACTGAAGATTATTTTCCCTCAACAAAATGTTCTGTTTTTACATAATTCTCTCAAGAACCATTCATAAATTAAGTTGTTGCCTGGAAACAGCAACATCTTTTTGCTGTAGTGCGGTCAAAATTGATTTCCCATTTGTGTGTTAGGTTTGTTTTTGAAGGAAATGCAGCACCACAGTGTTTTGCGTCAGGGTGGAGCAATAAGTAAGGACATTGAAATTGTTCTGTGTGGTTTGCTACTACAGATTTCAAATAATATTGTATGATGAACGAAAATAATCATATTTTTGTATACACCCGTTTCAATTATTAGAATGAAATGGTTCAGGAATGTGTGATAGTCAGATTTTTTTTTAAATCAATCTTTACATTGAATTTTTAACACAAAATTAAGACAAGGTTTCTATTTAATGTTCTTGTTCCCAGTTTTCCAGCATACAATAAATATATCTGAAGGTGTCACTAGTAATCTGTATTGACTGAACTTGAACTGAATGACTCATCGTGGTGGAATTCAGTTTATCTCTAGATAGACAATGATAGACGTCAGACTCCAAAAATAAGCTACATACTGCGTTTAATATTAGTCAAATTCACTTAAATTGATTAGTCTTTAGAGTGACCTGCATTAGGTTGTGCAGCCTCCTTGTATTATGTTATAACATGCAGGGTCATAACTCCAGCCCTTTCTAAACCCTGGAAGGCACATGTTCCTACGTCTCCCTCTCTTTATATCACTAATAAGAGCATTTCCATGGTGTGCAGTCAGGGGGTTGTGGTATGTAGTAATCTGCTCAGACTAGTAACTGTTGAATGGACTGACATTTTGATTTCCTCTCACAGCCAGTGATAATTAGCCAGTGTGTTTTGTATTCACTAGAAACCTCAGAACATCTGTGAATAGCCTGTGTCTCTGCCTGTGTCTGTCTTATTAAGAAGTGTTGCAACAGTCCTCTGCCACATCACTGACCTTGTTACTGCTGTCTTACAGGACAGAGCAACCTGGTTAGGACTGGGGGGTTCGTTAGTGGTCTTTGTGGTGTTGCGGCAGAAGCCGAGAGCTGCACCTCTAAGGATGGTGTTATCATTTGTCATGTCATTTGGAGCTGTGAATGGACTGGAGCTTCATCCAGCTGTGCTCACTGAGAACCAGTCTCTTTTGGCAATGAGGACGTCTCTCTCTGTCAGGTGTTGGAAGAAGGAGGGCACACTCCTATCAGTCAGACATGAAATAAATAAAAAATCTTAGGATTAAGTCCCACATCTTGTTCTGAATGTAGTGTAACTCCAATTGCATCAAATGCAGTGCAATCCACAGGACTTAGATGAGGAGGCAGAAGTCAGCATTTCAGAAATATTCCGGCTTTTGCATCCTCTCCTCTCCATTTCTCCAATTATGAAGGTGACAAAGGATGTGTACAGTGTAATGGCATAGTAGGGTAGTAAATAGACCCGTTCAGGTGGAGGGATATTGAAATAATGGCATTGTGCTGAGGCCTCCCCAGAGAGATAAAGGAGCCGTGTCTCACTTAGCCCAGTGCTGTAATGGCACACTGAACAAGATGGGCACACTCTTTCACTGATGCATCATGCTATTGAAATGCAAAGATATATCTGACAGAGAAAAGCATGAAAGAAGGGATTGTCAGGTCATTCCTAATTGAATTTCCAGCCTTATGATAGACCCATAAACTAATAGCGGTGCATAAGTAATTCATGTTATCAGTAGAAATGAACTGAATAGCACGGGATAAAAGCATTTTTTCTCAACGCTTGCTTGTAATATGTTGGAAAAGATCTAAGAACATCCTTTGTTTGTAGCCTCTTGTAGATAATTAACCCTTTTGTATTAAATCTGTACGTATTTACACACGTCCGTCTCATTTCATAATTACAAAATGCAAAATTGTATTATGAATAACCTTGTCAGTGGTGTTCACAGAAATATGTACAGGCTTTGTAACTGCCATCTTTGTGTGCTTATATGGATATATATATATTTTTAAGCCCTATTTCCTTCGGGAGTCCAACTCCTGTTCAATGGGCAGATTAATAGAGAAACATCCCACTATACATCATTTCAGGCATGGCCATGTCCATTTAGTAATGTTGTGTTGAAGTGTTTTCACACTGCCCTTGTGGGGAACAGCTTCCCAGAAATTGCAGAAGATTGGATGCCATGGAGGCAGTGTTATGTCTTTTGGCTTCACTTTAGATGGATGCAGCTTCCAAGAGAGAGAACATCTCTGTCAGGACCACACTGCTGCTTGTGTTTACTGTTACAGTGGTAACATGATCAACCCCCTGGTGATGCAAACACTCATACATATCATTACATTTCATTACAACACACTGTCTGGCAACCTCCTTATTTCCCTGCACATACATCGAGGTAGCCCCAGAAGAGCTGGAATTAGAGCAGACAAGGGAGAGAATGGCAGAGCGAGACGGCTGCCCGGTGTGGATGTATGCCCTGTTTCTGTGGAATCGCATTCATGTCATGGCGTTTGTTTGGAAGGCTGCCCCTGTCCCTGTCTGGAGGATGAAGTGCAGTGTAAGTATAACCACAGTATATTGCTGCATGAATAATCTCCCTCTCCCATCTGCCACTGGGGCCTCGGACAAGCAGTCCCACTCCAGCATCTAGCACGGCCAATTTGTACCAATCACAACATTCTGGCTCCCCTTGTCCCCCTCCCTCCCTCCTGCTCTGCATTAGTAGAGAATCAGTGGAGCAGAAAGACTGTTTGAGCTGAGACATTGCCCCGCATTGTGTACCATCGCAACATAACAGAGCAACCATGTCCAAACATCAGACCCAAATGAGTAAATTCAGATTCTCTTCTTAATGTTTAGTCTTTTTCTCACAGGAAGAGCTCAACCATTTATACACTCTTCTACTATGATATTGAAAACTCTGCAGAAATGTTAACATTGAGAAACAAATCATCAGACTTACACAAATTTGCCCTCTTGTTGCTCATAAAAATCATAGTTGGTGTATTCTAGAAATCCAGCGGCCCACACGAACTGGAAATAATCAAGGCCCTGGATGCAGATTAAGGAAGTGATACATTTAAACCCAACAGAATAGTTAATTATGCAGTTTTCATTACAGTGACGTGACTACTCTCATAGGATTCTGTTCTTTGCCAATTCAACACCACAATGCTGATCTGTAGGGATTTTCTTATTACAGAAACATCCTTGTGTCACACACTAATTCTCATTTAGAATGAGTACTACTCATATATTATACACAACATATAATTATTTTTATGGTTTAGAATGAATAACATAGGCAGCCATCGTTGTGTGTTCCTAAATGCCTATATTTTGAACTTTGGTGGGCTGTGAATATGTATGTTTATGGTTGCCACACACATATGTACAGTATGTACCACATATGCGTGTGGCTGTGCCACAGGAAAGAGCTTAATATTTTATCACGTTAGGTGCTGTAAGCCTCTTTCTACTTCCTAGAGAGATGGGTTCTGGGAAAGACACTTGTGGAAGTGTGGAGGAAAACCTCAGCCAGATATCCTGCTGGGCAGTGAGGAGTATGGTAGCTAGGCATCTCCAAAACACTTCTGAGTGTCACTGTTGTACTTTCCATAAATATATCTGCCGACAGATTCTGAAATGCCAAAAGAGTCCCTTTAAGTTAACATTATTCTTTGTTTACCTTATTGAATCCTCTCCCACTATCTCTGCCATTTACTCCTCAAATCATGCTACTATGTATAACTAACGAAAGGAGAAGGTATTTTAAATTATTAATTCAACATCTGACAACCCTTATTTATCAGCGGTAAGTGATTTACTAACTGCGTTCATAATTCTGTCAGGGGGAGAGAAATAAAAGACCACTCATTTAGTGATTGGAATGGAACGTTTTCCATCCCCACCAATAGCAGGAGTTAGTTGTGCCGTGTCAGCACTCGGCACACAAACTAATTGAGTCAAAGCTACGCCTACTCTGTGTGAGATTCTTTAACAGCAGCCTCCACCCCTATCAATCACACACACCCACGCATGCACACACACACACAAGATCCTCTAGTGTACTGACATTCTAGAGGAAACATGTTACTGCTATAGTTGCTCTTTACCACAAAGTGTGCTACATGAATAGGATCTTGTTTGAGAAGAAGGCGTTGCTGCTCGGCAACTGGATGAGAATGAGGGGAGTGTTGCAGCTGTGTGGCCATCTCCAGAAGGTCACTTCAATCAGTGTAGATCAAATCAAATTGTATTAGTCACATGCGCCGAATACAACAGGTGTAGATCTTACAGTGAAATGCTTACGGACGAGCCCCTAACCGACAATGCAGTTTAAAAAAAAATATGGATAAGAATAAGATATAAAAGTAACAAGTAATTAAAGAGCAGCAGTAAATTAACAATAGCGAGACTGGTTAGTAGAGGTAGTATGTACATGTAGGTAGAGTTATTAAAGTGACTTTGCATAGATGACAACAGAGAGTAGCAGTGGTGTAAAGAGGGGTGGGGTGGGGGGGCAAAGCAAATAGTCTGGGTAGCCATTTAACTAGATGTTCAGGTCTTATGACTTGGGTTAGAAGCTGTTTAGAAGCCTCATGGACCTAGACTTGGCACTCCGGGACCGCTTGCCGTGCGGTAGCAGAGAGAACAGTCTATGACTAGGGTGGCTGGAGTCTTTGACCATTTTTATGGCCTTCCTCTGACACCGCCTGGTAGAGAGGTCCTGGATGGCAGGAAGCTTGGCCTCAGTGATGTACTGGGTCGTTCGCACTACCCTATGTAGTGCCTTGCAGTCGGAGGCCGAGCAGTTGCCATACCAGTCAGGATGCTCTTGATGGTGCAACTGTAGAGCCTTTTGAGGATCTGAGGACCATGCCAAATCTTTTCAGTATCCTGAGGGGGAATAGGATTTGTCGTGCCCTCTTCACGACTGTCTTTGTGTGCTTGGAACATGTTAGTTTGTTGGTGATGTGGACACCAAGGAACTTGAAGCTCTCAACCTGCTCCACTGCAGCCCTGACGATGAGAATGGTGGTGTGTTAGGTCCTCCTTTTCCTGTAGTCCACAATCATCTCCTTTGTCTTGATCACGTTGAGGGAGAGGTTGTTGTCCTGGTACCACATTGCCAGATCTCTGACCTCCTCCCTATAGGCTGTCTCGTCGTTGTCGGTGATCAAGCCTACCACTGTTGCGTCATCGGCAAATTTAATGATGGTGTTGGAGACGTGCCTGGCCGTGCAGTCATGAGTGAACAGGGAGTACAGGAGTGGACTGAGCACACACCCCTGAGGGGCCCTTGTGTTGAGGATCAGCGTGGCGGATGTGTTGTTACCTACCCTTACCACCTGGGGGCGGCCCGTCAGGAAGTCCAGGATCCAGTTGCAGTGGGAGGTGTTTACTCCCAGGGTCCTTAGCTTATTGATTAGCTTTGAGTGCACTATGGTGTTAAACTTTGAGCTGTAGTCAATGAATAGCATTCTCACATAGGTGTTCCTTTTGTCCAGGTGGGAAAGGGCAGTGTGGAGTGCAAGAGAGATTGCATCATCTGTGGATCTGTTGGGGCGGTATGCAAATGGAGTGGGTCTAGGGTTTCTGGGATGATGGTGTTGATGTAAGCCATGGTCAGTCTTTCAATGCACTTCATGGCTACAGACGTGAGTGCTACGGGTCGGTAGTCATTTAGGCAGGTTACCTTAGTGTTCTTGGATTATGGTGATCTGCTTAAAACATGTTGGTATTACAGACTCTGACAGGGAGAGGAGGAAAATGTCAGTTAAGACACTTGTCACTTGGTCATCGCATGCTTGCAGTACACGTCCTGGTAATCAGTCTGGCCCTGCAGCCTTGTGAATGTTTACCTGTTTAAAGGTCTTACTCACGTCGGCTGCGGAGAGCATGATCACACAGTCTTCCGGAACAGCTCGTGCTCTCATGCATGTTTCAGTGTTAGTGTTGGCTACCCAGACTATTTGCATGCATGTTTCAGTGTTATTTGCCTCAAAGCGAGTATAGAGGTAGTTTAGCTCGTCTGGTAGGCTGAAAAATTGGCATCTCAGCCTTTAGCTCAGTGCAGATGCTGGCTGTAATCCATTGCTTCTGGTTGGGGTATGTTCGGACGGTCACTGAGGGGATGACGTCATCGATGCACTTATTGATGAAGCCAATGACTGATGTGGTGTACTCCTCAATGCCATCGGAGGAAACGCTGAACATGTTCCAGTCTGTGCTAGCAAAACAGTCCTGTAGCTTAGCATCAGCTTCATCTGGACAGTTTTTTATTGATCAATTAAGATGTGGATTATGTACTGTCGTGGCCAAAAGTTTTGAGAATGACACAAATATTAATTTTCACAAAGCCTGCAGCCTCAGTTTGTATGATGGCAATTTACATATACTCCAGAATGTTATGAAGAGTGATCAGATGAATTGCAATTAATTGCAAAGTCCCTATTTGCCATGCAAATGAACTGGATCCCCAAAACACATTTCCATTGCATTTCAGCCCTGCCACAAAAGGACCAGCTGACATCATGTCAGTGATTCTTTCGTTAACACAGGTGTGAGTGTTGACGAGGACAAGGCTGGAAATCACTCTGTCATGCTGATTGAGTTCGAATATCAGACTGGAAGCTTCAAAATGAGGGTGGTGCTTGGAATCATTGTTCTTCCTCTGTCAAGCATGGTTATCATTGCTTTGCACAAAAAGGGCTTCACAGGCAAGGATATTGCTGCCAGTAAGATTGCACCTAAATCAACCATTTATCGGATCATCAAGAACTTCAAGGAGAGCGGTTCAATTGTTGTGAAGAATGCTTCAGGGTGCCCAAGAAAGTCCAGCAAGCGCCAGGACTGTCTCCTAAAGTTGATTCAGCTGTGGGATTGGTGCACCACCAGTACAGAGCTTTCTCAGGAATGGCAGCAGGCAGGTGTGAGTATATCTGCACGCACAGTGAGGTGAAGACTTTTGGAGGATGGCCTGGTGTCAAGAAGGGCAGCAAAGAAGCCACTTCTCTCCATGAAAAACATCAGGGACAAACTGATATTCTGCAAAAGGTACAGGGATTGGACTGCTGTGGACTGGGGTAAAGTCATTTTCTCTGATGAATCCCCCTTCCGATTGTTTGGGGCATCCGGAAAAAGTCTTGTCCTGAGAAGACAAGGTGAGCGCTACCATCAGTCCTGTGTCAAGCCAACAGTAACGCATCCTGAGACCATTCATGTGTGGGGTTGCTTCTCAGCCAAGGGAGTGGGCTCACTCACAATTTTGCCTAAGAACACAGCCATGATTAAGAATGGTACCAACACTTCCTCCGAGAGCAACTTCTCCCAACCATCCAGGGACAGTTTGGTGACGAACAATGCCTTTTCCAGCATGATGGAGCACCTTGCCATAAGACAAGATAACTAAGTGGCTCGGGGAACAAAACATCAATATTTTGGGTCCATGGCCAGGAATCTCCCCAGACCTTAATCCCATTGAAAACATGTGGTCAATCCTCAAGAGGCGGGTGGACAAACAAAAACCCACAAATTCTGACAAACTCCAAGCATTGATTATGCAAGAATGGGCTGCCATCAGTCAGGATGTGGCCCAAAAGTTAATTGACCTCATGCCAGGGCGGATTGCAGAGGTCTTGAAAAAGAAGGGTTAACCCTGCAAATATTGACTCTTTGCATCAACTTCATGTAATTGTCAATAAAAGCCTTTTACACTTATCAAATGCTTGTAATTATACTTCAGTATTCCGTAGTAACATCTGACAAAAATATCTCAAGACACTGAAGCAGCAAACTTTGTGAAAATTAATATTTGTGTCATTCTCAAAATTTTTGCCCACGACTGTACATTCAGGTGGCAGGTTAGATGGAGGTCATGACACTCCATCCTAGATAAGACAGAGTTTGCCTCTTGGGTCCAGCAGGCAGAGTTCAATAACTACAGCACATGTAAGATGCAGGAGGATGGCAATCTTCTCATACTGAGTAGCCTACAGAGTAATGTGAGAAGAATGCAATTTCTGAATTTAAACAAATTTCTAAACAAAATGTTATACATTTCAGGTGTTACCGTTCCATGTCAAATAAACCACCCTTCATATAATACTCTAGCAGTTTTCTGCTAAAATAACAATGTGCAAATATTACAATTGTTTTCTCTTTTATTGTCATTCACAGCCAATGCAGATCATGTATGGTGTCCAATACGGAAGTTTACATACACTTAGGTAGGAGTCATTAACTCATTTCTCAACCACTCCACAAATGTTTTGTTAATTAACAAACTATAGTTTGGCAAGTCGGTTAGGACATCTACTTTGTGCATGACACAAGTCATTTTCCAACAATTGTTTACAGACAGATTATTTCACTTATAATTCACCGTATCCCAATTCCAATGGGTCAGAAGTTAACATACACTAAGTTGACTGTGCCTTTAAACAGCTTGGAACATTCCAGAAAATGTTGCCATGGCTTTAGAGGCTTCTGATAGGCTAATTGACATAATTTGTACCTGTGAATGTATTTCAAAGCCTACCTTCAAGGTCAGTGTCTCTTTGCTTGACACCATGGGAAAATCAAAAGAAATCAGCCAAGACCTCAGAAAAAAATAGTAGACCTCCACAAGTCTGGTTCATCCTTGGGAACAATTTCCAAACGCCTGAAGGTACCACGTTCATCTCTACAAACAATGGTAAGCAAGTATAAACACCATGGGACCACACAGCCGTCATACCGCTCAGGAAGGAGACACGTTCTGTCTCCTAGAGATTAATGTACTTTGGTACGAAAAGTGCAAATCAATCCCAGAACAACAGCAAAGGACCTTGCGAAGATGCTGGAGGAAACATACACAAAAGTATCTATATCCACAGTAAAACAAGTCCTATATCGACATAACCTGAAAGGCCGCTCAGCAAGGAAGAAGCCACTGCTCCAAAACCGCCATAAAAAGCCAGACTACGGATTGCAACTGCACATGGGGACAACATCTCAAGACATCAGTCAGGAAGTTAAAGCTTGGTCGCAAATGGGTCTTCCAAATGGACAATGTCCCCAAGCATACTTCCAAAGTTGTGGCAAAATGGTTTAAGGACAACAAAGTCAAGGTTTTGGAGTGGCCATCACAAAGCCCTGACCTCAATCCCATAGATAATTTGTGGGTAGAACTGAAAAAGCGTGTGCAAGCAAGGAGGCCTACAAACCTGACACAGAAACACCAGCTCTGTCAGGAAGAATGGGCCAAAATTCACCCAACTTATTGTGGGAAGCTTGTGGAAGGCTACCTGAAACGTTTGACCCAAGTTTAAATTGTTTAAGGCAATGCTACCAAATACTAATTTGGAGTAAGTAAACTTCTTACCCAATGAGAATGTGATGAAAGTAATAAAAGCTGAAATAAATCATTCTCTACTATTATTCTGACATTTCACATTCTTAAAATGAAGTAGTGATCCTAACTGACCCAAGACAGGCTATTTTTACTAGGATTAAATGTCAGGAATTGTGAAAAACTGAGTTTAAATGTGTTTGGCTAAGGTGTATATAAACTTCTGACTTCAACTGTAGCTACAACCCCCTTGGCGTTTTGCTGCATTACAACCTGTAATTTAAATGGATTTTTATTTGGAATTCATGTAATGGACATACACAAAATAGTCCAAATTGGTGAAGTGAAATGAAAAAAATTGGTGAAGTGAAATTTTAGTAAGTAAGTAAGTAAGTAAGTTAAGAACAAATTCATATTTTCTATGACAGCCTAGGAACAGTGGGTTAACTGCCTTGTTCAGGGCCCCCTAAATAAGATCTGGTGAAACCAATTACCTTCAGAAGTCACATTATTAGTTAAAGTCCACCTGTGTGCAATCTAAGTGTCACATGATCTGTCACAGGATCTCAGTATATTTACACCTGTTCTGAAAGCCCCAGAGTCTGCAACACCATTAAGCAAGGGGGACCATGAAGACCAAGGATCACTCCAAACAGGTCAGGGACAAAGTTCTGGAGAAGTACAGATCAGGGTTGGTTATAAAAACATTCCAAAACTTTGAACATCCCACGGAGCACCATTAAATACATTATTAAAAATGGAAAGAATATGGCACCACAATAAACCTGCCAAAAGAGGGATGGCCACCAAAACTCACAAACTAGGGGGCATTAATCAGAGGGGCAACAAAGAGACCAAAGATAACCCCGAAGGAGCTGCAAAGCTCCACAGCGGAGATTGGAGTATCTGTCCATAGGACCACTCTAAGCTGTACACTCCACAGAGCTGGGATTTGCAGAAGGGTGGCCAGAAAAAAGCCATTGCTTAAAGAAAAAAATAAGCAAACACGTTTGGTGTTCACCAAAAGGCATGTGGGAGACTCTCCAAACATATGGAAGAAGGTACTCTGGTCAGGTGAGACTAAAATCAGGGAAAATGCTATGTCTGGCGCAAACCCAACACCTCTCATCACCCCGAGAACTACATCCCCACAGTGAAACACGGTGGTGGCAGCATCATGCCGTGGGGGTGTTTTTCATTGACAGGGACTGGGAAACTGGTCAGAATTGAAGGAATGATGGATGGCGCTAAATACAGGGAAATTAATAGTTATACATGCTCAAGTTTTCTGTTTTTTGTCTTATTTCTTGTTTGTTTCACAATAAAAAAAATATTTGTGGTAGACGTGTTGTGTAAATCAAATGATACAACCCCCCCCCCCCCCCCCCCCCCCCCCAAAAAAATAATATTTTAATTACAGGTTGCAAGGCAACAAAATAGGAAAAATGCCAAGGGGGTGAATACTTTTGCAAGCCACTGTATGCACGTATACAGTGCCTTCAGAAAGTATTCACACCCCTTGACTTTTTCCACGTTTTGTTGTGCTACAGCCTGAATTTAAAATGGCTTGGATTGTCACTGGCCTACACACAACACCCCATAATAAGTGGAATTATGTTTTTTGAAATTTTAACAATTGAAATTAAAATGAAAAGCTGAAATGTCTTGAGTCAATCAGTATTCAACCCCTTTGTTATGGCAAGTCTAAATACGTTCAGGAGTAAATATTTGCTTAACAAGTCACATAATAAGTTGCATGGACTCACTCTGTGTGCAATCATAGTGTTAAATATTGACTTGTGAATGACTACCTCATCTCTATACCCCACTCATACAATTATATGTAAGGTCCCTTAGTCGAGCTGTGAATTTCAAACACAGATTCAACCAGTAACATGGGAAAATATTTAAATGTTTATGTTTTGTTCACATAATATCATTTAAAAGTATGCATTAAGGTATCTGTAATATAATGTGTGGCAAAAACGAATGTAGACCGTAATAAATGCATTTCTATAGTTTGCCCCCAAAAAATACAATGTTGGGGGAGTGCCAAGATGGAGGCACGGTGGCTTCAACACAGCACCATCAACAGTCATCTAGTGTGTATATATAAATCATTTGTTTACATTCTGCTCTTTAACTAACTGACTGATTGTCTGTCTGTTCCACTGCTCCTCTCCATGTTCTCCTCCTAGTGTGCTCAGGGCCTGGGCTTGGACGAGCGCACTGCCACCATGGACCACAGCAGCTGGAGCGGAAGCGAGAGCCCTGCAGACGACATGGAGAGGATGAGCGACGAGGCCGACAAGGGCATGGACGGGGACCCCGAGGGGGTGTGGAGCCCCGACATCGAACAGAGCTTCCAGGAGGCGCTGGCCATCTACCCCCCCTGTGGGCGCAGGAAAATCATCCTCTCAGACGAGGGAAAGATGTATGGTGAGTAGGCTACGAGCAAGGAGGAAGAGAAGAACCCCAACGAAGGCTGCTAGAACTGCGCTATTGTTCACAGAAGTGTAGAATGTGGGAGCTATATTTAGTTAGAATTATTAGAAGGAACACATATACTGCACAGTGTTTCTGGAAGTTAGTGAGAGTGTGAAAGTGCTGTAAGTTAGGGAGAGATGCGACCAGTCAGTCTCTGCTGGAGGCCTTGAGTGCTACAGGAGGGAGGCAGGGGTTTAGAACTAAAGCTAGTGTGAACCATTACTGGGGAGCAGATGGTCTTATGTCTGCCACCAGCTGCGCTGTACACTCTCCCCCCTCCCCCTTCCCCTGTTTCTCACACACACACTCCCTCACTCTTCCTCTCTTCTGTCTGCTCTCATGTAACCTCGTCCCCAGGCTATTTCGCACAGTGCACATAAGCCTAGGATATCAATGATTCAAGGTAGGCCTTAGTGGGAGTGACCATAGAATTCTATGGGAGTGACCAACTGAGTGAAGAATTTGTCATAATTACATTTCTGTGAATCACACAACTGAGAGGTATGGTGAGGGTTAGGGGGGGAAGGTGTTGTGGGAGATGACTGGTTGGTAGATTAAGCCAATGCCTATGCGCCGGGAGATTCTCTTGATCTTTCTGTATTGGCTAATGAAGGCCAAGTTTGACAAGTTGGTCCACCAGACTCTTCGCACATTTGGTCAGAAGTGTTTGGGAACGAGATAAGCTCTCATGCTGTGGTGATTTTAGCATGTCAATCTTGGTGGGGCAAAAAATAAAATAATGTTTTAGGTGCATGCCAGCAAAGCCACAACACTAAACAATACAATTGCACTATAACAGGTATTCCCAAACTGTGTACAGGGCATGTGCAATGCCGCGGGGTACGCCATATAAAAATGGTGTTCAAATTTTTTTTTAAACAAAATTGTCAAACAGTCCTTTTATATTTTCCAACAGGGCTATACATTTGGGTGAGGTTTTTTTCTCACCTGAGTAGCCTTGTTTCACTCCCAAAAATAAAATTAAACCATCTAGTGTTCAGTGAAGTAACACCACAATGTCAAATACAGGTAGCCTAGTCAAATAATTAACATCCAATCACATTAACCGTTACTCTCTCACGGAAATTACAACAATGGTCCGTGTGTAGTCAAACGTAGCTGCTGCTCATGTTGGTATCTGTACTGATGGTGCAAAACCCATGACAGGGAGACATAGTGGAGTGGTAATGCGCATGCAAGCAGTTGCTCCCGACACCTTGAAATACAGTGGGGCAAAAAAGTATTTAGTCAGCCACCAATTGTGCAAGTTCTCCCACTTAAAAAGATGAGAGAGGCCTGTCATTTTCATCATAGGTACACTTAAACTATGACAGACAAAATGAGAATAAAAAAATCCAGAAAATCACATTGTAGGATTTTTAATTCATTAATTTATAAATTATTTTCTGTTACTCCCCGATAGGAAGAAGTAAACATTTCACGCCCCCCAACTCTCCGCCGTGACTGTAAATAGTATCATTTGTCTATAAAATTGTTATAAGCACACCTCTGCATAACATTGTATCCTTATTAACATTAAAGAAAACAAAAAAATAAAGAAATATAGATCAACTTACAACAAAGAATAACTTTATTAACATTGTTTTTTAGTCTGTAACAGAAAAGACTTAAAGTGCATCAATTTGCCTGAAATGTAAAAAAAAAAAATTCCATCCTTATTTAAACTGTAAACATTTTGTTGACCATTTGATACTAAAAAATAAAATAAAATATAATCAATAAATAATAATACATTCAAATTGATCAGCAACATTAACTCTGGAGCACAAAATATGAAACACCTATAAAACAAAAATGAATAAAACAATTTGTGCTGATTTATTTTTATCAAAATGAGGAAGTCAGGATTAATGGCTACAATGAGCACATTTTGCAAAGCACAGCTTTTCGAAGCGGGGTTTGAAGCATGATACTGCAACTCACAGCTCCTGCTCAATGTTTAGCTGGGACCTGTACTTGGTCTTCAGTGCAGTAACAGCAGAGAAGCCAGTCTCACAAAGATAAGATGTTGCAAAAGGAAGAAGATGCCCATGGCCCTCTGCCCTAAGAGTGGATACTGCCTCTCTACACTCAGAATTCACTCAGTGTCTGTGATGTGAACCTCAGTCTCAATGTGGAGTCAGACGTCATATCAATGAACTGGTCCTCCTCTGCAGAACTGAAACCAGTTGGAGCTGGTGCATTGAAAGGATCTCTCACCTAGTCATATTAGGAACTGTTTTCAGGGAAGTACTTTTTAAAGAATTCCATCAGTGATGAAATATGCTCCTTAATATATGGAATCACTGAGGTGGCATCATAGTCAGTAGTGTCAACAAATTCATGCAGGTTCTCGAATGAATCAGTATTTCCTTCATCAAGTCGCCTGCCCCACATTGCAAGCTTTCGAGTGAAAGAGCTGATCTTGTCTGTGACCTGAGGGAGGTGTTTATCTTTCCCTTGAAGCTGTAGATTTAGTTCATTTAGCTTTCCAAATATGTCACTCAGGTAGGCCAGTTTTGCCAGGAAGTTCTCATCACAAAATGTTTCTGCGAGGTCATACTTGTGCTCCTGCTCCAAAAACATTCTTATCTGCTTTCTGAGCTCAAAAACTCGGGACAAGACTTTTCCTCGTGACAGCCACCTTGCTTCACTGTGAAACAGCATAGCTTGATGTTCAGCTCCCATCTCCTCACAGATAGCAGAGAAGACTCTTGTTTTTAGTGGTCTGGTCTTTATAAAATTGACTACACCTACAATGCCAGTCATAACCTCACTTAATTCAGAGGAAAGGTGTCTTGATGCCAGTGCTTCTCTGTGTATAACACAGTGTGTCCACTCAGCATTAGGTGAGGCCTTCTTAATGAGTGCCCAAAGTCATTTTCTCATCCCTGCCATGGTCTGTGCACCATCACTGCAAACACCAATGCAGTTCTCCCACTTTAGCCCATTCTCAGTCAGGAAGCAGTCCAGCATTTTGAATAGCTCTTCAGCTGTGGCTCTGTCTCTGACATATTTACAGAACAGTAGATCCTCACACAGGGAGTTTGTCATGTCTAAACGTACATAAGAGATAAACAAACAGTCTTTGTTGATGTCAGTTGCTTCATTGAACTGTAAGGCAAAACGTTTGTCTTTGAGTTTATCTACCAGCTGTTCTTTAAGGTCGTTAGCAATGTCATTTATACGTCTGGTGACAGTGTCATTGGACAGAGGGATAGTTTTATTTTTGCAGCACTTGAGTCATCCAGCATGACAGAGACCAGGTCTAATGCTGCAGGCAGTATCAGCTTCTCTGCTATGGAGTTTTTTTTTGCACTGAGGAATTTGGTATGCCACCTTATATGATGCTAACAGTGCTCGCTGGTTTACTGAAGTAGCATTCACAAAGCGGGACGATTGTTGGCAATATTCGGCACATTTTCGCTGAAGAAACTCAAGCGGCTTATTAGCGTTATTGGGGTGTAATGTCTTTAAGTGACGCCTTAATTTATTTGGCTTCATGCTGTCCGCTGCCAACATTTTTAGACACAGTAAACATACCGGTCTTTCCTCGTCTCCCCCACCGTAGTCACAGTGAAGCCAAGCGCTACATACACTTCGTCATATTTCCTCATCTCCCACCGTAGTCACAGTGAAGCCAAGCGCTACATACGCTTCGTCATATCTCCTCGTCTCCCACCGTAGTCACAGTGATGCCAAGCGCTACATACGCTTCGTCATATTTCCTCGTCTTAGCTTTCGGGAGACTTACGTTTGTCGCATTAACTCCGTCTCTCTCCGCCTTTCTTTTCATCCCTGTTAAATATTTTTCCACGGTGTCTCTTAAGGGTTTGTTACCTGCACTTCATATCTCCTGCTCTGTGCTCTGTGCTCTTGTTCGGTGCAAAAAACACTAATCCCCGCAGCAAAAAAAAGCATGTTCCCCGGGGTCACACGAGCCCCCCCTAGCATCGCTCCGAGCCCCCCCAGGGGGGCGCGCCCCACTATTTGAGAAGGACTGCCATAAGGCAAAATTGATAACTAAGTGGCTCGGGGAACAAAACATTGATATTTTGGGTCCATGGCCAGGAAACTCCCCAGACCTTATTCCCATTGAGAACTTGTGGTCAATCCTCAAGAGGCGGGTGGACAAACAATACCCCACAAATTCTGACAAACTCCAAGCATTGATTATGCAAGAATGGGCTGCCATCAGTCAGGATGTGGCCCAGAAGTTAATTGACAGCATGCCAGGGTGGATTGCAGAGGACTTGAAAAAGAAGGGCCAACCTTGCAAATATTGACTCTTTGCATCAACTTCATGTAATTGTCAATAAAAGCCTTTGACACTTATCAAATGCTTGTAATTATAATTCAGTATTCCATAGTAACATCTGACAAAAATATCTCAAGACACTGAAGCAGCAAACTTTGTGAAAATTAATATTTGTATCATTCTCAAAACTTTTGGCCATGACTGTAGTAACCAAAAAAAGTGTTATTTTATATCTTCAAAGTAGCCACCCTTTGCCTTGATGACAGCTTTACACACTCTTGGCATTCTCTCAACCAGTTTCATGAGGTAGTCACCTGGAATGTATTTCAATAAACAGGTGTGCATTGTTAAGAGTTAATTTGTGGAATTAAGCCAATCAGTTGTGTTGTGACAAGGTAGGGGTGGTATACAGAAGATAGCCCTATTTGGTAAAAGACCAAGTCCATATAATGGCAAGAACAACTCAAATAAGCAAAGAGAAACGACAGTCCGTCATTACTTTAAGACATGAAGGTCAGTCAATCTGAAACATTTCAATAACTTTGAAAGTTTCTTCAATTGCAATCGTAAAAACCATGAAGCACTATGATGAAACTCTCTCATGAGGACCGTCACAGGAAAGGAAGACCCAGAGTTACCTCTGCTGCAGAGGATAAGTTCATTACTTAACTGCACGTCAGAAATTGCTGCCCAAATAAATGCTTCACAGAGTTCAATTAACAGACACATCTCAACACCAACTGTTCAGAGGAGACTGCGTGAATCAGGCCTTCATGGTTGACTTACTGCAAAGAAACCACTACTAAAGGACAGCAATAATGAGAAGAGACTTGCTTTGGCCAAGAAACATGAGCAATGGACATTAGACCGGTGGAAATCTGTCCGTTGGTCTGTTGAGTCCAAATTTGCGATTTTTGGTTCCAACCGTCGTGCCTTTGGAAGACGCAGATTAGGTGAACGGATGATCTCCGCATGTAGGGTTCCCACCATGATGCATGGAGGAGGAGGTGTGATGGTTTGGGGGTGCTTTGCTGGTGATACTGTCAGTGATTTATTTCGAGTTCAAGGCACACTTAACCAGCATGTCTACCACAGCATTCTGCAGTGATAGACCATCCCATCTGTTTTGCGCTTAGTGGGACTATCATTTGTTTTTCAACAGGACAATGACCCAACACACCTTCCGGCTGTGTAAGGGCTATTTGACCAAGGAGAGTGATAGCTTACTGCATCAGATGACCTGGCCTCCACAATCACCCGACCTCAACCCAATTGAGATGGTTTGGGATGAGTGTGACCGCAGAGTGAAGGAAAAGCCGCCAACAAGTGATCAGTATATATGGGAACTCCTTTAAAATGGTTGGTAAAGCATTCCTCATGTTGCTGTTTGAGATAATGCCAAGAGTGTGCAAAGCTGTCATCAAGGCAAAGGGTGGCTACTTTGAATAATCTATATGGTTCGTTGCCACTGTTCTCATGTGACCTCACTACCCAAGCTCACAGTCTGTTTCAAACTCAGGCCTCTTACTGAGTAAGAAATCTTATGTAAAATATGGAGAAACCAGAAACATCTTTAATTTCAGAATTATCAGCACTGTGGCACTTTGGGAGCTTTTTGTGAACTTCTGCTGGTTATAAGTGTGTGTACTTCTATACGTTTTTGTTTATAATTCAATAGTAATGCATACTATGCTGTATAATATATTCAGGTTGTTTCTGAGGCTCTTGACCCACAATGGAGTCAAATAGAGTCATCTACTTTGTGTCTGAGTTTTTGTTTATTGAATTTTGCACGACTGCTTCAGGGTTGTGATTTATTGAGTAGGATCAGAACAGGGTAGGGCAGAGGTCCTCAGTATTGGATCTTTTCTAGACTCAGTTGATTGTTTGTTTACCATCTGTAGACAAGAATGATCTCTCTGGAATTTTACTCAAAAAACATTTAAAACACTTAAGGCCACTTTAGGGCTCTAATTTAATCTGTATCGCCGAAGCGTTACAGATTGCACAATCTAAATTTAAAGGTAATTTCCAATTGAGCCGACATATGCAGCGTTTACCATGAATCTAGTCTCCGCTAACGCGGGATCATTGCCTTTAAATCCTGTTGATCACTATGCTGTGAGCCCTCCCTCTAATCCCCCAAACAGAGAGGTGCTCTAGGCTGATTTAAGTGGGTTGGTTGATAGAAATACAATGGTTTGCATTAGTTAGTGCTGGAACCACACAGATGGCCTGGATTCAATAACTTCCTTTTGCTGTCCACCGGGTCGCATCCTTATGAGACAACAGAGTGATTGAGCTCTCACGACATGAGACATTGTTTGACGAGGTACTTTGCGGTACCGTGTTGGGTGGCATTGGAATCTGAACATTGAGAGACTGGAGGAATGACGCAGAGCGGCCTAGATTGCTCACTAGAGGAGGCGGAGTGAGACGAGGTTCTGGTCCTCCTGAGTGCCTCTCTTCAGCCCTCTGCTCCCTCTGCTCAATGCAGTTAATTAGTAACTGTCTCTATAGCAACTGCCTTTTTACTCTAAACAATGTTTATTGACTGGGGGAGGGGGGGGGGGGGGGTGACTGTGGCAGGTGGGGGGGGGGGGGGTTGACTGGGGCTGGGAGGGGAGTGACTAGGTGGGGGTGGCTGGGGGAGAGTGGCTAGTGCTGGGGGGGTGATTGGAGCTGGGGGGAGTGACTGGAGCTGGGGGGAGTGACTGGAGCTGGGGGGATTGACTGGAGCTGGGTGGGTGATAGGAGCTGGGGGAGAGTGGCTAGTGCTGGGGGTGTGATTGGAGCTGGGGGGAGTGACTGGAGCTGGGTGGGTGACTGGAGCTGGGGGGAGTGACTGGAGCTGGGGGGAGTGACTGGAGCTGGGGGGGTGACTGGAGCTGGGGGGGTGACTGGAGCTGGTGGGGTGACTGGAGCTGGGGATGAGTGGCTAGTGCTGGGGGTGTGATTGGAGCTGGGGGGTGACTGGAGCTGGGTGGGTGACTGGAGCTGGGGGGAGTGACTGAAGCTGGAGGGGTGGCTGAGGAAGGGATTACTGGGGCTGAGGGGAATGACTGGGGCTGGGGGAAGTCTCTGAGGAACCCTAGGACTGCTAGGGGCTGACTGATCACAACACATATACCTCCTCCACATGCTGTATTAATGCATGTTGTCTGTGAAGTTATCGACCACACCACAGTGTAATCCAATTCAGAGAAGAATGGGACATTTTCCTGACATCATCACCAGAGGCCACATTGCACTTATTTTGTCAGAGCGATTAACTCCAGAGAGAAATCTGTGTTTTTAAATAGTATTGACAGTCTCCTGCTGGGTTAGATGAGGAGCAGATAGGACTCTGTTGTGGTTCCATTCTGCCACCATTTATCCTGAGGGTGGAGAGGCCTGTCATGATGCCTCATCACCATTAGACCATAGCAATCTGCTGTCACTCTGTTGGCCAGGCCAAAAATCCCAGCGTGGTTTAGCTGGAGGAGAGATCAGAGCAGACGCAGGTTGGAGTATGTAGCTAGCACCATTAGTGACATGACCATTTACCCCCTCTGCTTCTGGAACAGGTAGTGACTGAGGTGCAGGTAGTGACTGGATTTGGCCCTTTTTAAGTTCTGAGATATTTTAAATGTAAAATCCAGTGCATTGACACTGTCACCAACAAATAGCTCAATTAAAATGATTAAAACTAAAAAAATGGTTTATAAACGAGGGATTGGAAACTGTACTCGTGAGCATTGATTTGGTTTAGATGAGAATATCTCATCTCTACCTTCTAGCTATTGTGGATAAGATCTTGTGCATCAAAGCTGCCAGCATGCCCAGTATGAGAAGACATACAGTCCTCGTGCCCTCAAGGTAATGGGGTCTCCTTCAGGCTGTCCTCTCAGTATGGTACATACAACGTCATGGAGCTACAGTAACGTGTAACATTACAGCATGCTTCACTCTATGATGGGTACAGTACAGAGCCTCAACTTCTGCTTCTAGCATTTATAAGTGTGACCTGGTGCTGTATTAGTACAAATACAACTGTAAATGCTAGCAGCTTAAGTTGAGTTTCTGTAATGTCCTCAAGTCTCAAAGAGATTGTTTAAAGTCGTGTTACAAACAGCTAGTGGTCTGCCTGTCTGTCAGTCGACGCCCATGCCAGCTTGCATTCTACAGTACAGTAGCTCTGTGGTGGGGGCAGAGTTGGTATTGACACTGAGCCACTCATTCTCCCTGGCATGGACCTGTATGGCATTGTGGGAAAGGCTCACCTTGAGGAACAGCTCCACAGAGTTCTCCTCTCTTTAAACTTTACATACTTCCCATACAATTTATCCTGCTTCTTAGAGAGCCAAGATAATGCTTAGAGAGAGAAAATAGTGCGATCTACACGTTATCTTCAACAAAGGATGGAAACACACTGAAGTTGCACTTCTCAATGTATTTTTACTACTCTGATCTAAATAATTGCACAGGCTTTGTGTAAAATAAGTCAATAGTTCAGCTGTATTTTCTGCATTATGTGTAGAGGGGAGTTGTCTTTTGTGGTGTGAAATTTTTTGGAAGGGTAATTTTAGGGAGGCGAGCTGTGATCAGTTATTTTACGACCTTAGTGGTGCGACATGACTTTGTCCTTTTAGAAAGGCAGGTTATTTACTATGCACAATGGAGGTCAGGGAGGTTTATTGAAGGCGTGTAAAATTCAAATTACAAGTGCTCTGGAAATATATGGAGAAATGTAAGGCAACAAAACTGTTTGTGTTGTGCCCTAGAGAAGCATTATAATGGTCTGGGTGTATTGTGGTGTTGGTTGAAACCTTTACCTTTCCAACCCTGAAGCAGGGATACTGACAGAAGAGATGGAGATGCCTGCTGCTGTACTGTAACAAAGACTGTATTTTCATATTAAAGACATTGTTATTGGAAGAGAAAGATAATCAAGACCTCCACTGTTTATTTTTTATTAATGGCTATTGGTGTGCAATGGTAGGAATGGTTGGAAGAATGCTTCAGTAATCAAATCAAATCAAATCAAATTTATTTTATATAGCCCTTCGTACATCAGCTGATATCTCAAAGTGCTGTACAGAAACCCAGCCTAAAACCCCAAACAGCAAGCAATGCAGGTGAAGAAGCACGGTGGCTAGGAAAAACTCCCTAGAAAGGCCAAAACCTAGGAAGAAACCTAGAGAGGAACCAGGCTATGTGGGGTGGCCAGTCCTCTTCTGGCTGTGCCGGGTGGAGATTATAACAAAACATGGTCAAGATGTTCAAATGTTCATAAATGACCAGCATGGTCGAATAATAATAAGGCAGAATAGTTGAAACTGGAGCAGCAGCACAGTCAGGTGGACTGGGGACAGCAAGGAGTCATCATGTCAGGTATTCCTGGGGCATGGTCCTAGGGCTCAGGTCCTCCGAGAGAGAGAAAGAAAGAGAGAATTAGAGAGAGCATATGTGGGATGGCCAGTCCTCTTCTGGCTGTGCCGGGTGGAGATTATAACAAAACATGGCCAAGATGTTCAAATGTTCATAAATGATCAGCATGGTCGAATAATAATAAGGCAGAACAGTTGAAACTGGAGCAGCAGCACAGCCAGGTGGACTGGGGACAGCAAGGAGTCATCATGTCAGGTAGTCCTGGGGCATGGTCCTAGGGCTCAGGTCCTCCGAGAGAGAGAAAGAGAGAAGGAGAGAATTAGAGAACGCACACTTAGATTCACACAGGACACCGAATAGGACAGGAGAAGTACTCCAGATATAACAAACTGACCCTAGCCCCCCGACACATAAACTACTGCAGCATAAATACTGGAGGCTGAGACAGGAGGGGTCAGGAGACACTGTGGCCCACTCCGAGGACACCCCCGGACAGGGCCAAACAGGAAGGATATAACCCCACCTACTTTGCCAAAGCACAGCCCCCACACCACTAGAGGGATATCTTCAACCACCAACTTACCATCCTGAGACAAGGCTGAGTATAGCCCACAAAGACCTCCGCCACGGCACAACTTAAGGGGGGGGGGGGGAGCGCCAACCCAGACAGGATGACCACATCAGTGACTCAACCCACTCAGGTGACGCACCTCCTCCAGGGACGGCATGAGAGAGCCCCAGTAAAGCCAGTGACTCAGCCCCTGTAATAGGGTTAGAGGCAGAGAATCCCAGTGGAAAGAGGGGAACCGGCCAGGCAGAGACAGCAAGGGTGGTTCGTTGCTCCAGAGCCTTTCCGTTCACCCTCCCACTCCTGGGCCAGACTACACTCAATCATATGACCCACTGAAGAGATGAGTCTTCAGTAGAGACTTAAAGGTTGAGACCGAGTTTGCGTCTCTGACATGGGTAGGCAGACCGTTCCATAAAAATGGAGCTCTATAGGAGAAAGCCCTGCCTCCAGCTGTTTGCTTAAAAATTCTAGGGACAATTAGGAGGCCTGCGTCTTGTGACCGTAGCGTACGTGTAGGTATGTACGGCAGGACCAAATCAGAGAGATAGATAGGAGCAAGCCCATGTAATGCTTTGTAGGTTAGCAGTAAAACCTGTGTGCCTCCAGAGGGGTGTAAGCTGTGACCATGCAGGGCAGGCCTGTGCCTGTCATATCTCTCTCCCTCTCTCTCTCACTCTCACTCTCTCATACACAGACACACACACGCACACACGGTGATGAAACCTCAATGTCATGACATACAAAGACCTGCCATTTTTACAGTAACTAGAAATTAGAAACCGATCTTCATACAATAATGTTGTGTCTTTGGCATCATTAAAGTGTAGACTGTTATTTTATTAAATCAATTCTCTGTAACTATTATTATGTGATTAAACTAATCATGTAAATGTAATTTACTAGGAAGTCGGGGCACCAAGGAAAATCTTCAGATTACAAACTTATAATTTTCCTAGTATAACTCTTCAGATATTTACATTTCTGATCAATTTGTATTTTTATTAATGAATTATTCTTTACCTCAAGTTAGCCTCATTCCAAACGTCATAAATTGTTGGTTATCTGCACAAACCCAGCCTTTACTATGAATCATCCATATACCAATTGTCTTAATAATTTATTTATTAACTAAATAAATAATTACAGAAATGCACAAACAAACAACAGTTATGGCTACAAGGAAATGTTAGGGGAGGTTCCCTAGTGGGTTAAGCCAATATGACGGCTTGGTGGACAAAGGGAAGTGGGTCTCTGTTGGGATCGTGATCTCTGTTGGGATCGTCCGTCTGTCCTGAAGATCATAGTCTTTTGAAGATCATAGTCTTTTGTGGTTAGAATGGATACTTCAGAGTACCATTTAGAAATGTTCTCATAGAATAGATGTTATAGCGGTTGTCGGTCTTTGCATCCCAGGTTGACGTAATTTCAGGCTGCAGACTTGTAATTAGTATCTAAGATTTGCTCTTATTCTGTCGGGATTGATAGTCTCAGGGTTGAACCATTTCCACCCGTGTAGCCAATGCTCCATGTGGTATGGTTAGGAATTCAACTACCATTGCAACCTTAGCGGACACTAAGGTTTTTGTGGTCTAAACTCAACCTGTGCTCCCTCGGTGTCCATCGAGGTACGCGTGGTCTGAGGAGGATTTCCTCAGGATTTTTATTCGTAACAGTAGAAAAGGGCTGTTCCATGACACCAGATCATGTCTGTGATCACGGGAGTGGGCCAATGACTTGGTTAAACTTTAAACGGAATACAATTATCTTTCATTAAAGGTTTAACATCACCTTACATCATTTCACAAATAGTTTCATCTTTACTCATTCATTTTATACAAGAATTAGACGCTAACCCCATAATTGAGAAGTGTACACATTCAGAGATATAGTTGTGTATCCTGTCCTGTCTGAGGTCACCAAATGAAACACACTCATCATACCCGTCCCTTAAGTGTCCACGGACCATTCCCACATTCTCACAAGTGGACCTTTTGTATCAGTTTGCCATGTGAAATCCTTTGTTCTCTCTATGTGTCTCTTTCTGCATGGTCAGGGGGAGAGAGTCTCCTCCAGAAATGTACGACCTGAGATATGAGATATGAGAGAGAGAGAAAGAAGATATGGGAGTTTATCAAAATCGGGTTTGTTTTCAAAATCTTTGTGGATCTGTGTAATCTGAGGGAAATATGTGTCTCTAATATGGTCATACATTGGGAAGGAGGTTAGGAAGTGCAGCTTAGTTTCCACCTAATTTTGTGGGCAGTGTGCACATAGCCTGTCTTCTCTTGAGTTCCAGGTCAGCCTATGGCGGCCTTTCTCAATAGCAAGGCTATGCTCGCTGAGTCTGTACATACTCAAAGCTTCCTTAAGTTTGGGTCAGTCACAGTGGTCAGGTATTCTGCCACTGTGTACTCTCTGTTCAGGGCCAAATAGCATTCTAGTTTCCTCTGTTTTTTTGTTAATTCTTTCCAATGTGTCAATTAATTATCTTTTAGTTTTCACATGATTTGGTTGGGACTAATTGTGTTGCTGTCCTGGGGCTTTGTGGGGTGTGTTTGTGAACAGAGCCCCAGGACCAGCTTGCTTAGGGAACTCTTCTCCAGGTTCATCTCTCTGTAGGTGATGGATTTGTTATGGAAGGTTTGGGAATCACTTCCTTTTAGGTGCTTGTAGAATTTAACGTCTCTTTTCTGGATTTTGATAATTAGCGGGTATCGGCTTAATTCTGCTCTGCATGCATCATTTGGTGTTGTTCTACGTTGTTCACAGAGGATATTTTCTGCATGCAGAGTCTCAATTTGGTATTTGTCCCATTTGGTGAATTCTTGGTTGGTGAGCGGATCCCAGATCTCACAACCATAAAGGGCAATGGGTTCTATAACTGATTCAAGTATTTTTAGCCAGATCCTAATTGGTATGTCAAATTTTATGTTCCTTTTGATGGCACAGAATGCCCTTCTTGCCTTGTCTCTCAGATCGTTCACAGCTTTGTGGAAGTTACCTGTGGTGCTGATGTTTAGGCCAAGGTATGTATAGTTTTTGTGTGCTCTAGGGCAACAGTGTCTAGATGGAATTTGTAGTTGTGGTCCTGGCGACTGGACCTTTTTTTGGAACACCATTATTTTGGTTTTACTGAGATTTACTGTAAAGGCCCAGGTCTGGCAGAATCTGTGCAGAAGATCTAGGTGCTGCTGTAGGCCCTCCTTGGTTGTTGACAGAAGCACCAGATCATCAGCAAACAGTAGACATTTGACTTCAGATTCTAGTAGGGTGAGGTCGGGTGCTGCAGACTGTTCTAGTGCCCTCGCCAATTCGTTGATATATATGTTGAAGAGGGTGGGGCTGAAGCTGCATTCCTGTCTCACCCCACGGCCCAGTGGGAAGAAATGTGTGTGTTTTTTTGCCTATTTTAACCTGCACACTTGTTCTTTGTTTACATGGATTTTATAATGTCGTATGTTTTCCCCCAACACCACTTTCCATCAATTTGTATAGCAGACCCTCATGCCAAATTGAGTCGAAGGCTTTTTTGAAATCAACAAAGCAAGAGAAGACTTTGCCTTTGTTTGTTTGTTTGTCAATTAGGGTGTGCAGGGTGAATACGTGGTCTGTCATACGATAATTTGGTAAAAAGCCAATTTGACATTTGCTCAGTTCATTGTTTTCACTGAGAAAACATACGAGTCTGCTGTTAATGATAATGCAGAGGATTTTCCCAATGTTGCAGTTGACGCATATCCCACGGTAGTTATTGGGGTCAAATTTGTCTCCACTTTTGTGGATTGGGGTGATCAGTCCTTGGTTCCAAATATTGGGGAAGATGTCAGAGATAAGGATGATGTAAACAGTTTTAGTGTATCCAATTGGAATTTGTTGTCTGTATATTTGATCATTTCATAGAGGATACCATCAACACCACAAGCCTTTTTGGTTTGGAGGGTTTTCATTTTGTCCTGTAGTTCATTCAAGGTTATTGGAGAATCCAGTGGGTTCTGGTAGTCTTTAATAGTTGATTCTAAGATTTGTATTTGATCATGTATATGTTTTTGCTGTTTGTTCTTTGTTCTTTGTTATAGAGCCAAAAATAATTGGAGAAGTGGTTTACCCATACATCTCCATTTTGGATAGATAATTATTCGTGTTGTTGTTTGTTTAATGTTTTCCAATTTTCCCAGAAGTGGTTAGAGTCTATGGATTTTTCAATTACATTGAGCTGATTTCTGACGTGCCTATCCTTCTTTTTCCGTAGTGTATTTCTGTATTGTTTTAGTGATTCACCATAGTGAAGGCGTAGACTCAGGTTTTCCGGGTCTCTATGTTTTTGGTTGGACAGGTTTCTCAATTTCTTTCTTAGATTTTTTCATTCTTCATCAAACCATTTGTCATTGTTGTTCATTTTCTTTGGTTTTACATTTTACATTTTTAGATTTGATAGGGAAGCTGAGAGGTCAAATATACTGTTAAGATTTTCTACTGCCAAGTCTACACCTTCACTATTACAAGTGGAACGTTTTGTCCAGGAAGTTGTCTAAAAGGGATTGAATTTGTTGTTGCCTAATTGTTTTTTGGTAGGTTTCCAAACTGCATTCCTTCCATCTATAGCATTTCTTAATATTACTCTGTTCCTTTGGCTTTGATGCCTCGTGATTGAGTATTGCTCTGTTCAAGTAAACTGTAATTTTGCTATGGTCTGATAGGTGTGTCAGTGGGCTGACTGTGAACGCTCTGAGAGACTCTGGGTTGACGTCAGTGATAAAGTAGTCTACAGTACTAATGCCAAGAGATGAGCTATAGGTGTACCTACCATAGGAGTCCCCTCAAAGCATACCATTGACTATGTACATACCCAGCATGCAACAGAGCTGCAGGAGTTGTGACCCGTTTTTGTTGATTATGTTGTCATAGTTGTGCCTAGGGGGGCATATGGGGGAGGGAATGCTGTCACCTCTAGGCAGGTGTTTGTCCCCCTGTGTGCTGAGGGTGTTAGGTTCTTATCCGGTTCTGGCATTTAGGTTGTCACAGACTAGTACATGTCCCTGGGCCTAGAAATGATTGATTTCCCCCTCCAGGATGGAGAAGCTGTCCTCATTAAAGATAATTTCCTTTTGAATTTCTAGCCAAATGTAAAATGTTCCTGTTTTGATTAATTTAATGGAGTGAGTTAGGTCTGCTCTATACCAAATTAGCCTACCCGCCTGTCCCTTCCCTGTTTCACACTTGGTAGATAGGTGGATGGGACTACCAGCTCTCTGTAACCTAGAAGGCAATCAGTGGGTCCGTCTCCTCTATACAAGGTTTCTTGTAGAATGACAATGTCTGTATTTCCGAATTCTTTGATGAAGTCCAGGTTACTGCTCTTTAGGCCAAAAACAGATGACCTCAGGTCCTGGATATTCCAGGATGATATAGTGAAGGCTTTGTGTTCCATAAAGTGTCTAATGTTGTTGGTCGTGTGGTTTGGCCTCAGGCCAGTAAGTGTGAGCAGAGCCTGCTGGGCTTCTGGTACATGCCATTGGCTTGCGCTAGTGTTAGAGTGGGGGTTGGGCCTGTTTGCCCGCTCACGGCCTGGACGTATATGTGTGACTACCATGTTGAGACCCTCTTTGCGGGGGTGGGGTGCATGGGGTGGGCAGGAGGAGCATAGGTCTTATCTGAGGGGACCTAAATGGGGTGTGAGCATGGTTGACTTGGGGGGGGGGGTGTTGATTGGTTGGGGTGGGGGTGTGTATGTGGCTGGTAGTGTTGTGGTGTGGATGAAGGTCCTCTCGGCGTGGGTCCTCTAAGTGGCTGTGGCCACCCTTTCCTGCTGTGTTCTCAGGTAATTTGTGCCTGTGTGTATTATTATGTGGCTAGGTGAACCTAGTTGGTCCTCAGACAGAAGGTCTAGGGCGCACTGGGTGTTTGGACACCAGAGTTTAGACACACTGTGTTTGGGAAAAAGTTTATTTTCTTGTATAAATTTCCCATTTGAGTCCATAAGGAGAACAATCTGTGTCTTGTATATGTCCTCAGTGGGTGTGGGGGGGTTGTCAGGAGGGCTATCAGAGTGACTGACAGGGGGGGTGCTCAGAGGGGGTGAGAGCCGCTGGGCTTGGGGTTCTTCATTTGTCTTTTCTGCTGTGATGTCGACGCTATGGTCAGGGTCTGGTGTGGACTGTTCTGCTGTGGTGTCAAAACTTTTGTCGGGAGCTGAGGTGGGTTGTTCTCTGTCAAACGCCATCCCCTCACCCTCTCCTCCAGCAATCTGATCCTCTCTTTTAGTGCTCTGTTCTTCTCCTGTTCTTGCTTTTTATATTGTTGAAGTTGTCTCACCACAGTCCAGAGTGCAGATATGTCTCTCTCCACCTCAAGCTCTCTGGGTCTGGTTAAGAGGGTGTTGTTGTGCTGGACTGTTGTCTGGGTCTGTGCTGACTGGAGTGTAATCCCCTGCTGTTCCAGCTCCACCTGCCTTACCTCCAGCTGAGTAAATGTATCCTTCATTTCAATGAGGGGGTAATACTCTGTGCTGGGGGGTTGACTTTCCGCTTGGGGTGGCTCGTCTGTGGGGTTATATAATGAAGAGGTCTGGTCTGACCCGCTCAGGGTGGGGGTATCTTTCTCAAGGGAGAGCTTCTCCTGCTGGGCTAATTATTTGATTAGGTGAAAGTCCAGCTGAATCTGTTTGGGGTTTCCCTGTTTCCCTGTATATGTTCCTGACAAAAAATCCAAGTTGATCTAACTCAAAATCTATATTTTTTAAGAACATGCTGAAAAATGTAGGAGCTCATCTCTCTCTCTCTCTCCCTCTCTCTCTCTCTCTCTCTCTCTCTCTCTCTCTCTCTCTCTCTCTCTCTCAGCTCTCTCTCTCTCTCTCTCTCTCTCTCTCTCCCTCTCTCTCTCTCTCTCTCTCTCTCTCTCTCTCTCTCTCAAGGTAAAATGGAGTGAATGAGGCTCTTGGCACATCTTTGTTTGTTACCAATGACTCCATGGCCTTCAGAGGTAGAACGTGTTCCAAACAGAGCCTCTCTCCTCACAGGCATGTGTATGTCTAGAGTGTTTTGTTCAGAAAAGAGTACTAGGTGTTCATCTGTAGGTCATTGTGTTAAACTCTCCTCTTATTCCAGGGACAATTTGTACCTTTGAAAGACCTGCTAGATACTTGGTGTGAAGACCCACACAGAGACAGAAAAACAGGTAATGAGTTAATGGTAACAGAAAGTATCATTGAGATGGGAGGAGAATATGCGAGAGGTCACAGCTCTCTTTCATTCTCTCCATCACTGTAAAGTATTTGTTTTGACTGACTAATGTGCGATGTACAGTACATTTTTTTTGGTTGAATTTAACCTTGAAAGGTAAAACACATTCATCAGGCATCGTAAGACCTGCAGGGAGGTCACTTGAGGATGTCTCTATTTTTCCATGTGTGATTTCCAGCATGCTGGGGTAATATTTCCATCCAAGCCTCTGTCAGAACACCAGAAGACCCAACACACAGGAAGCATGGCTAATTACTCCCATTAAAACCAACCAGCACCATTCACTCACACTGACTCTCACTCCTTACCTGTTGGCTGATGGACCATGAGTTGAAGTAGTAGACCACAGTTTGGGAGAGAGGGAATGTGGTTTTCTTAGAGCGCCTGTCTGCTGTATATATACTTTGCATTCGCACACACACAGGCTTTTTAATTTTGAAAATTGCGATGAATGCCAAACCAGGACGTGGTCTGTGGCCTCCCCAGGGTATACCCCAAGTTCATCATAGACTGGGCTGAAGTTTGGAGTCATTCTAAAACCACTGAAGTACTTTATTTTGAGTGGAGGCTACCGGGATCTGCTGTAAAGCAGCCTTCCTAGATGTTCATGCATTAATCTGATTTTGAAACCGTGTGGTCTGGAAGAACTGCTGAAATGGAAATAGTTCTATTAATAAACATCCTCAAAATCCCTGCATACATACAACAGCGTTCCTTATAATCACCATTTTTGGAATGTTTCTGCCTTTCATTTCACACGTGTGTGCATTACTGTGCTAAGGCTTCCCCAAATTAGCAATTAGAGAAGCAAGAGATGTTTGATATTCCCAGATTGCGTGAGAGAAGCAAGTATTTCACGGTAAGGTCTACTACACCTGTTGTATTTGCCGCATGTGACAAGTAAAATGTGATTAGATTCATTTGTTCTCTTGTGCGTGTTTGGCTGACCAGTGGCTCCTTTTGTATAAGGAAGTGCATTGTGATTGGTGGAGAGTGGAGGCGTCATAATGTACCGTGTCAAGCGATCTACAGGGCAGCTGGTCGGGATGGAGTCAGATGTCAGTCTGCCAGGAGTGAGTGTGTGTGTGGATGTATTTGTCAGGGGGAGTTATGGCTGCACCCATTGACTGCTCTGAGGGAAACACCTACATTGGAGCTATAGATGGTATCCGACGAAGCTCCCTATCTCCAAGCTAAGGGATTGGTCAGAGCAGCACCATCTGGTTTAGGTCCACAGGGCCAAGGCTAGAGCTTTTTGTTCACAACTCTAGATCTATTTCCTTTCAGGGTTAACAGGTCCAGAAGTAATATACTTTTTGTTTCTTTCATTCTTTGTTTTTTATCTTACAGTTTGCATGCCTCTTTAGTTGCAATACATAAACCTAAACTGTCTTAACAACCTTTTTTTCTTATTTTTTGTACATTTTTCTTCTCTTTTTTCTCTCCATTTTTAAAATGTTTAACTTTATTTAACTAGGCAAGTCAGTTAAGGACAAATTCTTATTTTCAATGACAGCCTAGGAACAGTGGGTTAACTGCCTTGTTGAGGGGCAGAACGACAGATATTTTACCTTGTCAGTAGCCTTTACGGTTACTAGTCCAATGCTCTAACCACTAGGCTACCCTGTCGCCCCATTTAATCACTCCACCACCCCCCCTCTTTAGAGGACAAATATCGTTTTTTACACATTTTACATATACATTTGACATACATTACCAAACAACCTCTTTAATACCAACCCTCAGCCACTCTCAGCCCATCCCAGCTATCACCATAGACCACCCGTGTTTGGTTTCCATGTGCCATATATTTTTCAATTGTGCTGTGATGTTTTACAACATTATTTAAACTTTCTAATCGTATGTTATCCACAGATTGTGAGCTAAAGATGAAAACCTTTCCTACCAGTATTATTATATTATTTATTGACTGACTATGGCTTTCCAGATCGCCCAACACTGCTAGTTGTAAGGTTCATTTTAAGTGCATGTTGTGATTTTTTTTAACCATTCCTGAACCTGTGACCAGCAACAAGCTACATAGGGGCAATACCAGAATAAGTGATTTATTGATTCTGTCTCTTCGCAACAAAATCTACAGAGCTGAGATTGTTGTATGCCCCATATACAGTTGACGTCGGAAGTTCACATACACTTAGGTCCTTAAAACTCGTTTTTCAACCACTCCACGTATTTCTTGTGAACAAACTATAGTTTTGGCAAGTCGGTTAGGGCATCTACTTCGTGCATGACACAAATCATTTTTACAACAATTGTTAACAGACAGATTATTTCACTTATAATTCACTGTATCACAATTCCAGTGGGTCAGAAGTTTACATACACTAAGTTGACTGTGCCTTTAAACAGTTCGGAAAATTCCAGAAAATTATGTAATGGCGTTAGAAGCTTCTGAAAGGCTAATTGAAAAAATTTGAGTCAATTGGAGGTGTACCTGTGGGTGTATTTCAAGGCCTACCTTCAAACTCAGTGCCACTTTGCTTGACATCATGGGAAAATATTTTAAAAATCTGCCAAGACCTCAGAAAAAAATAGTAGACCTCCACAAGTCTGGTTCATCCTTGGGAACAATTTCCAAACGCCTGAAGGTACCACGTTCATCTGTACAATCAATAGTACGCAAGTATAAACACCATGGGACCACGCAGCCATCAAGACGCGTTCTGTCTCCTAGAGATGAACGTACTTTGTTGCAAAGTGCAAATCAATCCCAGAACAACAGCAAAGGACCTTGTGAAGATGCTGGAGGAAACAGGTACAAAAGTATCTATATCCACAGTAAAAATGAGTCCTATATCGACATAACCTGAAAGGCCGCTCAGAAAGGCAGAAGCCACTACTCCAAAACCACCATAAAAAATACAGACTACGGTTTGCAACTGCACATGGGGACAAAGATTGTACTTTTTGGAGAAATGTCCTCTGGTCTGATGAACCAAAAATAGAACTGTTTGGCCATAATGACCATTGTTATGTTTGGAGGAAAAAGGGGGATGCTTGCAAGCCGAAGAACACCATCCCAAGCGTGAAGCACGGGGATGGCAGCATCATGTTGTGGGGGGCAAAATGGCTTAAGGACAACAAAGTCAAGGTATTGGAGTGGCCATCACAAAGTCCTGACCTCAATCCCATAGAAAATTTGTGGGCAGAACTGAAAAAGCGTGTGCAAGCAAGGAGGTCTACAAACCTGACTCAGTTACACCAGCTCTGTCAGGAGAAATGGGCCAAAATTCACCCAACTTCCTGTGGGAAGCTTGTGGAAGGCTACCTGAAACATTGACCCAAGTTAAACAATTTTATAGGCAACGCTACCAAATACTAATTGAGTTTATGTAAATGTCTGACTCACTGGGAATGTGATGAAAGAAACAAAAGCTGAAATAAATATTTCTCTCTACTATTATTCTGACATTTCACATTCTTCAAATATAGCGGTGATCCTAACTGACCCAAGACAGGGAATGTTTACTAGGATTAAATGTCAGGAATTGTGAAAAACTGAGTTTAAATGTATTTGGCTAAGGTGTATGTAAACTTCCGACTTCAACTGTATATAGCATTCTGTTGGTGGCAAGAATGTTGTATAATAATTTCAATTGAAAAACTCTTAAGTGTTGAGTCAAGTGTAGTTTTTTGTACCAGCTGTGCCATGGAATTGGTACATCAAAAATCTTGCAGCTGTCAACATTTTTGTCCTCTGATGAAACTGGTATATTTTTATATTTATGCCAGTTCCTTTCAGCCAATTTGTATGTTTAATATATGGCAGGCAAACAAGTTCCCTTCCTTCTCCCTTTTCCACTTGCCTCCTCCATTTTTGTGGTAGTGCTGCAATCAGTTGGTTGTAAATTTGGATTGAGCAGATATTCCCATATATTTTTGATAACTGCAAATGTGACATAACTCCTCCATTTCTATTCATAATATCATTAATAAATATAACACCATTTTTAAACATTTTTTTCCATAAAGAATGTTTTTTTATTAATCAGTATATTTGAGTTTAACCATAACATTTGTTGTAATATTTGTTCTATCTTTTCTGGAGAATTAAACTGAATTTGTAACCTGCTTTGAATGGCTTGTTTAAGAAAGAACAATACTTTAAACAAAATGTAGTTTTCAATTAGTTGGAAATGAGAAGTTGTAATCTGTATGAAGTTTTTTTTTTTAAAGCAATTTTCGAACAAAGGATGAGCTTTTCTTTATAATCTACTGGGGCACATTTAATTTTGTCTGGCTTAGAATTCCAAATCAAATGAAATATATATTTTTTTTTTATTTTTTTTATTTACTCATATGATTTTAAAAAACGAATCCTCTGGAGTAGGCAATTTCTATTCGTAAGTGAGTAAACTGTGATAGGACCAAAGAGTTAATCAATGTAATTTTTCAAAAAATATACAAGTATTTACCTCTCCATGGTTGCAAAATCTCCTCTATTTTTGCTAACTTTCAATTGAAATGAATTGTGGTAAATTAATTTATATTTTTTGAGATGTGAATACCAAGTACAGTGCCTTGCGAAAGTATTCGGCCCCCTTGAACTTTGCGACCTTTTGCCACATTTCAGGCTTCAAACATAAAGATATAAAACTGTATTTTTTTGTGAAGAATCAACAACAAGTGGGACACAATCATGAAGTGGAACGACATTTATTGGATATTTCAAACTTTTTTAACAAATCAAAAACTGAAGAATTGGGCATGCAAAATTATTCAGCCCCCTTAAGTTAATACTTTGTAGCGCCACCTTTTGCTGCGATTACAGCTGTAAGTCGCTTGGGGTATGTCTCTATCAGTTTTGCACATCGAGAGACTGACATTTTTTCCCATTCCTCCTTGCAAAACAGCTCGAGCTCAGTGAGGTTGGATGGAGAGCATTTGTGAACAGCAGTTTTCAGTTCTTTCCACAGATTCTCGATTGGATTCAGGTCTGGACTTTGACTTGGCCATTCTAACACCTGGATATGTTTATTTTTGAACCATTCCATTGTAGATTTTGCTTTATGTTTTGGATCATTGTCTTGTTGGAAGACAAATCTCCGTCCCAGTCTCAGGTCTTTTGCAGACTCCATCAGGTTTTCTTCCAGAATGGTCCTGTATTTGGCTCCACCCATCTTCCCATCAATTTTAACCATCTTCCCTGTCCCTGCTGAAGAAAAGCAGGCCCAAACCATGATGCTGCCACCACCATGTTTGACAGTGGGGATGGTGTGTTCAGCTGTGTTGCTTTTACGCCAAACATAACATTTTGCATTGTTGCCAAAAAGTTCAATTTTGGTTTCATCTGACCAGAGCACCTTCTTCCACATGTTTGGTGTGTCTCCCAGGTGGCTTGTGGCAAACTTTAAACAACACTTTTTATGGATATCTTTAAGAAATGGCTTTCTTCTTACCACTCTTCCATAAAGGCCAGATTTGTGCAATATACGACTGATTGTTGTCCTATGGACAGAGTCTCCCACCTCAGCTGTAGATCTCTGCAGTTCATCCAGAGTGATCATGGTCCTCTTGGCTGCATCTTTGATCAGTCTTCTCCTTGTATGAGCTGAAAGTTTAGAGGGATGGCCAGGTCTTGGTAGATTTGCAGTGGTCTGATACTCCTTCCATTTCAATATTATCTCTTGCACAGTGCTCCTTGGGATGTTTAAAGCTTGGGAAATCTTTTTGTATCCAAATCCGGCTTTAAACTTCTTCACAACAGTATCTCGGACCTGCCTGGTGTGTTCCTTGTTCTTCATGATGCTCTCTGCGCTTTTAACGGACCTCTGAGACTATCACAGTGCAGTTGCATTTATACGGAGACTTGATTACACACAGGTGGATTGTATTTATCATCATTAGTCATTTAGGTCAACATTGGATCATTCAGAGATCCTCACTGAACTTCTGGAGAGAGTTTGCTGCACTGAAAGTAAAGGGGCTGAATAATTTTGCACGCCCAATTTTTCAGTTTTTGATTTGTTAAAAAGGTTTGAAATATCCAATAAATGTCGTTCCACTTCATGATTGTGTCCCACTTGTTGTTGATTCTTCACAAAAAAATACAGTTTTATATCTTTATGTTTGAAGCCTGAAATGTGGCAAAAGGTCGCAAAGTTCAAGGGGGCCGAATACTTTCGCAAGGCACTGTATGTCTACTTCACCATCCACCCATTTTATTGGTAACCTACAAGGTAGTGTAAACACTATATTTTTAAAATATCCAATACGTAATATGGTTTTAACATACTTACCATTTGTTGGTCACCTGTTTCATAGGTTTCTGAAGCTTTAAGGTCTCTTATCACATGGGTGGTTGTATTATTCCCGTACCAGACCCCGCCCCAAGGTAGCCCTCTATGTTTGTGTGTGAAAATATGGAGACCAGACCAGACAGCGCCCAGGGGATGGAGCTGGACTGGTGTAAAGATACAGCAACTTTAGCCATGGTAGTGTTCAAGTGCGTTGTAGTTATAGCGCTTCTCTCCCGTCTCCCCCATCTCTCCCTAGCCAGCCAGGGACCTCCAACTGAAAGGCTGGCTTTAGACTTTTGTGATGCTAATGTGAGCCTGAGACCCTTGAGTCATCCATCATGGCCGGCGGGACAGCTAGGCTATTGTCCAGAGGATTTGGGTCTCTCATGCACTCACTCCGCGCAGCCTGGAGACAGGGGCCTGCCTGGGGCCCAGTGCATTCTGGGTAGGGGGAGTAAAGAGTGGAAAGGATTAGGGCGCCGGTCGCTATGTAAATATGGGTTAATCAGAGAGCTATGGAAGGAGGGTGCGTGGCTGTGACAAGTTAGAGCACTGGACCAAGAGACACCAAGGCATTTTGCTGTACATGGACATAATTTTGTGATTTGTAATGTTAGGAGTCATTACTTTTGATACGTTTGAAGTTGCTAGCCTCACTACCTTGATAGCAACATGCAGCAAACGGATAGAACAGTACAATACTGAGGGCAGCTACTTTAATTGGTTCAAGATTTAATTGTATAAGTGATACATTATTTGGTTTTCATGCCATTTTTAAGTCAGGAACAAGCCAAGTCACAGTCGTCTTTCCTGATGGCTGTGATTCACAATGACACTTGGAAACATCTCTGAGAAATGCCTTTAAATCTATTGATTTGATGCTGGAAACAGCTCATGGCAGTAGAAATGCATGGAGTAAGGTTTAATGGTAAAACCACATGAAGGGTGCAGTGAATGAGTGTATGAGTGATCCTCATGTTGTCAGAATGCCAGAGTGTTCTCTGGGGTCCTCGGACATCACCGTGTTCTACTGCAGAGCCTCGTGGGAGTGTGGTCAGTGTGGGAAAGGAAATGAGTGTTAAAAAGATCTCAGCTGAGAGATGTGCTGTAAACAAGAAAAACACTTTTACGGTTACCAACAAAAAAAAATAACTCTTTGACGCATATCAGCTACAGGCATCAAGCTCTCTGGAATGTGTCAGTTGTCAATGGTGGGTCATGATAAAGTAACTTTCTCTGGTTATGTTGTGTGTGTGTGCGTGCGTGCGTGCGTGCGTGTGTGTGTGTGTGTGTGTGTGTGTGTGTGTGTGTGTGTGTGTGTGTGTGTGTGTGTGTGTGTGTGTGTGTGTGTGTGTGTGTGTGTGTGTGTGTGTGTGTGTGTGTGTGTGAAGTGAGTCAGTGTGGGTCAGGGTCCTGCTCCCTCCATCAGCCTGGGCAGTGGAACACAGAACTGCCCACACACACTATCAACTGTCAAGTGGTTTTGCAGCAGTCTGCTGATCAGGCAAACCAGAGTAATGAGAGCTTTAACCTCCAACCTAACATTGTAAAACATGTCCAACCCATACACCAACCCTACCTCGTCGACCCACAGAACTCACAACTCCAACTTGTTAACCCTAACTCCAATCTATACTGTAGTAAGGGCTGCAACAAATATAAAACATTTCTTAACGTTTTCAACTGCCATGTTTTCTCTCGTTTAAACGTATTAAAAAGCAACATAAAATTAAGCAAATTCACAGTTCAGATATGGTCACATACTGTACAGTATGACCGCTAGGGGCAATGCGGTTCAATCTACTGCAGTCCTACCTACCAAATCAAATTGTATTTGTCACATGCACCGACTACAACTGGTGTAGACACTACCGTGAAATGCTTACTTACAAGCCCTTAACCAACAATGCAGTTCAAGAAATAGAGTTAAGAAATTATTTACTAAGTAAAATAAAGTAATAAACAGCGAGTAGCAGCAGTGTAAAAACAAAGGAGGGGGTTGTCAATGTAAATAGTCCAGGTTGCCATTTGATTAATTGTTCAGCAGTCTTATGGCTTATGGCAGTCTGAGAAGCTTTTTGGACCTAGACTTGGAGCTCCGGTACCGCTTGCCGTGTGGTAGCAGAAAGAACAGTCTATGACTTGGGTGACTGGAGTCTCTGACAATGTTTTGGGCCTTCCTCTGACACCGCCTAGTATACAGGTCCTGGATGTCAGGAAGCTTGGCCCCAGTGATGTACTGGGCTGTACGCACTACCCTTTGTAGTGCTTTACAGACAGATGCAGAGCAGTTGCCACACCAGGCGGTGATGCAACCGGTCAGGATTCCCTCGATGGTACAGCTGTAGAACTTGAAGATCTGGGGACCCATGTCAAATATTTCCTCCTGAGGGGGGAAAAGGTGTTGTCGTGCCCTCTTCCCAACTGTCTTGGTGTGTTTGGACCATGATAGTTCGTTGGTGATTGACCTTCCTTTTCTATTTCCTGTTTGGCCTTCCTTTTCCTATAATCCACGATCAACTCCTTTGTCTTGCTCACATTGAGAGAGAGGTTGTTGTCCTGGCACCACACTGCCAGGTCTCTGACCTCCTCCCTATAGGCTGTCTCATTGTTGTCGGTGATCAGGCCTACCTACCACTGTTGTGTCATCAGCAAACTTAATGATGGTGTTAGAGTCGTGCTTGGCCACCTTGTGGTGGGTGAACAGGGAGTACAGGAGGGGACTAAGCGTGCACCCCTTAGGGGCCCCAGTGTTGAGGATCAGCATGGCAGATGTGTAGTTGCCTAACCTTACCACCTGGGGGCAGGACATCAGGAAGTCCAGGACCCAGTTGCAGAGGGAGGTGTTTAGTCCCAGGGTCCTTAGCTTAGTGATGAGTTATGTGGGTACTATGGTGTTGAATGCTGATCTGTAGTCAAAGAACAGCATTCTCACATAGGTGTTCCTTTTGTCCAGGTGGGAAAGGGCAGTGTGGAGTGCGACTTTGCGAATGTGGCTGTGGGGCGGTATGCAAATTGGAGTGGGTCTAGGGTTACTGCATGATGGTGTTGATGTGAGCCATGACCATCCTTTCAAAGCACTTCATGGCTACCGACGTGAGTGCTACGGGGCAGTAATCCTTTAGGCAGGTTACTTTTGCTTTCTTGGGCACTATGGTGGTCTGTTTGAAATATGTTGGTATTACAGACTCTGTCAGGGAGAGGTTGAAAATATCAGTGAAGACACTTGCCAGTTGATCCATGCAAGCTTTGAGTACATGTCCTGGTAATCCGTCTGGCCCCGTGGCTTTGTGAATGTTGACCTGTTTAACCTCTCTGGGATATGTGGGACGGTAGCGTCCCACCTCGCCAACAGCCAGTGAAATTGCATGGCGACAAATTCAAAACAACAGAAATCCCATAATTGAAATTCCTCAAACATAAAAGTATTTTACACCATTTTAAAGATAAACTTCTTGTAAATCCAGCCATAGTGTCCAATTTCAAATAGGCTTTACAGTGAAAGCACACCAAACGATTATGTTAGGTCAGCACCTAGTCACAGAAAACCACACAGCCATTTTCCAGCCAAAGAGAGGGCTCACAAAAATCAGAAATAGTGATTAAATGAATCACTAACCTTTGATCTTCATCAGATGGCACTCACAGTACTTCATGTTACACAATAAATGTGTGTTTTGTTCGATAAAGTTAATCTTTATGTCCAAAAACCTCTTTTGAAATTGGTGTGTTATGATGGTGTGTCAGAAATGCATTGTCTCAAACAAACATCCGGTGAAAGTGCAGAGAGCCAAATCAAATTACAGAAATACTCATAATAAACATTGATAAAAGATACAAGTGTTATGCATGGAAATATAGATAAACTTGTTCTTAATGCAACCGCTGTGTCATATTTCAAAAACGCTTTACGGCGAAAGCACACCTTTCGATTATGTTAGGTCAGCGCTAGTCACAGAAAAACATCCAGCCATTTTCCAAAGAAGGAGAGGTGTCAGAAATAGCGTTATAAATATTCACTTACCTTTGATGATCTTGATCGGAATGCACTCTCAGGAATCTCAGTTCCACAATAAATGTTTGTTTTGTTCGATAAAGTCCATCATTTATGTCCAAATACCTCCTTTTTGTTTGCGCGTTTAGCCCAGTAATCCAAATGCATAATGCGCGATCACTTGTTCAGACGAAATGTCAAAAAAATTATATTACAGTTCGTAGAAACATGTCAAACGATATATAGAATCAATCTTTAGGATGTTTTTATTATAAATCTTCAATAATGTTCCAACCGGAGAATTCCTTTGTCTTTAGAAATGCAATGGAACGCAGCTAAATCTCACCTGGGGCACGCTTGATCAGCTCATGGCACTCTGCCAGACCTCTGGTTGAAACAGCTCTCATTCTCTCCTCCTTCACAGTAGAAGCCTGAAACAAGGTTCTAAAGACTGTTGACATCTAGTGGAAGACTTAGGAAGTGCAATATGACCCCATAGACACTGTATATATTCGATAGGCAATGACTTGAAAAACTACAAACCTCAGATTTCCCACTTCCTGGTTGGATTTATTCTCAGGTTTTTGCCTGCCATATTGATATTGTTCTGTTATAGTCACATACAACAATCAAACAGTTTTAGAAACTTCAGAGTGTTTTCTAACAAAATCTACTAATTATATGCAGGCAGTTTACTCTGGGCACCTTTTTATCCAAGCTACTCAATACTGCCCCCCAGTCCCAAAGAAGTTAAAGGTATTGCTCACATTGGCTACGGGGAGCGTGATCACATGCATACTTCAGTGTTGCTTGCCTCGAAGCGAGCATAAAAGACATTTAGCTCATCTGGCAGGCTTGCGTCACTGGGCAGCTCACGGCTGTGGGCCTTTGTACTCCGTAATGTAGTCCGTAATAGTTTTCAAGCCTTGCCACATCGAACAAGAGTCAGAGCCGGTGTAATAGGATTCAATCTTAGTCCTGTATTGACGCTTGCCTGTTTGATGGTTTGTCTGAGGATATAGCAGGATTTCTTATAAGCGTCTGGATTAGTGTCCCGCTCCTTGAAAACGGCAGCTCTAGCCTTTAGCTCGGTGCGAATGTTGTCTGTAATCCATGGCTTCTGGTTGGGATATGTACATACGGTCACGGTGGGGACGACGTCGTCGATGCACTTATTGATGAAGCCAATGACTGAGGTGATATACTCCTCAATGCCATTGGATGAATCCCTGAACATATTCCAGTCTGTTTTAGCAAAACAGTCCTGTAGCGTAGCATCCGCGCTAGAGGTCGACCGATTATGATTTTTCAACGCCGATACCGATTATTGGAGGACCAAAAAAGCCGATGCCGATTAATCGGCGATTTAAAAAAATGTAAATAAAAAGTATTTGAAATAATGACAATTACAACAATACTGAATTAACACTTATTTTAACTTATTATAATACATCAATAAAATCAATTTAGCCTCAAGCAGATAATGAAACATGTTCAATTTGGTTTAAATAATGCAAAAACAAAGTGTTGGAGAAGAACGTAAAAGTGCAATATGTGCTATGTAAGAAAGCTAACGTTTCAGTTCCTTGCTCAGAACATGAGAACATATGAAAGCTGGTGGTTCCTTTTAACATGAGTCTTCAGTATTCTCAGGTAAGAAGTTTTAGGTTGTAGTTATTATAGGACTATTTCCTTCTATACCATTTGTATTTCATTAACCTTTGACTATTGGATGTTCTTATAGGCACTTTAGTATTGCCAGTGTAACAGTATAGCTTCCGTACCTCTCCTCACTCCTCCCCGGGCTCGAACCAGCAACACAACAACAACAGCCACCACATCGAAGCAGCGTTACCCATGCAGAGCAAGGGAAACAACCACCCAAGGCTCAGAGCGAGTGAAGTTTGAAACGCTATTAGCGCGTGCTAACTAGTCAGCCATTTCACTTCGGTCACACCAGCCTCATCTCGGGAGTTGATAGGTTTGATGTCATAAACAGCGCAATGCTTGACGCACAACGAAGAGCTGCTGGCAAAACGCACGAAAGTGCTGTTTGAATGAATGTTTATGCGCCTGCTTCTGCCTACCACCACTCAGTCAGATACTTAGATACTTGTATGCTTAGTCAGATTATATGCAACACAGGAAACACTAGATAATATCTAGTAATATCATCAATCATGTGTAGGCAACTCGTCATTATGATTGATTGTTTTTTATAAGATAAGTTTAATGCTAGCTAGCAACTTACTTTGGCTTACTGCATTTGCGTAACAGGCAGTCTCCTTGTGGAGTGCAACAAGAGAGAGGCAGGTCGTTATTGCGTTGGACTAGTTAACTGTAAGGTTGCAAGATTGGATCCCCCGAGCTGACAAGGTGAAAATCTGTTGTTCTGCCCCTGAACGAGGCAGTTATAACCCACCGTTCCTAGGCCGTCATTGAAAATAAGAATGTGTTCTTAACTGACTTGCCTAGTTAAATAAAGATTACATAAAGGTGTAAAAAAATATATAAAAAAATAAATTGGCGCCCAAAAATACCGATTTCCGATTGTTATGAAAACAGGAAATCTGCCCTAATTAATCGGCCATTCCGATTAATCGGTCGACCTCTAATCTGCGGCATCTGACCACTTCCGTATTGAGCGAGTCACTGGTACTTCCTGTTTTAATTTTTGCTTGTAAGCAGGAATCAGGAGAATATTATGGTCAGATTTGCCATATGGAGGACGAGGGAGAGCTTTGTACGCGTCTCTGTGTGTGGAGTAAAGGTGGTCGAGTTTTTTTCCATCTGGTTGTACATGTGACATGCTGGTAGAAATGAGGTATAACAGATTTAAGTTTGCCTGCATTAAAGTCCCCGGCCACTAGGAGCGCTACTTCTGGATGAGCATTTTCTTGTTTGCTTATGGCCTTATACAGCTCGTTGAGTGCGGTCTTAGTGCCAATCATCGGTTTGTGGTGGTAAATAGACGGCTCGTGTGGCCTACAGCTTATCATGAGGTATTCTATCTCAAGCGAGCAATACCTCGAGACTTCTTTAATATTAGACTTCGCACACCAGCAGTTATTGACAGCTGCTCTGTCCTGCTGATGCACAGAGAAGCCAGCCAGCTCTATATTATCTGTGTCGTCGTTTAGCCACGACTCGGTGAAACATAAGATATTACAGTTTTTAATGTCCTGTTTGTAGGATAGTCTTAATCGTATATCATCCAGACGGCGTTTTAGGTTCTCTGTTGTGTGCCTCTGATGGAAGATGAAATCCTACTACACAGTGATGTAGGACAGCATGTTCATCGACATCCAACATTCTGTTGTTAATGCCACATATGGTGTTTGAGAGCTTGCACTTTGTACATTGTACAATTTCTCCATCAGCGCCACCACAGTTTTTGTTAAAAACATTGTTTTGCCTTTATGATGATGATGATCAGGACCAATCTGTTAGCGGTAGTCTTGTGATGACGGCACTGTGATTTTAATTTAATAAAATGTTTTCAGTTAGGGATTTTTTCAAAATGTTAACGATCCCAAATTCGTTTAGATGTTTAAACGTCACACCTCTACAACACTACCTGTAGACGTCCATTGTATTCTGGTCTAACACTGCTAGTAAAATGTTCCCCACCATTTTTCCTGCTTTTGAGGGATCATGAAAGGATATATTGTCTAGTTGATATTTGCTTGAAGGATTTGCAAGGCATTTTCTTTTATTTCTAAGTGTTTTCAGAGAAAACTAATTTGAATGTATGTTTCACATGCAGTAATGACATTAATTGGCTGGTTTTACAGAGAAAACAAGCACAGCAGGGATTTGTGATGGACCTGATTTTGAACAAGGTTTCAGAAAAAAGTTGAGTGAAATAGAGCAGTGTTACCTCTGAAACGTTTGACTATAATAATGTCCATCAGTGCAGAACCTTCTCTGTCTTGGCTCTCTTCTGGCAGTGCAATCTTTTTGTCTAGTTTTGAAAATAAAGATTAGCTTACTCAACTCATAGTGGGCTATTTTATGAGTATCATGGGGAGGGATTTTCTTGGTTTCGTCTGTTAGGTTGAGGGTCTTTAATCTTCTCTCTCTCTTTCTCCTTCCCTCCCTCCATCCCTCTCGCTCTCTCCCTCCCTCTCTCACTCTTTCCTTAACCCTCTCTCTCCCTCTCTCTTGTTTAGCGTGCCTGCCAAGTCCTGCTGAGCGTGTTTGCAAGCTGGTGAAAAGAATGAATTATTCAGCAGTAAGCATGCTTACAGCTGGCCGTTTTGCGGCCTTTGATCTGGGGATTGGGCGTCTGCATGAATGCCCATATTGTCATGTTATGTGTACACGATTGAGAGTAGGGAGGCCCCAGCATGGGCGGCGGGAGATTACAGTGCGGGCCTGCTGGGAGTAGGGTCACACCACTAAATCCCCCAGATGCTGTTTGTTCGGCCGAGGTCACATGTTGTCCGCCTGTCCGTGTGGCCTTAACACAATGGTCCCCTCCAAGTGAACGAGGGTTAGGGTTAGTCTCCCCCACCAGGCCCCCTCCACATACCCACCTGTCTAGAGTGGACACAAAAGTCAGGGGGCCACTACCTACACACCCAGACTGCTGTCTTAGTGCTTTGTTTCTTCCCTCAGGTCGCAATGAATTGATAGCAAGATACATCAAACTAAGAACGGGAAAGACAAGGACAAGAAAGCAGGTAAGAGGGACTGCCTTTCCCATATGAGTTTTCACTTTTTTTTTCTTTTTTTTTGTGGCAAGGGGGTGAGTGGTATGGACGTGGCCAATGGCATGGTCTCCGAAATCAAAATATCAGAGTCCCTCCTCTTGGCCACAGAGACAAAATGTTGCCATTTTAAAACTAATTTCCTGCAATTCTACACATTTCAGTTTACACTGAAAATGTTTTACACACCCTATTTTTTTTTTCTCTCTCTCTCTCTCTCTCCCTCCCTCTCTCTCTCTCTCTCTCTCGCTCTCTCTCTCTCTCCCCTCTCTCTCTCTCTCTCTCTCTCTCCCTCTCTCTCTCTCTCTCTCTCTCTCTCTCTCTCTCTCTCTCTCGCTCTTTCCCTCCCTCGCTCTCTCTCTCTCTCTCTCTCTCCCTCTCTCTCCTCTCTCTCTCTCTCTCTCTCTCTCCCTCCCTCTCTCCCTCTCTCTCTCTCTCTCTCTCTCCCTCCCTCTCTCTCGCTCTCTCTCCCTCCCTCTCTCTCTCTCTCTCTCTCTCTTTCTCTCTTTCTCTCTCTCTCTTTCTCTCTTTCTCTCTCTCTCCCTCTCTCTCTCTCCCTCCCTCTCTCTCTCTCTCTCTCTCTCTCTCTCCCTCCCCCTCTCTCTATCTCTCTCTATCTCTCTCTCTCTCTCTCTCCATATATATATATAATTAGTATTACTTAAAACATTTATCACATTTTCTGGTGTGGCGGCAACGATTTAGCAATGGCTGCACGTCGCTGAGAAATGAATATAGGGGAAACACTGACTCAGATATGCTGTGCACTGTGTAATGAAACCTGAACCACTCACTGTCCAATCTCTGAAGTAGTCACTCACTGTCCAATCCCTGATGTACATACTCACTCACTGTCCAATCCCTGAAGTAGTCACTCACTGTCCAATCCCTGAGGTATACTCACTCACTGTCCAATCCCTGATGTACACACGTTGCCATTTTCTGTGCAGCCCTTAGAGGGTGCTGGAATGCAGGTCATCTGACACCACAGGCCGAACTCAGACACTTTGAGCTGTGTGGCTATGCATAGAATCAAAACAGGTCTCCTATTGAATAATGTTTTTGCATGATGCATAGCACTTGATGTCAAAAGACCACAGGTGTTTTTTCACTGTTGAATCTTAGCCAGAGAGAAATGTGGAGGGATACAGGGCACTGGCAGCAGTTGTCAAGGGAGGAGTGTGTGTCCCCAGTGGCGGGGTTAGGCCTGCTTTCTTTTCATCTCCATGGTAACAGTCTGTTCCCTTGTCTCCCTCCCAAAAGGTCTCCAGTCACATTCAGGTTCTTGCCAGACGGAAATCTCGGGAGTTTCACACCAAGCTAAAGGTAAGAGCTACTGCCTACTGCACTGTTTGTGTAGCTTCCTGTTTCTGTTGCCGTGGTGACAGGTGGGATGCATCTAAGATTCCTCACATCTGATATTCCTGTTTAGCATTCGATGGGCTAGTCCCAGACTTCCCCGTGTTGTGCTCTGTTTCTTATTGCTTCCTGTAACTAACAAAAGAATAGCGGAACTGAAATGTCTTTGCAATGTGATAGTTCTTCACTCTTTGTCACTGATCAAGGATTTAATTGTATGTTCAGTTTCATAATATTGAATTAAACAGTGTGGTACAATGCAGATCTCTTCCGTCAACTTGCAAGAAAATACTGAAATATCATTTTTTTTGTTATATAAATATTGATCACGAAAAATAGATTGCACAATATTCACAATGCATGATGTTAAGACAGCAAGCCACTGACAGCAAATTCAGGCAGCGTACTGCCAAGACGTGTTCGCTGTTGATTGTACAGTAGATGAGCTAGCAGTCAGCCAGAAGTTTTGACCTTATTATCGTTTAACACGGAAGCTGTTCGTGCAGGTTCGGCTTGCATGGCCCATGTTTGCAAGGTCATGCTTTACATACCACTGTCAATACCTCCCATTTCATCTCTAACTATCGGAACATTATCATCATCCTATGTTGTTATACAGGCACTAGTTAGTCTTGTCCAAATAGCGAAGTATACAGGTGATAAGTGGCCTGTAAGAATATAACCACTCTCATCTCTTTGCATTCAGGTCACATGTATGGTAAGTACCACCCTCAATATACTGTACTGTTGGCTGTGCTTCAGGCCCGTCTGTATAGCTTGATGTGAAGGTGTCCCAGCTCTTAGATCCATAGTGTTGTGTTCTGCTGCGGAAGGCCTATGTACTGTGTAATGTATGTCCTGTGTGTATCTATCACCAGCAGCTACTGCGTATGCTCCATCTCAGTGCGTCGTCATTGCCAGCATGCTCATCTTCTCCCAAGGCTTCTTTCATTCAAATGGCAGTGAGGCAGTCCATTAACCCACGCATACAGTACCAGTCAAAAGTTTGGACACACCTACTCATTCAAGGGTTTTTCTTTATTTTCACTATTTTCTACATTGTAGAATAATAGTGAATACATCAAAACTATGAAATAACACATATTATTTATGAAATAAATCATGTTGTAACCAAAAAAGTGTAAAACAAGATTCTTCAAAGTAGCCACCCTTTTCCATGATAACAGCTTTGCACTCTCTTGGCATTCTCAACCAGTTTCATGAGGTAGTCACCTGGAATGCATTTAATCTAACAGGTGTGCCTTGTTAAAAGATTATTTGTAGAATAATGCATAATTCATTTGAGTTAATCAGTTGTGTTGTGACAAGGTAGGGGTGGTATACAGAAGATAGCCCTATTTGGTAAAAGAGTCCATATAAAAGTCCATATTATGGCAAAAACAGCTCAAATTAGCAAAGAGAAACAACAGTCCATAATTACTTTAAGACATGAAGGTCAGTCAGTAAGGAACATTTCAAGAACTTTGAAAGTTTCTTCAAGCGTCGTCACAAAAAACATCAAGCACTATGATGAATCTGGCTCTCATGAGGACCGCCACAGGAAAGGAAGACCCAGAGTTACCTCAGCTGCAGAGGATAAGTTCATTAGAGTTAACTGCACCTCAGATTGCAGCCCAAATAAATGCTTCAGAGTTCAAGTAACTGACACATCTCAACATCGGCTGTTCAGAGGAGACTGCGTGAATCAGGCCTTCATGATCGAATTGCTGCAAAGAAACCACTACTAAAGCACACCAATAATAAAAAGAGTCTCGCTTGGGCCAAGAAACATGAGCAATGGACATTAGATCAGTGGAAATCTGTCCTTTGGTCTGATGAGTCCAAATTTGAGATTTTTGATTACAACTGCCATGTCTTTGTGAGACGCAGAGTAGGTGAACGGATGATCTCCGCATGTGTGGCTCCCACTGTGAATCATGGAGGAGGAGGTGTGATGGTGTGGGGGTGCTTTGCTGATGACACTTTTTGTGATTTATTTAGAATTCAAGGCACTCTTAACCAGCATGGCTACCACAACATTCTGCAGCGATACCCCATCCCATCTGGTTTGCGCTTAGTGGGACTATCATTTGTTTTTTAACGGGACAATGACCGTAAACACACCTCCAGGCTGTTTAGGGGCTATTTGGCCAAGGAGAGTGATGGAGTGCTGCATCAGATGACCTGGCCTCCACAATCACCTGACCTCAGAGTAAAGGACCACAGAGTGAAGGAAAAGCATCCATCAAGTGCTCAGTATATGTGGGAACTCCATCAAGATTGTTGGAAAAGCATTCCTCATGAAGCTGGTTGAGAGAATGCCAAGAGTGTGTGTGCAAAGCTGTCATCAAAGCAAAGGGTGGCTAGTTTTAAGAATCTAAAATCTATTTTGATTTGTTTAACACTTTATCGGTTAATACCTGATTCCATATGTGTTATTTTACAATGTAGAAAATAGTAAAAAATAAAGAAAAACCCTTGAATGAGTAGGTACAGTTGAAGTCGGAAATTCACCTACACCTTAGCCAAATACATTTAAACTTTTCACAATTACTGACATTTAATCCTAGTAAAAATTCTCTGTCTTGGGTCAGTTAGGATCACCACTTTATTTAAAAAATGTGAAATGTCAGAATAATAGTAGAGAGAATGATTTATTTCAGCTTTTATTTCTTTCATCACATTCCCAGTGGGTCAGAAGTTTACATACACTCAGTTAGAATTTTTGGTAGCATTGTCTTTAAATTGTTTAACTTGGATCAAAAGTTTCGGATAGCCTTCCACAAGTTTCCCATAATAAGTAGGGTGAATTTTGGCCCATTCCTCCTGACAGAGCTGGTGTAACTGAATCAGGTTTGTAAGCCTCCTTGCTCGCACATGCTTTTTCAGTTCTGCCCACACATTTTCTATGGGATTGAGGTCAGCGCTTTGTGATGGCCACTTCAATACCTTGACTTTGTTGTCCTTAAGCCATTTTGCCACAACATTGGAAGTATGCTTGCGGTCATAGTCCATTTGGAAGACACATTTGCGACCAAGCTTTAACTTCCTGACTGATATCTTGAGATGTTTCTTCAATATATCCACCTCATTTTCCTCCCTCATGATGCCATCTATTTTGTGAAGTTCACCAGTCCCTCCTGCAGCAAAGCACCCCCACAACATGATGCTGCCACCACCATCCTTCACAGTTGGGATGTTGTTCTTCGGCTTGCAAACATCCCCCTTTTTCCTCCAACCATAACGGTGGTCATTATGGCCAAATAGTTGTATTTAAGTTTCATCAGACCAGAGGACATTTCTCCAAAAAGTACGATCTTTGTCCCTATGTGCCGTTGCAAATTATAGTCTGACTTTTGTTATGGCGGTTTTGGAGCAATTGCTTTTTCTTTGCTGAGCGGCCTTTCAGGTTATGTCGATATAGGACTCGTTTTACTGTGGATATAGATACTTTTGAACCTGTTTCCTCCAGCATCTTCACAAGGTCCTTTGCTGTTGTTCTGGGATTGATTTGCACCTTTCACACCAAAGTACGTTCATCTCTAGGAGAGAGAACGCGTCTCCTTCCTGAGCGGTATGCCGGCTGCATAGTCCCATGGTGTTTATACTTGCGTACTATTGTTTGTACAGATGAACGTGGTACCTTCAGGCATTTGGAAATTGCTCCCAAGGATGAACCAGACTTGTGGAGGTCTACAATTGTTTTACTGAGGACTTGGCTGATTTCATTTGATTTTCCCATGATGTCAAGCAAAGAGGCACAGAGTTTGAAGGTAAACCTTGAAATACATCCACAGGTACACCTCCAATTCACTCAAATGATGTCAATTAGCCTATCAGAAGCTTCTAAAGCCATGACATCATTGGAATTTTCCAAGCTGTTTAAAGGCACAGTCAACTTACTGTATGTAAACTTCTGACCCACTGTGAATTATAAGTGAAATAATCTGTCTGTAAACAATTGTTGGAAAAATTATTTGTGTCATGCACAAAGTAGATGTCCTAACCGACTTGCCAAACTATAGTTAAACCTCTCTGGGATACCTGGCCAAAAGCCAGTGAAAATGCAGAGCACCAAATTCAAGTAAATTACTATAAAAATCAAACCTTCATGAAATCACACATGTAAGATACCAAATTAAAGCTACATGTGTTGTGAATCCAGCCAACATGTCAGATTTCAAAAAGGCTTTTCGGCGAAAGCAAACAATGCTATTATCTGAGGGTAGCACCTCCGTAAACAAAGAGAGAAAATACATTTCAATCCTGCAGACGCGACACAACGCAGAAATAAAAATATAAATCATGCCTTACCTTTGACGAGCTTCTTTTGTTGGCACTCCAATATGTCCCATAAACATCACAAATGGTCCCTTTGTTCGATTAATTCCGTCGATATATATCCAAAATGTCCATTTAGTTTGTGCTATTGATCCAGAAAATCACCGGTTCCAACTTGCGCAACTTGAGTACAAAATACCTCAAAAAGTTACCTGTAAACTTTGCCAAAACATTTCAAACTACTTTTGTAATACAACTTTAGGTATTTTTTTAAGTAAATAATTGATTAAATTGAAGGCGGGATGATCTGTGTTCAATACAGGAAGAAAACAAACTGACGCTACCTTTCTGGGCACGCGCCTCTATCTAACAGTACACTTGAAGTGACCTTCGCTTTGAACAGGGCTACTTCTTCTTTACACAAAGGGAAAACCTCAACCAATTTCTAAAGACTGGTGACATCCAGTGGAAGCGATAGGAACTGCAAGAAGGTCCCTTAGAAATGGTTTCCCAATGAAAACCCATTGAAAAGAGAGTGACCTCAAAAGAAAAATCTGAATGGTTTGTCCTCGGGGTTTCGCCTGCTACATAAGTTCTGTTATACTCACAGACATGATTCAAACAGTTTTAGAAACTTCAGAGTGTTTTCTATTCACATCTACTAATAATATGCATATCTTATCTTCTGGGGATGAGTAGCAGGCAGTTGAGTTTGGGCATGCATTTCATCCGGACGTGAAAATACTGCTCCCGGTCACCAGGAAGTTAACAAGAAATTTGTGGAGTGGTTGAAAAACAAGTGTATGTAAACTTCATACTTCAACTGTATGCCCACACCTTTTTCTGATACTGTATGTTTTTCAAAATTTGATTAAAATGTACGACTTATAAAATGTCCACAGATGCCACTTCTCTACAGAGAACTCAAGCACCGGAGTGCTTTCTTTCCAATGTTCAGCATACACTAGAATCTTGCCCTGATGTCCTTGGTTGTGGGATTCTTTCAACTCACTTAGGGCTGGAATCAATCTGTATCCGTGTTATAGCTCGATTGAAATTTAAAGGCAATGTTCCAACGCTAAAGGAGACGGCAGTAAACGCTGCCAATGTCAGCTCAATCAGAAATTACCTTCGAATTTTAACTCGGATCTTCTGCAATATGGATTAAATCCAGCCCTTAGTTGCGCCACTTGTGACAATCTGTTTGGGTAATGTACTGTTTTTTCATACAAGACAAGCTCTGCCCTTAGAAGAAAAACACATTTAAATGGTTAGGTATTCAATTCAAGACTCAATAACAACACAATGGGTGTTCTGTGTTTTTATTCACCAGTCTCAGAGAAAAATGAAGAGCAATAGAATTCTGTACTCTTAAAAGCACATATTTTTCAGGCAAATAGACGGCCTTGTGTGTGTGAGGTTGTCTATATGTGTGTGGGTGTGTGTGTTTGTTTGGCTGTTGTTGCTTGTTCTTTGTCCTACCACTCTGAGCCATTGTGTTGTGTTCTGCTGAAGGACCAGAGTGTGAAAGACAAGGCACTGCAGAGTATGGCCTCCATGTCCTCGGCTCAGATCGTCTCTGCCACTGCCATCCACAACAAGCTGGGGCTCCCAAGACCCACCTTCCCTGGGGCGACAGGAGTAAGACACCCCTCACTAAACCCACATATTTTGTAACAATTGACTTGATGTGCATTGTGCTGTCCTGATTGTCCATTAATTTACTCTTCCCTAGTTTTGGCAGGGTATGATATCCACTGGCCAGCCTGGATCATCACAAGAGTAAGTCGTCCTAATGTGTCTTTTATTGAATTTTTATTTTTTTCACCTTTATTTAACCAGGTAGGCTAGTTGAGAACAAGTTCTCATTTGCAACTGCGACCTGGCGAAGATAAGGCAAAGCAGTGTGACACAGACAACAACACAGAATTACACGGAGTAAACAATAAACAAGCCAATAACACAATAAACAAATCAATGACACAGTAGAAAAAAGAAAGTATGTATACAGTGTGTGCAAAAGGCATGAGGGGATAGGCCATAGGAGCGAATAGTTACAATTTAGTAGATTAACACTGGAGTGATAAATGAGCAGATGATGATGTGCAAGTAGAGATACTGGTGTGCAAAAGAGCAGGAAAGTAAATAAAATAAAGTGTCTGTCTTGTTATTGATAATATACGATGATGAAGTAATAACTTAACTAATTTGTTAGCTCGATTTTATAACTTATCTAGCCAGTTCATTTTTTGTATTATTACAATAACCAGGTCAACTTCCTAATTGTGTCTTTTTATCTTCAGCATTAAGCCATTTTCCCAGCAGGCCTACCCCAGCCAGACAGCTGTAACAACCACCATCTCAGGTGAGGGTGCCCTTTTACCCAATCCACCTTATTTCTATCAGCTCATTTCACTTTATCTGAGGCCAACGCTCAAACAAAATGGCACCTATTGGCACCTCCAATGGCATCTATTACCAGGGCATTAATACTGTTACATGGCTAATGCTACTAGTGATATAGCTAATGGGTATCATGTTAGTGAGTGTATTTAACCAGGTAGGCCAGTTGAGAACAAGTTCTCATTTACAACTGTGACCTGGCCAAGATAAAGCAAAGCAGTGCGACAAAAAACAACAACACAGAGTTACACATGGGATAAACAAACGTACAGTCAATAACACAATAGAAAAAATCTATATACAGTGTGTGCAAATGGAGTAAGGAGGTAAGGCAATACATAGGCCATAGTAGCGAAGTAATTACAATTTAGCAAATTAAAACTGGAGTGATAGATACGCAGATGATGATGTGCAAATAGAAATACTGGTGTGCAAAAGAGCAAAAAACTAAATAAAAACAATATGGAGATGAGTTAGGCAGTTGGATGGGCTATTTACAGATGGGCTGTGTACAGCTGCAGCGATCGGTAAGCTGCTCAGATAGCTGATGCTTAAAGTTAGTGAGGGAGATATAAGTCTCCTACTTCAGCGATTTTTGCAATTCGTTCCAGTCATTGGCAGCAGAGAACTGGAAGGAAACGCAGCCAAAGAGGTGTTGGCTTTGGGGATGACCAGTGAGATACAGTGTCTTGCGAAAGTATTCGGCCCCCTTGAACTTTGCGACCTTTTGCCACATTTCAGGCTTCAAACATAAAGATATAAAACTGTATTTTTTTGTGAAGAATCAACAACAAGTGGGACACAATCATGAAGTGGAATGACATTTATTAGATATTTCAAACTTTTTTAACAAATCAAAAACTGAAAAATTGGGCGTACAAAGTTATTCAGCCCCCTTAAGTTAATACTTTGTAGCGCCACCTTTTGCTGCGATTACAGCTGTAAGTCGCTTGGGGTATGTCTCTATCAGTTTTGCACATCGAGAGACTGAAATGTTTTCCCATTCCTCCTTGCAAAACAGCTCGAGCTCAGTGAGGTTGGATGGAGAGCATTTGTGAACAGCAGTTTTCAGTTCTTTCCACAGATTCTCGATTGGATTCAGGTCTGGACTTTGACTTGGCCATTCTAACACCTGGATATGTTTATTTTTGAACCATTCCATTGTAGATTTTGCTTTATGTTTTGGATCATTGTCTTGTTGGAAGACAAATCTCCGTCCCAGTCTCAGGTCTTTTGCAGACTCCATCAGGTTTTCTTCCAGAATGGTCCTGTATTTGGCTCCATCCATCCATCTTCCCATCAATTTTAACCATCTTCCCTGTCCCTGCGGAAGAGAAGCAGGCCCAAACCATGATGCTGCCACCACCATGTTTGACAGTGGGGATGGTGTGTTCAGCTGTGTTGCTTTTACGCCAAACATAACGTTTTGCATTGTTGCCAAAAAGTACAATTTTGGTTTCATCTGACCAGAGCACCTTCTTCCACATGTTTGGTGTGTCTCCCAGGTGGCTTGTGGCAAACTTTAAATGACACTTTTTATGGATATCTTTAAGAAATGGCTTTCTTCTTGCCACTCTTCCATAAAGGCCAGATTTGTGCAATATACGACTGATTGTTGTCCTATGGACAGAGTCTCCCACCTCAGCTGTAGATCTCTGCAGTTCATCCAGAGTGATCATGGGCCTCTTGGCTGCATCTCTGATCAGTCTTCTCCTTGTATGAGCTGAAAGTTTAGAGGGACGGCCAGGTCTTGGTAGATTTGCAGTGGTCTGAAACTCCTTCCATTTCAATATTATCGCTTGCACAGTGCTCCTTGGGATGTTTAAAGCTTGGGAAATATTTTTGTATCCAAATCCGGCTTTAAACTTCTTCACAACAGTATCTCGGACCTGCCTGGTGTGTTCCTTGTTCTTCATGATGCTCTCTGCGCTTTTGACGGACCTCTGAGACTATCACAGTGCAGGTGCATTTATACGGAGACTTGATTACACACAGGTGGATTGTATTTATCATCACTAGTCATTTAGGTCAACATTGGATCATTCAGAGATCCTCACTGAACTTCTGGAGAGAGTTTGCTGCACTGAAAGTAATGGGGCTGAATAATTTTGCACGCCCAATTTTTCAGTTTTTGATTTGTTAAAAAAGTTTGAAATATCCAATAAATGTCGTTCCACTTCATGATTGTGTCCCACTTGTTGTTGATTCTTCACACAAAAATACAGTTTGATATCTTTATGTTTGAAGCCTGAAATGTGGCAAAAGGTCACAAAGTTCAAGGGGGCCGGATACTTTCGCAAGGCACTGTATACCTGCTGGAGCACGTGCTACGGGTAGGTGTTGTTAAGGTGACCAGTGAGCTGAGATAAGGCAAGGCTTTACCTAGCAAAGACTTATAGATGACCTGGAGCCAGTGGGTCTGGCGATGAATATGTAGCGAGGGCCAGCTGACTAGAGCATACAGGTCGCAGTGGTGGTATATGGGGCTTTGGTGACAAACCGGATGGCACTGTGATAGACTGCATCCAGGTTGCTAAGTAGAGTGTTAGAGGCTATTTTGTAAATGACATTGCCAAAGTCGAGGATCGGTAGCATAGTCAGTTTTACGAGGGTATGTTTGGCAGCGTGAGTGAAGGATGCTTTGTTGCGAAATGGAAAGCTGATTCTATGTTTAATTTTGTATTGGAGATGCTTAATATGAGGCGGCAGGGCAGCCTAGTGGTTAGAGCGTTGGACTAGTAACCGGAAGGTTGCAAGTTCAAACCCCCGAGCTGACAAGGAACAAATCTGTCGTTCTGCCCCTGAACAGGCAGTTAACCCACTAGGCCATCATTGAAAATAAGAATTTGTTCTTAACTGACTTGCCTAGTTAAATAAAATTAAAAAATAGTCTGGAAGGAGAGTTTACAGTCTAGCCAGACACCTAGGTATTTGTAGTTGTCCACATATAAGTCAGAACCGTCCAGAGTAGTGATGCTAGTGCGGGTAGCCATCGGTTGAAGAGCATGCATTTAGTTTTACTAGCGTTTAAGAGCAGTTGGAGGCCACGGAAGGAGTATTGTATGGCATCGTTTGGAGGTTTGTTAATACAGTGTCCAAAGAAGGGCCAGATGTATACAGAATGGTGTCGTCTGCGTAGAGGTGGATCAAAGAATCACCAGCAGCAAGAGCGACATGATTGATATATACAGAGAAAAGAGTCAGACTGAGAATTGAACCCTGTAGTACCCCCATAGAGACTGCCAGAGGTCCAGACAACAGGCCCATTTGACACACTGAACTCTATCTGAGAAGTAGTTGGTGAACCAGTTGAGGCAATCATTTGAGAAACCAAGGCTATCGAGTCTGCCGATGAGGATGTGGTGAATGACAGAGTCGAAAACCTTGGCCAGGTCAATGAAGACGGCTGCACAGTACTGTCTTTTATCGATGGCGGTTATGATATTGTTTAGTACCTTCAGCGTGGCTGAGGTGCACCCGTGACAAGCTCGGAAACCGGATTGCACAGCGGAGAAGGTACGGTAGGATTGAAAATGGTCAGTGATCTATTTTTTAACTTGGCTTTCGAAGACTTTAGAAAGGCAGGGCAGGATGGATATAGGTCTGTAACAGTTTGGGTCTAGAGTGTCTCCCCCTTTGAAGAGGGGGATGACTGCGGCAGCTTTCCAATCTTTAGGAATCTCAGATGTTTCGAAAGAGAAGTTGAACAGACTAGTAATAGGGGTTGCAACAATGGCTGAGGACAATTTTAGAAAGAGAGGGTCCAGATTATCTAGCCCAGCTGATTTATAGAGGTGCAGGTTTTGCAGCTCTTTCAGAACATCTGCTGTCTGGATTTGGGTGAAGAAGCAGCTGGGGAGGCTTGGACAAGTAGCTGCGGGGTGCGCGGCGCTGCTGGCCGGGGTTGGGGTAGCCAGGAGGAAAGCATGGCCAGCCATAGAGAAATGCTTCTTGAAATTCTCGATTATCGTGGATTTATCGGTGGTGACAGTGTTTCCTAGCCTCAGTGCAGTGGGCAGCTGGGAGGAGGTGCACTTATTCTCCATGGACTTGACAGTGTCCCAGAACTTTTGGGAGTTAGAGCTACAGGATGCAAATTTATGTTTGAAAAAGCTAGCCTTTGCTTTCCTAACTGACAGTGTGTATTTGTTTCTGACTTTCCTGAAAAGTTTCATATCACGGGGACTATTCGATGCTAATGCAGTACGGCACAGGATGTTTTTGTGCTGGTCGAGGGCAGTTAGGTCTGGAGTGAACCAAGGGCTATATCTGTTCTTAGTTCTACATTTTTTGAAAGGTGCATGCTTATTTATGATGCTGAGGAAATTACTTTTAAAGAACAACTCGGCATCTTCTACTGACGGGATGAGGTCAATATCCTTCCAGGATACCCGTTCCAGGTTGTTTAGAAAGGCCTGCTTGCAGAAGTGTTTTTAGGGAGCGTTTGACAGTGAAGAGGTGGTCGTTTGACCGTGGACCCATAACGGATGCAGGCAATGAGGCAGTGATCGCTGAGATCCTGATTGAAAACAGCAGAGATGTATTTGGAGGTTAAGTTGGTCAGGATAATATCTATGAGGGTGCCCATATTTATGGATTTAGGATTGTACCTGGTGGGTTCCTTGATAATTTGTGTGAGATTGAGGGCATCTAGCTTAGATTGTAGGACGGCCGGGGTGTTAAGCATATCCCAGTTTAGGTCACCTAACAGAACGAACTCTGAAGATAGATGGGAGGTAATCAATTCACATATGGTGTCCAGGGCACCGCTGGGAGCAGCTAATCAGCTAAGACAACAACAACAGGTAAAATGGCGATGAATGGGCAGAGAGGGTCAGTTAACTACACACATGGCCTGAGTTGGAGGCTGGGGCCAACAGATAAACAAAAATGGAGTACTGTGATTAATGAACAGTCCAGCAGGCATCAGCTATGTAGCAAGGTGATCATAGGGTCCAGTGAACAACAATAGATGAAACAGGGAAGCCGTTAGGTAGTCGTTACTACGCTAGCAAGCGGGGGACATGGCGTTCATAAAGTTAGCAGGCCGGGGCTAGCAGATGCGTCTTCACCGACGTCCGACTAGGGTCGGTTGAGGGCACATCGGACAGAATTACTACGGCAGCTTCGGGGCTGGGCCACTCAGTAGCAGCTTGCTATCTGCGATGATCTGGAGTAATGGTCCAGAGCTTACGGCAGGAATCTGGTGTTGTAGTGGAGAAAAGTAGTCCGATATGCTCAGGGTTGATATCGCGCTGTGCAGACTGGTGGGTATTATCCAGGCTAAAAGCGGCTAGTGTCTGAGCTAAAGGTAAAGGCCGCTAGCAGTGGCTAACAATGACTAAATAGCTAGTAAATAATTAGCTAGTTAGCATCTGATGGCTAGCTTCTGATGGAGTTTCAGATCCGTATCACATTGGGTGAGGCGGGTTGCCGGAAGGTATATTTAATTTAAATATAAATGTATTATATTGAAATATTTACACAAATTGTTTTTTTTTGTTTTTTTACACGGGACAATGACAAAACACGTTTGCACTGCTACGCCATCTTGGATTGCCTAGTGCCTGTAAACGGTGGATAGTGAGGTGACAGTGTTGTGTGTAATCCCCCAGCGTACGAGCCCCCCACGGCTACAGCCCCGGCCTGGCAGGGACGCTCCATTGGGACCACCAAACTCAGACTGGTGGAGTTCTCTGCCTTCCTGGAGCAGCAGAGAGACCCTGACACCGTGAGTTACATGCCCTACTGTCTTCCTTCCCACACACAGAAAAACCCACCTGGGTAAACCCGTACTTGTTTCTCAGACAGCATCCCAAACCAGACCAAAGCAGACCAAACTAGTGCCGTTTCCTGAGGTCAACCATACTTCCTCAAACTGGTGTATGTCTTCACACACTCTCTCAGACAAAAAAGGTAAAACAAGCAAAGCAGAATCCCTCCAAATACCAAAGTGACTCTGGAACATACAGGTAAGTGCCAAAATAAAGGAAACACCAACATAAAGTATCTTAATAGGGCGTTGGGCCACGAGCCAGAAAGCTTCACTGTGCCTTGGCATAGAGTCTACAAGTGTCTGAAACACTTTTGGAGGGATGCGACACCATTCTTCCACAAGAATTTCCATCATTGATGGTGGTGGAAAACGTTGTCTCAGGCGCCGCACCAGAATCTCCCATAAGTGTTCACACACACCTTTTAAACCCCCTATGCTCCTTTGAGACCCCTATTTCAAAATAACAGATCTCTTCTAGCCATGGTAGCCAAAATAACAGATCTCTTCTAGCCATGGTAGCCAAAATAACAGATCTCTTCTAGCCATGGTAGCCAAAATAACAGATCTCTTCTAGCCATGGTAGCCAAAATAACAGATCTCTTCTAGCCATGGTAGCCAAAATAACAGATCTCTTCTAGCCATGGTAGCCAAAATAACAGATCTCTTCTAGCCATGGTAGCCAAAATAACAGATCTCTTCTAGCCATGGTAGCCAAAATAACAGATATCTTCTAGCCATGGTAGCCAAAATAACATCTCTTCTAGCCATGGTAGCCAAAATAACATCTCTTCTAGCCATGGTAGCCAAAATAATGGGCAACTGTGTATTTTTATACAGGACCCTAACCTAAGCATGATAGGATGTTAAATGCTTAATTAACTCAGGAACCACACCTGTATGGAAGCAGTTGCTTACAATATACTTTGTATCCCTCATTTACTCAAGTGTTTTCTTTATTTTGGCAGTTAACTGTATATCCAGTTTGTCATTTTGTCACTATTTGTTAGCTGTTGCATTTTTACTTGTGTTGACATTTATCTTGGGTTAGTGAGCTATCCTAGACCAGTGTTTATACTGCTACAGTGCCTTCGGAAAGTATTCAGACCCCTTGACCTTTTCCAAATTTTTTACGTTACAGCCTTATTCTAAAATGGATTTTTTTTTAAAGCGTAAGGGGCTGTAACGTAACAAAATGTGGAAAAGGTCAAGGGGTCTGAATACTTTCCGAAGGCACTGTATGTCTGGGCAATGTTACAATGAAGTAAAATAATTTCGCTATATTTCTTTAATTGAACCTTTATTTTATCAGGGAGTCATACTGAGACTAAGGTCTCTTTTACAAATGAGCCCTGAATTACATTAATTACAGAAAATACATACATGAAAATACAAAATGTAAGCAGAAAGAAAGAAAGAAAAACAAAGACCATCAGTAAAAATGTTATCATTCTGAATTGGCCTAGAGGCAACAAAACATCAAAGATTGTTCAACAAATAAGTTGCAAAAAAAAAACAAGCTGAATTAGGTCTGACCTCAATTAATTGACTGGTTGATTGTTTGTTTGTTAGGCTGTTAGCCGACCAAGATTGTTTTAGTCGAGCAGTAACAAATATATATACACACCGGGCCTCCCACTCATCTTTCTATTCTGGTTAGAGCCAGTTTGCGCTGTTCTGTGAAGGGAGTAGTACACAACTTTGTACGAGATCTTCAGTTTCTTGGCAATTTCTCGCATGGAATAGCCTTCATTTCTCAGAACAAGAATAGACTGAAAATGATAAACTTGGATTAGCTAACATAACATGCCATTGGAACACAGAGATAATGGTTGCTGATAATGGGCTTCTCTACGCCTATGTAGATATTCCATAAGAAATCTGCCATTTCCTTGGTGGCCTCTCGGGTGGTGCAGTGGTCCAAGGTGCTGCTTTGCAGTGCTAGCTGTGCCACTAGAGATTCTGGGTTCGAGTCCAGGCTCTCTCTCCGAGACCGGGAGACCCATGGGGCGGCGCACAATTGGCCCAGCGTCGTCCGGGTTACGGGAGGGTTTGGCCGGCAGGGATATCCTTGTCTCATCGCGCACTAGCGACTCTTGTGGCGGGCCAGGCGCAATGCACGCTGACATGGTCACTAGGTGTACGGTGTTTCCTCCGACATATTGGTGCGGCTGGCTTCCGGGTTGGATGGGCATTGTGTCAAGAAGCAGTGCGGCTTGGTTGGATTGTGTTTCAGAGGACGCGTGGCTCTCGAGCTTCACCTCTCCCGAGTCCGTACGGGAGTTGCAGCGATGAGACAAGACTGTAACTACTACCAATTGGATTCCACGAAACATTGGGGAGAAAAAGGGGTAAAAATAAAAATCAGCCATTTCCAGCTACAATAGTCATTTACAACAATGTCAACACTGTATTTCTGATCAATTTGATGTTATTTTAATGGACAAATGTTTTTATTTAAAAAACAATTATATTTCTAAGTGACCCCAAACTTTTGAACGGTAGTGTGTGTGTATATATAGAGTGGGGCAAAAAAGTATTTAGTCAGCCACCAATTGTGAAAGTTCTCCCACTTAAAAATATGAGAGAGGCCTGTAATTTTCCTCATAGGTACACTTCAACTATGACAGACAAAATGAGAAAAAAAATCCAGAAAATCACATTGTAGGATTTTTTATGAATTTAATTGGAAATTATGGTGGAAAATAAGTATTTGGTCAATAACAAAAGTTTATCTCAATACATTGTTATATACCCTTTGTTGGCAATGACAGAGGTCAAACGTTTTCTGTAAGTCTTCACAAGGTTTTCACACACTGTTGCTGGTATTTTGGCCCATTCCTCCATGCAGATCTCCTCTAGAGCAGTGATGTTTTGGGGCTGTTGCTGGGCAACACAGACTTTCAACTCCCTCCAAAGATTTTCTATGGGGTTGAGATCTGGAGACTCGCTAAGCCACTCCAGGACCTTGAAATGCTTCTTACGAAGCCACTCCTTCATTGCCCGGGCGGTGTGTTTGGGATCATTGTCATGCTGAAAGACCCAGCCACATTTCATCTTCAATGCCCTTGCTGATGGAAGGAGGATTTCACTCAAAATCTCACGATACATGGCCCCATTCATTCTTTCCTTTACACGGATCAGTCGTCCTGGTCCCTTTGCAGAAAAACAGCCCCAAAGCATGATGTTTCCAACCCCATGCTTCACAGTAGGTATGGTGTTCTTTGGATGCAACTCAGCATTCTTTGTCCTCCAAACACGACGAGTTGAGTTTTTACCAAAAAGTTAATCTGACCATATGACATTCTCCCAATCTTCTTCTGGATCATCCAAATGCTCTCTAGCAAACTTCAGACGAGCCTGGACATGTACTGGCTTAAGCAGGGGGACACGTCTGGCACTGCAGGATTTGAGTCCCTGGCGGCGTAGTGTGTTACTGATGGTAGGCTTTGTTACTTTGGTCCCAGCTCTCTGCAGGTCATTCACTAGGTCCCCCCGTGTGGTTCTGGGATTTTGGCTCACCGTTCTTGTGATCATTTTGACCCCACGGGGTGAAATCTTGCGTGGAGCCCCAGATCGAGGGAGATTATCAGTGGTCTTGTATGTCTTCCATTTCCTAATAATTGCTCCCACAGTTGATTTCTTCAAACCAAGCTGCTTACCTATTGCAGATTCAGTCTTCCCAGCCTGGTGCAGGTCTACAATTTTGTTTCTGGTGTCCTTAGGCAGCTCTTTGGTCTTGGCCATAGTGGAGTTTGGAGTGTGACTGTTTGAGGTTGTGGACAGGTGTCTTTTATACTGATAACAAGTTCAAACAGGTGCCATTAATACAGGTAACGAGTGGAGGACAGAGAAGCCTCTTAAAGAAGGTCTGTGAGAGCCAGAAATCTTGCTTGTTTGCAGGTGACCAAATTCTTATTTTCCACCATAATTTGCAAATAAATTCATAAAAAATCCTACAATGTGATTTTCTGGATTTTTTTTCTTCTCATTTTGTCTGTCATAGTTGAAGTGTATCTAATGATGAAAATTACAGGCCTCTCTCATCTTTTTAAGTGGGAGAACTTGCACAATTGGTGGCTGACAAAATACTTTTTTTGCCCCACTGTATATATTTGCGCCCATCTCAGTGAACTAATCCACTGTGGAGGCCTAGAGTAAAACCTGGTCGGATGCTCCATGTGATGCAATTGAGAGGTCATGCAGGGGCCAAATTTTGAGCTCTGTACCACATAGCCATGCACCTCCCAAATTTTGTAACACTGCGGAGGAGTCTGTATAGCTCCGCATTAACATGATTGGTTGATGGTAGGTGGGGGCGGTACATCTTGTATAAACACAAACTCACTTCCTTGAAAACAACTATGCACTGCTCCGTGAAGCGCAAGAAGATTTGGATAGAACTTTGATTAACCACATGACAATGATTTTGAAAAACTGTTTCACGAAACTGGTACGCAGATCGTTAGAAATGGTAAGATAAATTGGCATTCCACATGAGAAAGGTTGCTGACTCCTCGTATAGCCTATTACCGGCAACTTCAGGAGAGTAATGGCAGAATCTGCGAAAGCCAGTGTAACGGATGTGAAACGGCTAGCTTAGTTAGCGGTGGTGCGCGCGAAAATAGCGTTTCAATCGGTGACGTCAATTGCTCTGAGACCTTGAAGTAGTAGTTCCCCTTGCTCTGCAAGAGCCGCGGCTTTTGTGGAGCGATGGGTAACGATGCTTCGTGGGTGACTGTTGTTAATGTGTGCAGAGGGTCCCTGGTTCGCGCCCGGGTATGGGCGAGGGGACGGTCTAAAGTTATACTGTTACACCAGCAGGAGCAGAAGGATAATAATTGGGTCAGGTTTTTTTTCTGGTGATCTAGATCTCTGGCACCCGCTTGAGTCATCAAACCATAAGCTTGAAGCATCAATGCACATAGTTGATTTCATTAAAACACATTGGGTGTGTCTATATATGGAAAAATACACATTTAAAAATGGAGCAATCGATTTGTCAAAAGAACAGACAACTTTTGGTCGACCAAAAGTCGGTAATAGGCTATGCGAACCAAAGGAATTACCAGGGTTAGCCATCCCTGAGACTGGGTGTGGATGAATGTCTAAAGTTTAGTAATGATGTTAGGACTTTTTGTAAAAGGGCTTTATAAATTAAAACGTATCAAGCTATGTGACATCAAAGATATATATATTAATACATTTGTTATGACAACACAATACTAGTGACCTTGTCAAGAGGTTAAAATTTTTTAGAGCCGGCTTCCCAGATGTAGATTAACTCTAGTCCTGGACTAAAAATCATTCTCAATGGAGATCATCTATTGAAAACTATTTTAGTCCAGGACCAGGATTAATCTGTGTCTGGGGAACCAACTCTAAGGGTAATTGAGAAGTACTAAAATAATGCTAATAGAAGTAATCTATCTAAACCGTCTGTTTCCTCTCTCTCATCAGTACAACAAACACCTGTTTGTGAGCATTGGACAGACCAACTACTCGTACAGCGATGCCCTACTGGAGGCTGTGGACATCCGTCAGATCTACGACAAGTTCCCAGAGAAGAAGGGAGGACTGAAGGAGCTCTTTGGAAAGGGTCCTCACAACTCCTTCTTCCTGGTCAAGTTCTGGGTGAGTCTCATGGCACAAGGTCATTAACTGTGAATGGTTGTAAAAGGTGCATTGTCTAGTTTGCTGCTCTATAACGTGTCTTGAATAAAATCCAGGCCGTAATTGTCCACACAATTTGGCTTCACAATACACACATGATTGACATCTAAACAAACAACATTAATGATACATAAACTCAGAAAAAAAGAAACATCCTCTCACTGTCAACTGCGTTTATTTTCAGCAAACCTAACATGTGTAAATATTTATATGAACATAACAAGATTCAACAACTGAGACATGAACTGAACAAGTTCCACAGACATGTGACTAACAGAAATTGAATAATGTGTCCCTGAACAAAGGGGGGGGGGGGGGGGGGGGGTCAAAATCAAAAGTAACAGTCAGTATCTGTTGTGGCCACCAGCTGCAGGTAGCCTAGTGGTTGGTAGTCTAGTGGTTAGAGTGTTGGGCCAATAACCCGAAAGGTTGCTAGATCGAATCCCCGAGCTGACAAGGTAAAAATCTGTCGTTCTGCCCCTGAACAAGGCAGTTAACCCACTGTTCCTAGTCTGTCATTGTAAATAAGAATTTGTTCTTAACTGCCTTGCCAAGTTAAATAAAAGTTCAATTTAAAAAAGAAAAAGTACTGAGGTGCATCTCCTCCTCATGGACTGCACCAGATGTGTCAGTTCTTGCTGTGAGATGTTACCCTACTCTTCCACCAAGGCACCTACAAATTCCCGGACATTTCTGTGGGGAATGGCCCTAGCCATCACCCTCCGATCCAACAGGTCCCAGACGTGCTCAATGGGATTGAGATCCGGGCTCTTCGCTGGCCATGGCAGAACACTGACATTCCTGTCTTGCAGGAAATCACGCACAGAACAAGCAGTATGGCTGGTGGCATTGTCATGCTGGAGGGTCATGTCAGGATGAGCCTGCAGGAAGGGTACCACATGAGGGGGATGTCTTCCCTGTAACGCACATTGTTGAGATTGCCTGCAATGACAACAAGCTCAGTACGATGATGCTGTGACACACCGCACCAAACCATGACGGACCCTCCACCTCCAAATTGATCCCGCTCCAGAGTACAGGCCTCGGTGTACCGCTCATTCCTTCAATGATAAACGTGAATTCGACCATCACCGCTGGTGAGACAAAACCATGACTCGTCAGTGAAGAACACTTTTTGCCAGTCCTGTCTGGTCCAGCGACGGTATGTTTGTCCCCATAGGCGACGTTGTTGCCGGTGATGTCTGGTGAGGACCTGCCTTACAACAGGCCTTCAAGCCCTCCGTCCAGCCTCTCTCAGCCTATTGCCGACAGTCTGAGCACTGACGGAGAGATTGTGCATTCCTGGTGTAACTCGGTAGTTGTTGTTGCCATCCTGTATCTGTCCCGCAGGTGTGATGTTCGGATGTACCGATCCTGTGCAGGTGTTACATGTGATCTGCCACTGCGAGGACGTTCAGCTGTCTGTCCTGTCTCCCTGTAGCGCTGTCTTAGGCATCTCACAGTATGGACATTGCAATGTATTGCCCTGGCCACATCTGCAGTCCTCATGCCTCCTTGCAGCATGCCTAAGGCACGTTCAAGCAGATGAGCAGGGACCCTGGGCATCTTCTGGTGTTTTTCAGAGTCAGGAGAAAGGCCTCTTTAGTGTCCTAAGTTTTCACAACTGTGACCTTAATTGCCTACCGTGTGTCTTAACGACCTTCCCACAGGTGCATGTTCATTAATTGTTTATGGTTCATTGAACAAGCATGGTAAACAGTGTTTAAACCCTTTACAATGAAGATCTGTGAAGTTATTTGGATTTTTACGAAATAAGACAGGGTCCTGAAAAAGGGAAGTTTTTTGTTGTTGCTGAGTTTACAAGTACAGTGCCTTCAGAAAAGATTCACACCGCTTGACTTTTTCCAAATGTTGTTGTTTTACAATTTAAAATGGATAAAATTATTTTATTGTTTTTTGTCATTGGCCTACACAAAATACCCCATAATATCAAAGTGGAATTATGTTTCTTGAAATTTGTAGAAATATATTAAAAATAAGACATTTCAGCTTTTGAGTAAATTGGTATTCAACCCCTTTGTTATGGTAAGCCTAAATAAGTTCAGGAGTATGCATTTTCATGGACTGTGTGCAATAATAGTGTTTAACATGATTTTTTAATGACTACCTCATCGCTGTAGCGCACACTTACAATTATCTGTAAGGTCCCTCAACCACAAAGACCAGGTAGGTTTTCCAATGCCTTGCAAAGGTCACATATTGATATATGGGTATAAAAAAGCAGACACTGTGAATATCCCTTAGAGCATAGTGAAGTTATTAATTACACTTTGGATGGTGTATCAATACACTCAGTCACTACAAAGATAGATGTCCTTCCTAACTCAGGTGCCGGAGACGAAGGAAACCGCACAGGGATTTCACCACGAGGCCAATGGTGACTTTAAAACAGTTACAGAGTTTAATGACTGTGATAGGAGAAAACTGAGGATGGATCAACATCATTGTAGTTACGCCACAATACTAACCTAAATGACAGAGTGAAAAGATGGAAGCTTATTCCAAAACATGCATCCTGTTTGCAACAAGGCACTAAAGTAATCCTGCAAAACACTAAAGTAATACTGCAAAAGAAGTTACTTTTGTCCTGAATAGAAGTTAAGTTTGGGCCAAATCCAATACAACACATTAGTAAGTACCACTCTCCATATTTTCAAGCACAGTGTTGGCTACATCATGTTATGGGTATGCTTGTAATTGTTAAGGACTGGGTTGTTATTCAGGATAAAACACAGAATGGAGCTAAGCACAGGCAAAATTTGAGAGGAAAACCTGTTTGTCTGCTTTCCACCAGACATTGGGAGATTAATTCACCTTTCAGCAGGACAATAATCTAAAACACAAGTCCAAATCTACACTGGAATTAATTACCAAGAAGACAGTTAATGTTCCTGAGTGGCCAAGTTAAAGTTTTTTCTTAAATCTGCTTGAAAATACCTGAAAATGATTGTCTAGCAATGATCAACAACCAATTTGACAGAGCTTTATAAATAATAATGAGCAAATGTTGCAAACTCTAGGTGTGGAAGCTCTTAGAGACTTGCCCAGAAAGACTCACAGCTGTAATCCCTGCCAAAGGTGCTTATACAAAGTATTGACTCAGGGGTGTGAATACTTATATAAATGAGATATTTCTGGATTTCATTTTAAATACATTTGCAGACATTTCTAAAAACATGTTTTCACTTTGTCATTATGGGGTATTCTGTTTGAATGGGTGACATTTTATATTTAATTCATTTTGTATTCAAGCTGTAGCACAATAAAATGTGAAATAAGTCAAGGGGTATGAATCATTTCTGAAGGTACGTATATGCATCATGAGTGAAATCATGAGTGAAACCAAGCAAATGGGTTTGTGTTTGAATGTGTGTGCGTATGTATGCGTATCATATCAAATCAAATTTTATTTGTCACATGCTTCGTAAACAACAGGTGTAGACTAACAGTGAAATGCTTACTTACGGGCCCTTCCCAACAATACATCCCTAGGGGCTGATGTGGTAGCATTGAGGCTTTGTTTGAACACCTGCCTACCTCCTGACAGGTGTGAGAGATTGGGGCAAACTAAGGAGATTGCAGCAGCTCCCTACCAATGGAGTCTCTCTCTCTAAGCGCAAATATCAACTGGTGCCATTCTCCACAGCCTTACTTACTATTACATCCTATAGAGTCTATTGGCCAAAATATTTGGTTTCAGAAGCAACATTAACATGTTAGAACTCCTTACCTCTGTTTCCTTCTGTTTGTTACATGCATGCTGGTTCTCTATTTAAGATACACAATAAAATCCCTTTACTTTGTACAACTCGAACATATTTTCATAATCTACAGTCAACTGATATGTTTTCAAACGGGACCATATTAATTGACGTGCACATGAATACAATTCAAATTTAAAAACGCAAACAAGAGGATGAGTCTCTCTTCAGACATTAGTGAAGAGCCACTGCATCTGAATTTCAAACGTGGACACCCACACTCTAAACAATAGCCCTCCTCTCATCATTATAGGCCTTAATAACACGCTGACTTAATGAAGGAGCAATGTATTTCTTTGTACAAATTATGGTTCTCTCTTTTCTTGACAGGCCTTCCTCTTCAGAGGACTCTTATTACATAGACTCTTATCAGGCTATTTCTAAAGATACAGTACATCCTGTGCCATTCAATATTCCTAAAGCCTCTTTTGGTCTCAAAATATTATTGGACAGCAATGCTTACTGGTAGATGGCTACTCCACTCATTCTCAGGATACACACATGCCAAATAATATGGTTGCAAGTATTGCCATGAGTCACTAGAGGGCCTCGCTGCCTTAGTATCTTTACATCATGGATCATCAACTAAATTCAGCCACAGGCCGATTTCTTTTTCCTGAGTGGATGGTCAGGGGGCCGTCCACTCAAGTAGACTGCAAATTGACCGCAAGAAGCCCAAACGGATATAATATTTGACTAAAACATGATGACTGTACCTAATAAACAGGTAATTTAGTATATGTGATTGGATACATGTAAGCAAGGTTTGAAACAATTTAGTACTGGGTCGGACCCCCCTTTGTCTCCAGAACACACAGAATTTTTTGGGACATGGAAATGTTTCTCAATTGATATCAAGCAGTGGCGGCTCCTTAGAGGAGGACAGGGAGGACCATCCTCAGTGAATTTCAAAAAAATAAAATAGTGAAACATTAAAAAGTTCTCCTTTTTAGGTAAAACTGTCCTAAATATATTCACGTCACCAAATAATTGATTAAAACACTGTTTTGCAATGAAGATCTACAGTAGCCTCAACAGCACTCTAGGTAGCACCCTGGTGTAGCCAGAGGACAGCTAGTTTCCATCCTCCTTTGGGTTAATGGACTTCAATACAAAACCTAGGAGGCGTTTGGTTCTCAGCCCCTTCCATAGACTTACACAGTAATTATTACAACTTCCAGAGGAAGTCCTCCAACCTATCAGAGCTCTTGTAGCATGAACTGACATGTTGTCCACCCAATCAAAGGATCAGAGAATGAAAGCATAAACTACAGCTAGGTTATGGTCACAGACATCTGATGTGTTGTGCACTGAAGTCTATAAGTGAAGGGAAAAGGTGAGAGGAAGAGAGCATGTAGATGCGAGAAGGAATTATTTAACGAGCAAAAGGATCATGCTGTTTGTATGTGGCTGCTCTGAAAGTGAACTGTGTTTGCCTGTGATCGAGAGCGTATTCATTCCCGTTTTGTTTGCAAATGAGTGGAGTAGCCATCAACACAATCGGTGGGATAAACATACCTGAATTTGTCCAATAGAAACTCTTGTTTCTGTTGGACTAATGATTACACCCTAGATTAGCTAGATGCAGGCAAGAGTGTGCAAGCTGGTATTGAATGTCACTGTCTGTCACCTTGATTAGTCTAATATTTCTCTCACGTTGTAAACTTTCATTCATAAACTAGGTTGTGGCAACCTCATGATGGGTATAGGGAAAATGTGAGTATCATGTATTATCTTAAACCTATTGATGTTACATTAAGCTAAGTGAATGGAATATGAATGACCGTCATCCAGTATGCTTTAATAGAAATAAGGCAATGCTCATAATGAATTATTGTCCTCCCTCATCTTAAACGTTACCGACCGCCACTGGTATCAAAGGACCTGAAGTGTGCCAGGAAAACATTCCCCACACCATTACAGCACCACCACCAGCCTGTACCATTGACACCAGGCAGGATGGGGCCATGGACTCATGTTGCTTACGTCAAATCCTGACTCTGCCATCACATGACGCAACAGGAACCAGGATTTGTCGGACCAGGCGATGTTTGTCCACTCCTCAATTGTCCAGTGTTGGTGATGGCGTGCCCACTGGAGCCACTTCTTCTTGTTTTTAGCTGATAGGAGTGGAACCCGGTGTGGTCGCTTCAATAGCCCATCTGTGACAACGACCAACGAGTTGTGTGCACCGTGATGCCGTACTGCACACCACTGTTGTACTGCACTGTTATTTGCCTATTTATGGGCCGCCTGTTAGCTTGCACAATTCTTGCCATTCTCCTTCGACCTCTCATCGAGTCTTTGACCTCAGGACTGGATGTTTTTATTTGTCGCACCTTTCTCGGTAAACCCTAGGCACTGTTATGCGTGAAAAGCCCAGGAGGCCGGACGTTTCTGAGATACTAGAACCGGCGTGCCTGGCATCGATGCTCATACCATGCACTATCTATGTGTGGGAATACTTTGGAACAGATTTGTTTTTACAGTCTTATGATTTTAAATGAGGTTTTTTGCACAGAAAACTTGGGGGGGGCAAATAAAATCACCAGCGGGCCGCCAGTTGGATAACCCAGCTGTACAGCCAAGTTATATTAGTCCTCTTGAGACTTAAAGAAAATCTATTTTCATTTAAACATTTGTATGTGTTTTGTAGTAAACATTTAACTCATTGCTTTGCTGGTGTTAGTCAACATTTGTTTGACTATGTAGTTTATTCTCTATATGACTTGCCTAGTTAAATAAAATAAAGGTAATTCAAATACATGTTGTGTTGTCCTGATGCAGGCTGACCTGAACTGTAACATCCAGGATGACTCTGGGGCCTTCTACGGTGTGAGCAGCCAGTATGAGAGCTCTGAGAACATGACCATCACGTGCTCTACCAAGGTGTGCTCCTTCGGCAAGCAGGTGGTCGAGAAGGTCGAGGTGAGTCCTAGGGCTCTATTCAGTCTGTAAAGCTGAAGCATTACAGTTTACGTGATAGAAATGTAAAGGTAACTTCTGATTGAGATGACATAAGCAGCGTTTACCCTGAATAAAGTCTCCACTAAAGTGGGAACATTGCCTTTACATATCAATAACGCTGAAGATCCACGTTATAGCTTGATTGAAATTTAAAGGGTATGTTCCACGTTTGCGGGTAAACGCTGCATATGTCGGCTCAATTGGAAATGACCTTTCAATTTGAACGTGTATCTTCTGTGATACGAAGTGAATCCAGCTCTTAGTCCTACACGCACACACACCACTGTGTGCTTGGTGGAGAAGCAACTATTAAAAATTACACGACTCATATTCCTTACCTACTTTTATGCTTGTGTTTCTCACAATTGCTGTGTTGCACCTCTTATTTGATCGTGGTGGACATTGTTCCCTCCACTTATTATTCTTGTGAAGAGCTGTACTCTGTGATCTCTCTCCCCCCCCTTCAGACGGAATATGCCTGCTTCGAGAATGGACGCTTTGTCTACAGGATAAGCCGCTCCCCCATGTGTGAATACATGATCAACTTTATCCACAAACTCAAACACCTGCCTGAGAAGTACATGATGAACAGTGTCCTAGAGAACTTCACTATCCTATTGGTAAGGATAGCCTGTTCAGTCAGTATGCTTGTATACTAGTGTTTGTGTCTGTGTGTCTCACACTGCATTTATCTTGTGCTTCAGGTGGTGACTAACAGAGAAACACAGGAGACGATGCTGTGCATGGCGTGTGTGTTTGAGGTGTCGAACAGCGACCATGGAGCTCAACATCACATCTACCGGCTAGTCAAGGAATAAGAGACTGATTCAGTAGAAACGTGCTGGGACAAACTATCACCGATCTACCTGAAGGACAGCTTCTGAAGAATGGAGGGAAGACATTGAAGGACGAATTCTTAGTAATTGACAGAGATAAATCGCTGTTGTGATTGGTTGGTTGTGAGAGTGACATGAGGCAACCCGCCCAGTGAAACACACCTTCAGAAAGACAACCTTATGGAAAGTGGCTGTGCCTCTACACAAATCCCACCCACAATGTCCTTGGGTTACATTGGGGTGAAGTTTCTAATGGATAATATCATTATATTTGTATTTCGTATGTATATTTGTATGAGTGCAGCTGTCAATTTGTGGTACAGTTGTGTGGTGTCATTTTTCCAGACCTGGTCATATCTATGGTGTACATATGAAGGGGCATTGTGTAACATAGGAAGATGTACTGTGGATTACATTTGGAAGCTATCTGTTTTCTGCATTTTATACTGTAGTCATCACAATTATGAACCAATACAGATCTAAGCCTTTCTTAATTGGATAAATATAAAACATTATACAGTTACTACATACAGTGCCTTCGGAAAGTATTCAGACCTGTTGACTTTTTCCTCATTTTGTTACTTTAATCAATTTTAGAATAAGGCTGTAAAGTGTTTTTTTCTCATCAATCTACACACAATACACCATAATGACAAAGCAAAAACAGGTTTTTAGAAATTGTTGCTAATTTCTAAAAATATTTTCAGGTCTCCAGAGATGTTTGATCAGGTTCAAGTCCGTGCTCTGGCTGGGCCACTCAAGGACATTCAGAGACTTGTCCCGAAGCCAATCCTGTGTTGTCTTGGCTGTGTGCTTAGGGTCATTGTCCTGCTGGAAGCTGAACCTTCACCCCAGTCTGAGGTCCTGAGCACTCTGGAGCTGGTTTTCATCAAGGATCTCTCTATACTTTGCTCCGTTCATCTTTCCCTCGAACCTGACTAGTCTCCCAGTTCCTGCCTCTGAAAAACATTCCCACAGCATGACGCTGCAACCACCATGCTTCACCTCCAGGTTTCCTCCAGACAGGTTTCCTCTTGACATTCTGGCCAAAGGGTTCAATCTTGGTTTCATCAGCCCAGATAATCTTGTTTCTCATGCTCTGAGAGTCTTTAGGTGCCTTTTGGCAAACTCCAAGCGGGCTGTCATGTGCCTTTTACTGAGGAGTGGCTTCCATCTGTCCACTCTACCATAAAGGCCTGATTGGTGGAAGGATACAGAGGTGTTTGCCCTTCTGGAAGGTTCTCCCATCTCTACAGAGTAGCTCTGTCAGAGTGACCATCGGGGTCTTGGTCACCTCCCTGACCAAGGTCCTTCTCCCCCGATTGCTCAGTGTGGCTGGGCGGCCAGCTCTAGGAAGAGTCTTGGTGGTTCCAAACGTCTTCCATTTAAGAATGATGGCGGCCACTGTGTTTGTGGACATCTTCAATGCTGCAGACATTTTTTTTAGAACCCTTCCCCAGATCTGTGCATCGACACAATCCTGTCTCAGAGCTCTACGGACAATACCTTCGACCTCGTGGCTTGGTTTTTGCTCTGACATGCACTGTCAACTGTGGGATCGTATATAGACAGGTGTGTACCTTTCCAAATCATGTCCAATCAATTGAATTTACCACAGGTGGACTGAAAAATCATCAAGAAATCAATGGAAACAGGATGCATCTGAGCTCAATTTCGAGGCTCATAGCAAAGGGTCTGAATACTTTTATAAATAAGGTATTTCTGATTTTAATAAATTTGCAAAATGTCAAACCTGTTTTTGCCTATTCATTATCAGGTATTGTGTGTAGATTGCTGAGGATTTTTTTTTTCATTTAATACATTTTCGAATAAGGCTCAAATGTAACAAAATCTGGAAAAAGTCAAGGGGTCTGAATACTTTCCGAATGAACATCACTATCACAAATATTTTCCAAAGAAAAAAGGTTTTACATTTGGGATAACATAGCAAATGCTAAACTACTGTATGATGAAGACAGGTTACAGTTACTATTCCAGGGACATTAAGAGTATAAATAAGATTCAGGTACCACTTTGCATCATATCCCCTGTGCCCAACTAAAGAGAAAAAGCACTGATGACACTAAAGCAAGACAATGCATGGCAGAGACCAGAGATTCCTCCTAAATGATCTTTTCTCTAAGCTGCTACGGTTTTACCCCGAATGACAATGAAGCAAAGAATTCACATATTGAAAATGAAAGCACTGTACTACCATAGTTCCCCGTCCCAAAGCACTTAGTTCCTCTGTATGGTTATGTGGGGTAGAGTCAAACTTTACTTCTCAGTGACTGAGGAACACAGTAGTTAAAACACTCGCACATATTAATCTTTGGGTGTTCTTGGTTCTGGATGCTATTCAGCCTTATTTTGCCCGCCAATCTGTGGCCTACACTAAAGCTGGACTTGTTATTAATGGAACTGCCACGTCTGTTTGCAATATAACAACAACAAAGAAGGTACTGCAAACAACTATGCCCCCCCCCCCCCACCCCACCACCACCACCACCACCACCACATCATTGCACACGCGATAGAACAGCAGAATATGTACTGTAAAGAAATGTTTTGCAGGATGTGTGACGTTCCTCACCTCCACTTTGTCAGCAAAACAAAAACAATAACGTCCGTGGGGTGGACAGTGGCGCTGTTTCCCCTACTGCGGATTGCATCTTTAACCTTGGCGGTAGGGAATGGCATCCTTACAGATACTATAACTACCACGAAATGTGAGCTCTTTCCTAAGCTGGAGGACAGCCCTGTTATTCTCATACATCCCAGTGTTGCATGTACAGTGCCTTAGTAACTTTTCCCCAATGGCATCTGGTTTGCTTGGATGGAAATGCATAACATTAGTGATGTTTCATGTTGGTCATTATAGATACACAACTGTCAGTTTTACATGTACACATTTCACCTTGTTTTACAAGATAATGATGCTAAGTTATACATTGATTATTACAATAAACAAGTTTCATGTGTAATAGCAGTAATAACTTTGCCTTGTCTATCAAAAACCAAAAATATGGAGACATGTCAGGTGTGCATTTGTCGCCTGCACTATTATAAAGTGCCTTTGGTTATGACTTTACATCTTAGAAAAGGTTTAAAAGAAGCAAAACCAAAAAGTTAAAGAAATGGTGGACGAGATCACCAGAATGCCTTTATCAATATCTTTCTCTGTAGAACTGTATTCATTACCACAACAATTAGACTATTTGGCAAAAGATAGTACCCTTAGATGCATGTTCAGTCTTTTCAATAGTTATGGGTCAAAAGATCCCTCTGCGAAGGTTCATTTGATATCACTGTCACAGTAAATCAACTGTTATCATACCATATGCACACTAACATTACAGTCCATAAAACATAATGCAGTATGTTAGTGTTGCTGAAGACAAATGGATCAGGCAGGGTTCATGTCATGTTAAGAGGACCTTTGACCTGTGTTCTAATTTATTAATAATTGGGACTAGATTATGGTGTGAGAAACACAGACCACCACTACAGTAGTTTCTGTTTGAATGTGTTCTATGTAGGCTATACTTACAATGCTTTTGTGATGACTCCAGTTTAACCAGAGTCAAGCCTGTTGGTTTCGCTGTTGGGCTCCCAGTATGTCAGTCCTGTCAACCAAAAGATACGTTTTTGGAAAATATAGTTATTTTAAAATAGAGTCTTTTTTTACACAAACGTCAGCAGCTAAGATCTGGGTTGTGTGTTATTTGTCTGTAGGTACTGGTACCTTTCTGTCTATTTTTTTTTTTCAAAACAGGCTTTAATTTTTCTCAAGTTTGGATGGCAACCTCAGAACATTGTGTGCAGAGAATTGTTAAAGGTTATTTGTATAAAGAGACAAGAATATGGAAAAAGACTGTGTTTTTACTGTACTGGGTCTAGTCTTTGCTTTGTAAGTTTTTCTTCATTGCTAAAATGTTAGATATTTTATAGCTTTCTAGAAATGTTGTATGCATATTATATCAAATTAAAATAACTATTTAATTCTGTTTCTGAATGATAATGAATGATAATTTCTCACAAACGTCAATTAACGTCTCTGAAATGATTTTAGTATTACTTATTTTGCTGGAACATACAATGCTCCTAATGCACAACAGGGGGAGCTCTATGCCAAAGAATCGGGCTTGGCAACCTGTGATAATGTTGACCTATTCACACACATGAGAATAAATAGTAACTCCACTTTTTTTTCTTGATCTTCGAAATGGCAATCCTCTTTCAATACAGCTAGCTCCTGGCTATGTTGATGTTGGAGAATACCCTGCCTGACATGATTATAACCTCCAGCCTGGGGTTTTATGTAGTGTTTCATCAACAAACTTGGCCTGTCATCAGCTGTCAGGATCACAGGAGGATAAACCGACCGGGACCAATGACGAGCTGTGATTCTGGCCAGGGCTGTAGGGAATTAACATATACACACCCAGACAACTAAAGACCTCTGCAATAACCACAGACAAATCCTTGTTTTATGAAAATATGTTTTTCGTTCATATGTCTTTGCGGGAAGTGGTTTGGTTGGGGTGTTATAGAGGGCAGAGATAAATTATCTTCTGAGCAGCTCCATTCATATTTTTTAAATGTATTTTGCTTGCTTGCTTTGTTGTTTCTGCAGAAGACCAGATCAGAAGTCTTCGAGATGTGAAATAATGGAGTGAAACAAGGGGGAACCTGACTAACTCTTGTCTTTATGTGTACCAACAAAAACTAATAAAAGGCCTTGTAGATGAATTAGCTTGAGACATCAGAATACTTATATAGTTTAACTTGACAATTTCACTTGATTAATTTAATGACATATATAACAATCACTTTAAAATGTGTCCACTTTTTAATCTTTCACATGAGATTGATGGTAGTTTTGACCAAAGTACAGTAGGCAAACTGGTGCGTAAAATTCGCACCAAGTGGGTGGGTAATGTTACATTCAAAAACTTCTGATCAACTAAGAGTGGAGAGAGTCCCATTGGGAGCGGAGGGCGTATACTTTAGTGTTTGCATAGAAATGTACCCACAGCAGTGCATACCAACCGAAAGGAAGGATGCCCGTTCCTCCTCTGCATACAGTGTTCCAAAAGGAAGTCTGATAATGTGATCCCCAGCAGAACAACTTCACAGCGTGACTCACTCAGTCTGCCACGGGAATAGTCCTACTCGAGAAAAGTACTGCGCTTATTACTTCATGATGATGACATGCTTACATGAGAATAAGGACAGCTCCAAATGAAGGTGTGTGTCACTTTTCTCTCTACAACTGAAAAGTGGAACCGAGGAGTCGAAAGGAGAGCAGAAACTGTAATCAGCAATTGGGTTAAAGGTTTTTCCTAGTATGGAGCAGGAAGAATGCAAGGTATCAGTATGGGTCTGCCGGGAGGAGAAACTGGTCTCCGGGCTGTCCAAGCGCACCACCTGCTCCGATGTTGTCAAAGTTCTACTGGAGGACCAAAACTTGAAGCAAGGTGCGTCAGCGGTGATGCTATCTGGGACCCCCCAGTCTTACTGCATAGCGGAGAAATGGAGAGGCTTTGAGAGGATTTTACCCAATAAAACCAAAATCCTGCGTCTCTGGAGTGCCTGGGGAGATGAGCAGGAAAATGTGAGGTTTGTGTTGGTGAAGAATGAGGCATCGTTACCGAACAACGGACCCAGGAGTGCCGAGGCGCGGGTTGTTCAGAGCAAAGATAGTCCGTGCGTGTTCAAGGAAGCAGCCAAGACCACAATGGCTTTCTCACAAGAAAAGCAGCGGAGGATTGTTAGAAAAGCTTTTAGAAAGTTGGACAAAATAAACAAAAAGAAAGAGGAGACTGTTCCTAAGGATACATCCTCAGTGGAGAAAGTGGAAACGTTGGTGCACTTGGTTATATCGCAAGATCACACCATCCGCCAGCAGATCAAAAGGATCAAAGAATTAGATAGGGCTATAGAGAGGTATGAGGCAAAAGTGCATTTTGACAGAATTAAGAAACATGGTATCAATTATGTGCAGGACACATACATGGTGGAGTCAAGCGCGAAGGCTGATCCAACAGAGAGCGTGCCATGTTCAGCGGAGGCTATCGCACAGTTTGAGGAGTACGCGCTCTGTTGCGAGGTGGTCCTGCGACTTCAGGAGGAGTTGACAGAACGCGAAGCTCTCATGGACATCATCACAGGTGAGATTCAGGAGGAGCTGAACCAAAGGTGGATGAAAAGACGTCAAGATGAGCTGTCGGGCAAAGATACCGATAGTATTGGGGAGTCTGTCGACATCCCCGTGTCTGCAATGGCTCCAAAGGCAGGCGTCGCTGCTCAAGAGACAACTGTGGACAGTTTATCAGAGAATGACTTGGTTTTAGAGGAGGAGAGAGTCAAAATACAGCTGGATACTAGTTTATATATTGGTCTTCGTTTGAACACAGATTTAGAGACTATTAAGGGTGATTTGGACTTAAGCCAGGAGCTGTGGGACGCAAAAGAAAAAGAACTAACGGATTTGCTCGCAAAAATGGACTCTATGGATTTAAATAACGAGAAGTTACCCGATGGTTACAAAGAACCCTCTGGTGTCACTGAGACTGAAATGTTGCCTTCCTTGGAGAAGAGCAGTGGGTGGGTGGAGCAGGCCAGAGGTCTCTCCAAGACCAGCAACACGAACGATGAGGACTCAGACACGGGGCTGAGCTCCATGCATAGCCAGGACTCTGACAATACACCTGTTTGTGAATCACTAGTGTAACTCTTTATTGAAGTGTTGAAAATATGCAATGCCAACTCAGGGACAGTGACATTCTCCACACTAAACAATATGTTTCTCCTTTTCCTCCAAAAGGCATAAGCATGGACACTTAACATCTATAAGGCGTCAGGTAGCCTAGCAGTTAAGAGCATCTGACCTAAAGGTTCCTGGTTCGAATCCCTGACCTGACTAGGTGAAACATATGTATATGTGCCCTTGAGCAAGGCACTTGTAAGTTGCTCTGTATAACAGCGTCTGCTATATGACTAAAATGTAAATAGTATAAACAAGCAATATATATGTCAATTGTGCTGAAATCCTAACAAAAGTTATGGAAAATTGATATAGCTTGCTCTGCTGTTTCTGTGTGTCACAAGTATTAGAAATAGGGAAAACAACAACTGCATTGAACTGCAAAGACGCACATGACTATGGCCATTCAGCTATGAACATACAGGTTACTGTGGAAATAAAGTATTACAACATATTATGATCTGTTTGATTTAGTACTGCCAAGATGTAGCATTTCCCAGATGGTAACTTCTAGAAATATCAAAGGACATTATCAATGAACAAAACCTCTCTCTTGAGAATGTTGTTGATGCATTAATAACAGTTCATGTTGAGAGAATACAAGATTAAAGCCAGTCTGCTGATGCAAATTCAGACCAGCTGTCACCTGATCCAGTGATTGTTTAATTCATCCATGTAGTCGATCCTCACTTTCTCTCCGGTTTCTTGGCAACATGATGGTCATGCCCTATTGGGGGCAATGCCCTATTCAGTTACAGTACAATTTGCTGTGCCAATCAACCTCATGGATCGGTTGTTCTCACCATGGTTTATGTCAGGACAACCATTTGAGAGCTCTAATTGGTTTATCAGGACAAGTAATAGTGTATATGGATCCTGGGAAAGCTAAGACATCCCAAAGTCAATGCAGTGGTTATGCACTGCCCTACTCAGACTGTGGTTCTACAAATTGAGGAGGAGAGAGAAACATAACATGCAGAATCAGTTTCTGTTTATACAACCCCGTCTGCTTCTGTGTCTGGGCGTCGTGCTGTTGTTGTGTTGTTGTGCCCACTGTGCGCTCACTGTGCTGTGTTTGGCACGGGGCGGCAGGGCCAGAGAGCAGCTGCCTAGCCCTGCTCCCTCTGCTGAAAACAGTGGCTTTACATAAGTCAGGGAGGAAGGCTGGGTCAGGCTTCATGTGCTACTGTGTGGGATGGACTGGGACTGTTTGAGAAGGGATGTGTGTGTTTCAGATCTGGAGGATTCGAGTCCCCAACAGCTCAGTGCCACACTAACGCTGTGTTAGTTTTCTATACTGCTGAGATTATTTTGGCCTTATGTTTGAAATTGATCACACAGAGGTGTACAGTATGTGGCCAGACAGACACAGACAGACAGATCAGTGGTACACCAGCACCTTCTCTGATCCCACCAGATGACAGAGAGGGAGGATGGGGGTAGATAATGCTTCATTCAGCAAGATTGAATGGAAATGTTTCAAACAGACAAACAAACAAGAGCATCAATTCCTGTGTACATGAAATAGAGCGGCAGTGTGTTTGGATTGGACACCAGAGAGGAACATCTGGTCAGCGGTGTGTGTGGTGTGTGTGGTGTGTGTGTGTAGAGGAGAAGCCAACAGAGAGAAACACCAGATAGTCACAGGCAGCTGCTGTCTTGGATGGCACAGCTACTTCTTCTCTCTGAAACTGTGTTTATGCTGTGTAGGCTTTGTAGCTGTCTTGGGTAGATAAGGCGATTTAACTGTTTAAGCACTCTGGTAACAGTCACAGATAACACTGAAACACAACCTTGTTGCATTGTCCTCAAACAGCCATTTTACCTCAAACGTATCCATACACTGTACCATACCCACTTCACTTTAAAAACAACCTGGCCACACCCTTACCATAAATAGCATGATTTAACTATAAACTTTAAAAATAAAACGTAGGCGTAACCATCTGTTCCAGGGATTTCCTGTACCATTTCTGTTGCGTTTGTATGATAACGCTATCAGGCTGGTGTTATCATAATGGAGTTACAGCATGTCTGCATTATGCAAGGTTAAAAGACTGACCTTTCAGAGAGACCTCCTGTACCCTTCAACCCCCACCATTCCACTCATGCAATGCCCCCTTAGTAATAAATGAGACTCTGCCCTGGCGATGTTCTCATGGGTCATCAACCTCATCATTCATAAACCCAGGTAATGAACTGTATCGGCAGGAGAGAGCAAATCTATAAATAGTTACAGAGCAGCAACCTGTAAGACCGGAATCATTCTTACGTCAGCTGAATTAAGACCGGCCCTCTAAAACATTAAGGGGCCAATCGTAACTTCCACTTAAGTAGAATTTTCATTTAATATCCCATTGACATCGCTGAATAACTAAGTGAAAACCTACTGCACATCTGGCCAGTCGGTTATGATTCACCCCAAAGAGATCATCAATATGTATATATAATCAAATTTAAGAGACTTTGGTGATATTGAAATACATGCTACATATGCATAGTACAATACCACTCGCATGAGATGAAGCAGGCTCATTATGTGTTTGCTGTAATGAGCCCAGCAGGTAATATCCATATGGGATCTAATAAACCCTCTCTTCATCTGGTGGCTGTCTTCAGGAAATACTACTGACATCGAAACAATCTGGATGAGCGGGGGGCAATAAAACCAAACCAGGAGTGAGTCAGAACATAACATAACACACCTCAAGGTGCCAACTGACAACCACTCTCACCCCCATCCAGACCATTGGAGGAGGATACATGGACCAGACAGGCTAGAATGGGATTATTCTACACTGGAGCTAATTGTTCCACAAGGGGCATGTCAGATGGAGGGGCTGACCCTCTAGTCATTCTGAAACCTGGGGCATGTTCAGCAGGGCACAACATTGAGGAGCATCAGATATAAATATATTTAGCAGAACATGCCTCTCTAACATGTAGAATAAGGAATGTTGGCTCTGCTAATTTCTATCTGAAACATTTAACAATGTTTTCCTACTGAATGTGGCGCTGAAAGAGTGATAGAAAGAGACAGAGGTCCTGTCAGAGCTCCTACTGTAGCTAAGTGCCTAATAAACTTGATGAGCCTGTCTGCTCTGCTCTGTTCTGTTCATCTGTCAATCTAGCTGGATGAACATGGAACATGAAGACTAGGGTGTGGCCTTGTCTGAATCGTTGATGACATCAACTCAGCCTGGCTGTTTGGTGCCATGTAAGAGAGTAATTACTCAGACACAGTCCCCTCACAGGGCCCGTCATAACTCACAGACACAGTCCTCTCACAGTGCTTGTCATAACTCTCAACCCGAGGAGCCACTCAGCCATATTGATTTATAGGAAGGGGTATGGTTGGGTTAATTCCTCCTGCTCCTAGTTTTGAAACCAAAGCAGCTTAATGTTGTTGTTCTACCACGCAGGCCCAATAGGACCGATTAATGCCATGTTAGAGTTAGGCGATAAACATGGGAATACACTGAGTGTACAAAACATTAAGAACACCTGCTCTTTCCATGACAGATTGACCAGGTGAATCCAGGTCTATGAATCCAGCTATGATCCCTTATTGACGTCACTTGTTAAATCAGTTTAGATGAAGGGGATGAGACAGTTCAAAGAAGGATTTTTAAGCCTTGAGACAATTGAGACATGGATTGTGATAGTGTCCCATTCAGAGGGTTAATCGGCAAGACAAAAGATTCAAGTGTCTTTGAACGGGGTATGATAGTAGGTGCCAGGTGGATCGGTTTGTGTCATGCTCAGCAGTTTCCCGTGTGTATCAAGAATGGTCCACCACCCAAAGGCCATCCAGACAACTTGACAACTGTGGGAAGCTTTGGACACTCAGTGTAGATGACACTGATTTGCATGGTTTAGCACAGCACAGAATGCAACCACAACCATTCCTCTCGTAATGTCTGTGAACCCAAATTCTCCAACATCTCCCTGTAACCTAACCTTGGCGGTGCTGTGCTGTGATTTCGGCTGCATAGGACTGGGAAACACAGAGCTGCAGGCAAACAGGCGTCCAGCTAGTTGGAAAGGCTGGCTAGATTAAACATTTACCATAGTAAATACATTCAGCAGGCTTCCTTGATCTCATGCTCCACAGGCCTGTCAAAGACGAAACATACCTGTGTGTGTCAACCCCTTTTAATGACTCACACAGCACAGGACACGGTGTCCCTCTACATACCTGTGTGTGTGTGTGTGTGTGTGACACATGTGTACACGTCCCTTCCAACACTTCCCTGGCATAACATATTCGTGCACTGAACTAGAAGAAAAAAAATCAAACATGTTACATTACAATAACACAACCATGCATTGGCAAAACAAGGTCATGTTTGGTGGGCCAGCCATTAGCTAGGTCCTGCTTTTATGATATATTACCAACAGTCATATGCTCGAGTCCTACTACTTCCAATATTCCCATGCAGCATTCAGAGCTATCGGTGTGAACAGGTTGGAGCTGGCATATGTTATGTTGTCTGTCAGTAGGAAAGAGTGAAGTAAAGAACAGGTTCACAGCATTTAAACAGGTTCTCACAGGAGCCAGTCACGACACTTACGCTGAACAGGGAGTTATGTTAGTGCTACGCAACAACACTCATCCATTATGCAAGTCATACATTTGGGCCCTCTAATGTTACCCTCTGAACAACACAGCTCCTAACAGGCATGGTGCAAAGAAATCACCATGACGATTTATAACAACGCTCCTGACCAGAAGAGCTAATTATCAAAACCAGCAGTTGACGATTTGTTTGTTTATAATTTTGCACTTCACGATCATCATTATTTAAATTTAGTGGTACAGGTGCAGGATCTTAATTTTGATCACTCTTTTGGTGCTGACAACTTTCCTGCACTTCAGGACATGCAGATGAGCTTCGTGATTTACATACATTTACTGAAAACCCACGGTTATATTAACAGTATTGCACTCCTCAAGTAGCCTACTTTCAGCCAAATAGCCTAACCATCGATCATGCAACATTATAGACTAAACATTCAAATCCTGTTGCAGCAGGATTATTTTGCTGTGACAAGATGTCAAATTAAGATCCTATAACTGTATATAAAAACCTCACAGTACAATAAGTTAGAATAACTGCAGTCCAGTCAATGTTTTCATTGGTGGTTATATGGATGAGAAAGCTACAGTACTGTAGGTCCTCCTTACTGTGTGGACACACAGGGCAGGTCAGAAGGAATAATGTATTGAACTCCTTTTAATGAATTATTGGTTTGGTTAATGACAATGATTATTAAATTGGAAATCAGCAAGAGTATAGCTTCTCTATGAAGGGTGAAACAGCAGAAAGATGACTAATGGCAAGTGCATATCTTGCATCTGTCAGGGTTTCCACATATAGTGACATCGTTATTAGTTGAAAACCATGAACATTTAGTAGTTGATTTGTACGCAATTCTTGTTCTTGGAGATAAACGTGAACGTTTTTTTCAAAAATTGTTTTTCTAGATGAGTATAACCTGTGTGTCAGGTCTGTTCAGTTTAGTGGCATATGTTCATTTTGATTCTAGTCCAACTCATCCCAAAAGATGAATGCCAGGAAGCAGGCGGCACCTTTCCCTTTCCTGCTCACTTCCCATTACAGTAGGGTTAGGGGTGTGTGTGCGTGGGCAACATTTTGACATGAGTAAAAACTGAAGCTCTCTCACCTCTGTGTAATTAGGTAATTTGTGTGCTCTCCCATGTAAGATTAGGTACTATCAAAATATGTTTTCATTAATGTATAAAAATTGAATCATGGGCACGTCAAAGACAACAAAGAATTTAGAAACTCCTAAAAGGATTGCAGTGAACCTGGACTAGAGGTGAGAGAAACCGTGTGCTGTCAATAATTCAACCCTGTGTGCCTCCTCCTCCTCATGCAGATGTTAATGCGTCCTTAACAAGAGCTGACAGAGCTTATCTCCCAGAACAACTGGAAGACAAATTGCATCCTGTGTGTGGACGTACCTGCCTAAAAGGTATCTGCTCTATCCATGAGGTTGAGTGGACACATACGGATATAAGTATAGTAGAAACCAAAACACAGCATACAAGACTGGATTAGGAGAATGTAATAGACTTCTGGGAAACGAGACCAAAATAACTAGTTTGAAGGTAAATGTTTTACTACAATTGTTGCGTTTCGGTCTAATTTATGAGAAAACTTTGGATTTTATTTGTTTTGTATGTGTTAACCTTTGGAAATATGTTTTGTGAAACTGGCTAAAGTTTAAATGTATCATCTAATATGCCACACATGGCCTCATACTGTTACAGTAGATGAGAAAATGATGCAATAACCCATGTCCTGTTTGAAAGCAGGTGAGACAGGAGACATTGGGGGGATGTAAACAAAAGTTGCTGACCGCCAAACTCTCACTCTTGCTTCAGGTATGGGGAGCACATCCTTCCCTCCTCCCCTCTGTCCTGGCCAGGTTCTGAGGACTGCCATTGAGCCTGAACTACCGGGTCAGGGCCATTAGGCTGCGTTCAGACAGGAAGATAGAATCTGATATTTTATTTTCACAAATTGATCTTTTGACCAATCAGATGAGCTCTGAAAAATGTGTGATTGGTAAAAATACCAATTAGTGGAAAATAAATAGAATCAGGCTTCCTGTCTAAACACAGCCTTACAGGGTCAGAGGGTTCACTCAAAGCATTCCTGAGCTTTTAATAGGTCACTACCTTAACTTAGAGTGAGAGTGAAATAGCAAGAGAAAAAACAGGAGAGAAGCAGAACGAGAACATGCATCAACACAGAGCAACGCTAGTTAAATCCACCTACTGGAGGGGAAAAGAGAAAAAAACAGGAGAGAAGCAGAATGAGAACATGCATCAACACAGAGCAACGCTAGTTAAATCCACCTACTGGAGGGGAGGAGAGAAAAAACAGGAGAGAAGCAGAATGAGAACGGCATCAACACAGAGCAACGCTAGTTAAATCCACCTACTGGAGGAGAAAAGAGAAAAAACAGGAGAGAAGCAGAATGAGAACATGCATCAACACAGAGCAACGCTAGTTAAATCCACCTACTGGAGGGGAGGAGAGAAAAAACAGGAGAGAAGCAGAATGAGAACATGCATCAACACAGAGCAACGCTAGTTAAATCCACCTACTGGAGGGGAAAAGAGAAAAAACAGGAGAGAAGCAGAATGAGAACATGCATCAACACAGAGCAACGCTAGTTAAATCCACCTACTGGAGGGGAAAAGAGAAAAAACAGGAGAGAAGCAGAATGAGAACATGCATCAACACAGAGCAACGCTAGTTAAATCCACCTACTGGAGGGGAAAAGAGAAAAAAACAGGAGAGAAGCAGAATGAGAACATGCATCAACACAGAGCAACGCTAGTTAAATCCACCTACTGGAGGGGAGGAGAGAAAAAACAGGAGAGAAGCAGAATGAGAACGGCATCAACACAGAGCAACGCTAGTTAAATCCACCTACTGGAGGAGAAAAGAGAAAAAACAGGAGAGAAGCAGAATGAGAACATGCATCAACACAGAGCAACGCTAGTTAAATCCACCTACTGGAGGAGAAAAGAGAAAAAACAGGAGAGAAGCAGAATGAGAACATGCATCAACACAGAGCAACGCTAGTTAAATCCACCTACTGGAGGGGAGGAGAGAAAAAACAGGAGAGAAGCAGAATGAGAACATGCATCAACACAGAGCAACGCTAGTTAAATCCACCTACTGGAGGGGAAAAGAGAAAAAACAGGAGAGAAGCAGAATGAGAACATGCATCAACACAGAGCAACGCTAGTTAAATCCACCTACTGGAGGGGAAAAGAGAAAAAACAGGAGAGAAGCAGAATGAGAACATGCATCAACACAGAGCAACGCTAGTTAAATCCACCTACTGGAGGGGAAAAGAGAAAAAACAGGAGAGAAGCAGAATGAGAACATGCATCAACACAGAGCAACGCTAGTCAAATCCACCTACTGGAGGGGAGGAGAGAAAAAACAGGAGAGAAGCAGAATGAGAACATGCATCAACACAGAGCAACGCTAGTTAAATCCACCTACTGGAGGAGAAAACAGAAAAAACAGGAGAGAAGCAGAATGAGAACATGCATCAACACAGAGCAACGCTAGTTAAATCCACCTACTGGAGGAGAAAAGAGAAAAAACAGGAGAGAAGCAGAATGAGAACATGCATCAACACAGAGCAACGCTAGTTAAATCCACCTACTGGAGGGGAAAAGAGAAAAAAACAGGAGAGAAGCAGAATGAGAACATGCATCAACACAGAGCAACGCTAGTTAAATCCACCTACTGGAGGGGAGGAGAGAAAAAAACAGGAGAGAAGCAGAATGAGAACATGCATCAACACAGAGCAACGCTAGTTAAATCCACCTACTGGAGGAGAAAAGAGAAAAAACAGGAGAGAAGCAGAATGAGAACATGCATCAACACAGAGCAACGCTAGTTAAATCCACCTACTGGAGGGGAGGAGAGAAAAAACAGGAGAGAAGCAGAATGAGAACATGCATCAACACAGAGCAACGCTAGTTAAATCCACCTACTGGAGGGGAAAAGAGAAAAAACAGGAGAGAAGCAGAATGAGAACATGCATCAACACAGAGCAACGCTAGTCAAATCCACCTACTGGAGGGGAGGAGAGAAAAAACAGGAGAGAAGCAGAATGAGAACATGCATCAACACAGAGCAACGCTAGTTAAATCCACCTACTGGAGGAGAAAAAAGAAAAAACAGGAGAGAAGCAGAATGAGAACATGCATCAACACAGAGCAATGCTAGTTAAATCCACCTACTGGAGGGGAGGAGAGAAAAAACAGGAGAGAAGCAGAATGAGAACATGCATCAACACAGAGCAACGCTAGTTAAATCCACCTACTGGAGGGGAGGAGAGAAAAAACAGGAGAGAAGCAGAATGAGAACATGCATCAACACAGAGCAACGCTAGTTAAATCCACCTACTGGAGGGGAGGAGAGAAAAAACAGGAGAGAAGCAGAATGGGAACATGCATCAACACAGAGCAACGCTAGTTAAATCCACCTACTGGAGGGGAAAAGAGAAAAAACAGGAGAGAAGCAGAATGAGAACATGCATCAACACAGAGCAACGCTAGTTAAATCCACCTACTGGAGGGGAGGAGAGAAAAAACAGGAGAGAAGCAGAATGGGAACATGCATCAACACAGAGCAACGCTAGTTAAATCCACCTACTGGAGGGGAAAAGAGAAAAAACAGGAGAGAAGCAGAATGAGAACATGCATCAACACAGAGCAATGCTAGTTAAATCCACCTACTGGAGGGGAGGAGAGAAAAAACAGGAGAGAAGCAGAATGAGAACATGCATCAACACAGAGCAATGCTAGTTAAATCCACCTACTGGAGGGGAAAAGAGAAAAAACAAAAATGCATCAAAATAAAACAGAGCTTTCTTCAGCCAGCCAAGTATCGGTGTGTGGGATCAAAAAAGACCTAAAGCACACTCCCTTCATTCCACAGCTTTTCCAGTTGACTTAGTTTTCCTTGTGAGCTGACAGATTTATAAGAGCACTAAATCACAATAACAAAACCAGGTTAAATCTGTATTGTTCGTCTGGCAGTCTCTCCACTACAGTGCTTTTCTGACAGTTGCATAAGTAGGGGAAAGTAGAATCCGCCTCTTCCACAAAAACGTCACACAGCTGTTCCATTAGAGTGAACAATTGTGTGGTTGTTAGTGCTGCCTACATACACCTCAGGTAATTACAGGGGCTGATTGTCATTAAAATGTTGTGAAAGAGGCAGATACCCTCCCAAAACACACAACATGATCACCCACAATGTTTGTGCAGTGAAAAGTTTGAGAAAACATTACAAGATGAGAGCCTCTGGTCAAACGTGTAGGGTCTAGATGTAAATGGATGGTGCACTAGCTGCCTAAAGACATTAGTTCAGACTGGCTGCCATTTGTCTAGTCAACATAACTATTTAACTCATTACAGAATCTGTAAAATCCAACAGTAGTGGCACTATCACCACTGTTCATCATAGAATACAAAATGTTACCTCTATGTAGAGATGTTATGTTTCTAATCTCTTGTATAGTTGTATTAAGTTGAGTTTCCCATAAAAAAAATGTAAACCAAAGAGCAGGCAGTGACGCCACGTGACCACCCTCAGAAACATTTTAGGGAATAAATGACTGACCATTAGAAGGGTTAATATTTTATTATTTCAAAACAGCTATACAATAAAAACATTGACGTCTCTACGAGTACAAGATATATTAAAACAACAAACAACTCCACTGGAGCGACGTCACAGAAATTCAGGAGGTAGAATTCACAACGAAATATACACTCCCACATGGAGTGCTAAAATATGATGACACAGCAAATCCCACCTTTAGCCTAGTCGTCGCACCAGAGGGCTGAGTGAAAAGTCACTGTTCTTACTACCCAGCGAGTGCTAAATCGCTGGCTAGCAGTGGTAGGACAAACATTGGAAAGAGGATATGGAGCAATGCCCCATATCAGAAGGCCCTTCCTAGGACAATGATATTCACAACTATGAGCAGTGATTAATCTAAGACATCCAGGAAGGTTGGATCTTGCATGTGATGTTTAAAAAGTTTCCATGGGGACATTACTCTGTAGTCCTCCGTGTTGGGTTTTGAGGGCATAAACAAGAGTACCATCAAGTGCAGGTCCTCCTTTCCTCAGATGAGTTGGGACTCCTGAGTGTTCCTTAAGGGGTTGGTAGTCTTATTCAGGCAGTGACATCTTGATGGCAGTTCCCTATGACAAGTGGAGAGTGAGTGATCAGTAAAAAAAAATGCATTATCAACCAGTGAAAGAAGATTAAGGATGGCGCTGACAGGACTGGGGGGTTGTGGCGCTGACAGGACTGGTGTGTTGTGGCGCGGACAGGACTGGTGTGTTGTGGCGCGGACAGGACTGGGGTGTTGTGGCGCGGACAGGACTGGGGTGTTGTGGCGCTGACAGGACTGGGGTGTTGTGGCGCTGACAGGACTGGGGTGTTGTGGCGCTGACAGGACTGGGGTGTTGTGGCGCTGACAGGACTGGGGTGTTGTGGCGCTGACAGGACTGGGGTGTTGTGGCGCTGACAGGACTGGGGGGTTGTGGCGCTGACAGGACTGGGGGGTTGTGGCGCTGACAGGACTGGGGGGTTGTGGCGCTGACAGGACTGGGGGGGTTGTGGCGCTGACAGGACTGGGGGATGTGGCGCTGCACCCCTGCTCTTTCAAACGGCATTCAACTGAAGCTAGCCACAAAACATTTTTCTAAGTCTAGATACTGAAAGAGACTGGAGATCTGGTTTGTTGAGCAAACAAGTTATTCTGAAAATGAATTTTTCTAAAATGTTCAGAGAGAGAGAGTTAAATGTAGATGTGGACAAAACACACGTTGACATCCCAAAACAAAACCGACTGAAAAGATTTGCACTTAAAGTGTTGCGGCTATTTCTGTAGCCCAATTTTAAAATAAATTGCCCCGGTAAAGGTCAAAGGAATTAGTTGTTTTTTGAAAGGGCTTTTCAAATTCCTCCACAGGGAAAGAAGAGAAAAAAACAAAACAGGAAGAGAGCACTAAAAGCACAGAGATAGATGCCTGCTGCTGGAGCACTCTCCCTCCTCGGGCTCTAAGAGCACTTTTCACGCAAAACACTCCACACCAGGCTTCTGTATGGAACCTTCAATGCCCAGATGTCAAAACACTGAGGGGCACAAACAGTCAGAGAGCGGAGGGGGAATGAGACATTTCAGACAGCAACACAATGTCCCCTAGACTCCTCTAAAAGATGAACACAATGCCTGTGCGACGTTAATTATCATGACGGTTTAATACTGCTGCATTGGGGGCATTGGTGAAAAAGCAGTGGCGCTAGATCCTGTGACACTGTTGGGGTTTGGGTTTCATGTGGAGGTCCGGAGGTCCGGAGGGGGACTGCAGATGAGGCTCTGTGATGGAGCCATGAGTTGCTCGCAACCTCATTCATATATCCTTATCCTTATCTACATATTCTTTATCCCCTTACACTGTGTATAAGACAGTAGTTTTGGAATTGTTAGTTAGATTACTTGTTGGTTATTACTGCATTGTCGGAACTAGAAGCACAAGCATTTCGCTACACTCGCATTAACATCTAACCATGTGTATGTGACAAATAAAATTTGATTTGATTTTGATTTGATTTGAACAGGTCTCCTAGGAAACCATGCTGTGGGAGCTGGATTACAGAACATCACAGGGCCCGAGGTACTACTACAACTCTGCCTCAGAGGAGTACTCTAGTCCTCCACATTAATGAACATAGACAACTGTATTATACTGTAGCCTCGTTTAAAATCACTTCATGAAAAGCATAGTTTGATATGGCCTTGATCATGCTATATTTAGAGCTAATCTGATAAAGAATTAAGGACACACACTCATACATACAGCTAAACATCCCGAGTGGTGATAGAGACATGCATAACGGCACATCCACCAAGCGCCATACACATCGGGATTAAAATCTTTAATGTTACAATGCCCTTTTCAAATATTGTCACCCCATTATTGAGCTCTAGCCCCCCCCCCAAGGTAAGTTGCTAGCTAGCATTAAATTTATCTTATAAAAAAACAATCAATCACTAGTTAACTACACATGGTTGATGAAATTACTAGTTTATCTAGCGTGTCCTGCATGGAGGAATGGGCCAAAATACCAGCAACAGTGTGTGAAAACCTTGTGAAAACATTTGCCAACAAAGGGTATATAACAAAGTATTGAGATAAATGTTTGTTATTGACCAAGTACTTATTTTCCACCATAATTTGCAAATAAATTCATTTAAAAAATCCTACAATGTGATTTTCTGGATTTTTTTTCTCATTTTGTCTGTCATAGTTGAAGTGTACCTATGATGAAAATGACAGGCCTCTCTCATCTTTTTAAGTGGGAGAACTTGCACAATTGGTGGCTGACTAAATACTTTTTTGCCCCACTGTACATCAAGACAGTGATAATAAAATATAACTCCAGAAGATATCTTATCGGAGTTCAGCATAACCTTGTAATGTCAGGGGTTGCTACGACACACACAAAGTCCTACATGCGTCAAAAGAACCAGAGGACTCGAAAGAGTCTGCCACAATGAGGAGCAAATATTGCATCTTGCTGTGAACAAAGCCACCTTTGTCAGTGATACCGAGAGGCCTTTTCTAGCGCAACACTGGCCGTGTGGGACCTGGACGTGAAAGCCTGTGAATGGCTGGGTGAGAGTGCAGTAGAGCGATCACAGGTGCTGATGGCAGGGCTACAGGTGAAACAGACCTGTGGCGATCAGATGCAATCCTTCACTCCCATATTAACTTTCAGCTCCTGGGACCTCTATGAAGGATTATCAGAGCAGAATCTATGCTGCATGTGAAAGTCTACTACTCTAGATTAGTGTGCTAAGTTGATATACTGAGATCAACATTACAACAGGATCTGGGTTAGCTACAACAGCAAGAAATTCCTTTGCCAAGAAAATAATTTTAAATCCATATAATGTGATTGACATTCAAACTCCATTAACAATGGCTAACTGTGGCTACTTGCTCTACTGAAACATTTAGGCTAGCTGTCATGTAGTAGCAGAATGGTGGTTTCTACAGTTCTCCTACAGCCACGAGGAGAGCGTCACCACTTTGGACAAAGGGGGCAATTTTTGTCTTTCTGCTCAAGCAGACACACAGCATGCATAATTTAAATTACATTTCACTGCAGCAGAAACCACAAAAGGGAGGGGACTTTCACAAAATCTTTTCCTGGTCAATGAATGACTCAGCAGTAGGACTTTCCCACAATAGCTAAATAAAGGCATATATACACAAGCACACATATTTGATCATTCTTGTCCCTTTGGAGGGGGGGTGGGGGGTGGTCTGTTCGGTTGGAATGAGTTCTCATGATACAGCAAGTAAGACACCTATGGACAGAGGTTGGTCTATACAAATAAATAATGCACTCACTAAGTCGCTCTGGATAAGAGTGTCTGCTGAGAATACAGGTGTGCTGCCTGGGACAAAGGTATTGGTAGGTCGAGGACCTTTGAGAGGGTCTCTACCTTAACTGCTGCTCTGACTAACCTGCAGGCCATTGACACTTTGATCATGTTCTTGAAGGGATATTTAACTATTATCCTACAAGGTCCAGAGCATGATGGTTTTCTGTTCTACCTGATAATTAAATTTCACCTACCTGGTGTCCCAGGTTTAAATCAGTCCCTGGTTAGAGGGAACCAATGGAAGAAAAAAAACTTGTGAAACTGGCTTTGAGGTCGAGAGTTTGATTGAGGGTTCTAGACAGACAAGTGGGTGTGATATTCAACATGCTCTTCCATTGTAGTCTTAAAGTATTGGTAAGAAGTTATTAAAGAGTCAATTCAATAAATGTTTCTTCTCTTCTTGTCTGTTAAACTAGGAATCTAAACCTACAGTAGACAACTTATTGGATTACTTATCCATCTGTGACATCCACATTACAAAGCTTCACATGGAATCATGTTTCCCAAGCATGTGCACTGTCTGGATTTCCCTCTGTTCCTAGTCTCCACGGAAACACTAGCCAGTCTGAACAGCAGACCAATGCTGGGAAATCAGGAGTGATGTCATTAAAAATTAAAGGCAACTATTGTATACAGTGTTATGGGAGCATGGCAGTGGAGGCTAAGAGTATACATGTCCAGAAAATGCTATTAGTTTGTTTAATCATTGCTTTTACTCTTGACAAACAGCTCTGGTAGTCCTGGGCAGTTTGCATCGTCTCAAAACAAATAATCCCATTGAACTCCACTGAAATATATGTAAAATAGCTGGTGCTCTGGTCATAGATCCCATGCCCCATTTCCCTTTGTTGTTGGTTACATAAGCCTTACACCTGAACAAATAACTACAGAGTGCTACTGAACCACACACACAGTGAGTGATCAGGTTCCAGAGTTAAAGCATGTTCAGCAGCATATCACTACTGAGTCACCCTGCCAGCCATGTCCTAATCTGGTTCCAGTAGACCTGTACTGGGACACCCACCTCTCTGAACAGCAGCATATCACTACTGAGTCACCCTGCCAGCCATGTCCTAATCTGGTCCCAGTAGACCTGTACTGGGACACCCACCTCTCTGAACAGCAGCATATCACTACTGAGTCACCCTGCCAGCCATGTCCTAATCTGGTCCCAGTAGACCTGTACTGGGACACCCACCTCTCTGAACAGCAGCATATCACTACTGAGTCACCCTGCCAGCCATGTCCTAATCTGGTTCCAGTAGACCTGTACTGGGACACCCACCTCTCTGAACAGCAGCATATCACTACTGAGTCACCCTGCCAGCCATGTCCTAATCTGGTCCCAGTAGACCTGTACTGGGACACCCACCTCTCTGAACAGCAGCATATCACTACTGAGTCACCCTGCCAGCCATGTCCTAATCTGGTCCCAGTAGACCTGTACTGGAACACCCACCTCTCTGAACAGCAGCATGTGGCCGTATCCAGGTGCGACCCGTCATACAGGGCCGTTTTGAGCCCCACATTTTTTGCAAAAGATAAATAAATACAGGCTTTCCTGTTTTGCATCTTATTTTGGCATTAATGTGTCACATATCAGTTTGCAAACAATGTAAAAAATATATAATTGAGTTAATAAAGCCGCATACAAACATGGTCTCTCTGTTGTTTTCTTGAGTAAGGCAGCTCCAAAATGCAGGTGTTTCAGCCTAGCTCAGTGCTTTCTGTGGTGGTGGTGCAACCCAGCAGAAAATACAGAGCATTGCGCCATGATTGGCTCAGTGTTCAGTCACTTATGAGGACATTACGTCACCGCCAAGTCGAAGGGTAGAGCTAGAAAATTCAAGCCCCTTGGGTGCTACCATATGGCACATTAGAGGTGCCCACCCAAGAAGGCTCAAGGTCATTGGCCACAGATTACATCAAATCACATATCTACAGTAGCTTTGATTGGACTGATAATGTCAACATCATACTTTCAAAGTCATAGCTAGCAATTATCATCATGAAGTCTAAGATTAAGGGTCTCTTTTCCTAGTTTGCTGGCCATGCTGTCAATGAAGCATGATTTGTGCCAGGCTCAAAACAACTGTTAACTCAGAACTGGAAATCTGAGTGAGTTCAAGACAACTGGGAACTCGGGTGAAAAACAAATACATTTTGAATTGTCATTAGCAGTATGGCTGCAGTATGGCAGGTGGCATTGTCATGCTGGAGGGTTATGTCAGGATGAGCCTGCAGGAAGGGTACCACATGAGGGAGGAGGATGTCTTCCCTGTAACGCACAACGCTGAGATTGCCTGCAATGACAACAAGCTCAGTCCGATGATGCTGTGACACACCGCCCCAGACCATGACGGACCCTCCACCTCCAAATCGATCCCCCTCCAGAGTACAGGCCTCGTGTAACGCTCATTCAAATCAAATCTTATTGGTCACATACACATGGTTAGCAGATGTTAATGTGAGTGTAGCGAAATGCTTGTGCTTCTAGTTCCAACCATGCAGCAATATCTAACAAGTAATCTAACAATTTCAAAATCAAATCAAATTTTATTTGTCACATACACATGGTTAGCAGATGTTAATGCGAGTGTAGCGAAATGCTTGTGCTTCTAGTTCCGACAATGCAGTAATAACAAGTAATCTAACTAACAATTCCAAAACTACTGTCTTGTACACAGTGTAAGGGGATAAAGAATATGTACATAAGGATATATGAATGGGTGATGGTACAGAGCGGCATAGGCAAGATACAGTAGATGGTATCGAGTACAGTATATACATATGAGATGAGTATGTAAACAAAGTGGCATAGTTAAAGTGGCTAGTGATACATGTATTACATAAGGATACAGTCGATGATATAGAGTACAGTATATACGTATGCATATGAGATGAATAATGTAGGGTAAGTAACATTATATAAGGTAGCATTGTTTGAAGTGGCTAGTGATATATTTACATCATTTCCCATCAATTCCCATTATTAAAGTGGCTGGAGTTGAGTCAGTGTCAGTGTGTTGGCAGCAGCCACTCAATGTTAGTGGTGGCTGTTTAACAGTCTGATGGCCTTGAGATAGAAGCTGATCTTTATGGCCTTCCTGTGACATCGGGTGGTATAGGTGTCCTGGAGGGCAGGTAGTTTGCCCCGGTGATGCGTTGTGCAGACCTCACTACCCTCTGGAGAGCCTTACGGTTGAGGGCGGAGAAGTTGCCGTACCAGGCGGTGATACAGCCCGCCAGGATGCTCTCGATTGTGCATCTGTAGAAGTTTGTGAGTGCTTTTGGTGTCAAGCCGAATTTCTTCAGCCTCCTGAGGTTGAAGAGGCGCTGCTGCGCCTTCTTCACAATGCTGTCTGTGTGAGTGGACCAATTCAGTTTGTCTGTGATGTGTATGCCGAGGAACTTAAAACTTGCTACCCTCTCCACTACTGTTCCATCGATGTGGATAGGGGGGTGTTCCCTCTGCTGTTTCCTGAAGTCCACAATCATCTCCTTAGTTTTGTTGACGTTGAGTGTGAGGTTATTTTCCTGACACCACACTCCGAGGGCCCTCACCTCCTCCCTGTAGGCCGTCTCGTCGTTGTTGGTAATCAAGCCTAACACTGTTGTGTCGTCCGCAAACTTAATGATTGAGTTGGAGGCGTGCGTGGCCACGCAGTCGTGGGTGAACAGGGAGTACAGGAGAGGGCTCAGAACGCACCCTTGTGGGGCCCCAGTGTTGAGGATCAGCGGGGAGGAGATGTTGTTTCCTACCCTCACCACCTGGGGGCGGCCCGTCAGGAAGTCCAGTACCCAGTTGCACAGGGCGGGGTCGAGACCCAGGGTCTCGAGCTTGATGACGAGCTTGGAGGGTACTATGGTGTTGAATGCCGAGCTGTAGTCGATGAACAGCATTCTCACATAGGTATTCCTCTTGTCCAGATGGGTTAGGGCAGTGTGCAGTGTGGTTGAGATTGCATCGTCTGTGGACCTATTTGGGCGGTAAGCAAATTGGAGTGGGTCTAGGGTGTCAGGTAGGGTGGAGGTGATATGGTCCTTGACTAGTCTCTCAAAGCACTTCATGATGACGGAAGTGAGTGCCTACGGGGCGATAGTCGTTTAGCTCAGTTACGTTAGCTTTCTTGGGAACAGGAACAATGGTGGCCCTCTTGAAGCATGTGGGAACAGCAGACTGGGATAGGGATTGATTGAATATGTCCGTAAATACACCAGCCAGCTGGTCTGAGCATGCTCTGAGGATGCAGCTAGGGATGACGTCTGAGCCGGTAGCCTTGCGAGGGTTAACACATTTAAATGTTTAACTCGCGTTGCCTGCGGTGAAGGAGAGTCCGCAGGTTTTGGTAGCGGGCCGTGTCGGTGGCACTGTATTGTCCTCTAAGCGAGCGAATAAGTTGTTTAGTTTGTCTGGGAGCAAGACATCGGGGTGCGCGACTTGGCTGGTTTTCCTTTTGTAGTACGTGATTCACTGTAGACCCAGCCACATTCCTCTCATTTCTGAGCCATTGAATTGCGACTGTACTTTGTCTCTATACTGATGCTTAGCTTGTTTGATTGCCTTGCGGAGGGAATAGCTACACTGTTTGTATTCGGTCATGTTTCCGGTTGCCGTGCCCTGATTAAAATCAGTGGTTCGCGCTTTCAGTTTTGCGCGAATGCTGCCATCAATCCATGGTTACTGCATTGGGGAAGGTTTTAATAGTCGCTGTTGGTACAACATCACCGATGCACTTGCTAATAAACTCACTCACCGAATTAGCGTATACATCAATGTTGTTCAACGCTATCCAGAACATATCCCAGTCCACGTGATCGAAGCAATCTTGAAGCGTAGAATCAGATTGCTTGGACGAGCGTTGAACAGACCTGAGCACGGGCGTTTCCTGTTTTAGTTTCTGTCTATAGGCTGGGAGCAACAAAATTGAGTTGTGGTCAGATTTGCCGAAAGGAGGGCGAGGGATGGCTTTGTATGTGTCGCGAAAGTTAGAGTAACAATGATCCAGAATTTCCCAGCCCGGGTCGCGCATTCGATATGCTGATAAAATTTAGGGAGCCTTGTTTTCAGATTAGCCTTGTTAAAATCCCGAGCTACAATAAATACAGCCTCGGGATATGTGGTTTCCAGTTTACATAGAGTCCAATGAAGTTATTTCAGGGCCATCGAGGTGTCTGCTTGGAGGGGGGGGGGGGGGGGGGGGGGGGGGGATGCACACGACTAATTATAATTGAAGAGAATTCTCTTGGTAGATAATGCAGTCGGCATTTGATTGTAAGGAATACTAGGTCAGGTGAACAAAAGGACTTGAGTTCCTGTATGTTATTATGATCACACCACGACTCGTTAATCATAAGGCATACACCGCCGCCCTTCTTCTTACCAGAGAGATGTTTGTTTCTGTTGGTGCAATGCATGAAGAAACCAGGTGGCTGTACCGACTCTGGTAACGTATCCCGAGTGAGCCATGTTTCCGTGAAACATTCCTTCGACGATAAACGCGAATCCGACCATCACCCCCGGTGAGACAAAACCATGACTCGTCAGTGAAGAGCACTTTTTGCCAGTCCTGTCTGGTCCAGCAATGGTGGGTTTGTGCCCATAGGCGACGTTGTTGCTGGTGATGTCTGGTGAGGACCTGCCTTCCTACAATAGGCCTACAAGCCCTCAGTCCAGCCTCGCTCAGCCTATTGCAGACAGTCTGAGCACTGATGGAGTGATTGTGCGTTCCTGGTGTAACTCGGGCAATTGTTTTTGCCATCCTGTCCCACAGGTGTGATGTTCGGATGTACCGATCCTGTGCAGGTGTTGTTACACGTGGTCCGCCACTGCGAGGGCGATCAGCTGTCCGCCCTGTAGCGCCGTCTTAGGCGTCTCAGTATGGACATTGCAATTTATTGCCCAGGCCACATCTGCAGTCCTCATGCCTCCTTGCAGCATGCCTAAGGCACTTTCACACAGATGAGCAGGGACCCTGGACAACTTTCTTTTGGTGTTTTTCAGTAGAAAGGCCTCTTTAGTGTCCTAAGTTTTCATAACTGTGACCTTAATTGCCTAACGACCGTTCCACAGGTGCATGTTCATTAATTGTTTATGGTTCATTGAACAAGCATGGGAAACGGTGTTTAAACCCTTTACAATGAAGATCTGGGAAGTTATTTGGATTTTTACGAATTATCTTTTAAATACAGTGTCCTGAAAAAGGGGTGTGTCTTTTTTCCGAGTTTATGATGACTACATTGATTTGGGGTTGACTTTCCTCAGCCAGTGTGTTACATGTGCAAAAGTATTAAAATCTCACAACTCGATGAAACCGTCACTCTTGCGCAGACATTTGGAAAATAAGCCACAGGAGTTTGAGTGAGAATTAAGACGACTTTCGAGTAGTAAAACAAGTATGAGGGCAACATATACTTTTAATAAGACGGGGCTAGAAGCATCTTCTATATAGCCAGCTACCGAGTGGCTAGGACAGGCATGCCCCGTACTATTGTGTAGGACCTAATTCTTTCTGCTGCTGCAGATATGGCTGGGACAATGCTGGGGGAAAAGGCCCCAAAAAACTAGACAGACAATGCCTTCATCAAACAACACTGTTCCACAACGCACCAGTGACATGGCAGGAGATATTTTGAAACAATTACTGCTTTGCATACAAGCCAGTAAATTCTATGCCTTACAGCTGAATGAGTCAACAGACGTGGCAGGCCTGGAACAGCTCCTGGTATATGTTCGTTATGTTTATGGGGGGTCAATTAAGGAAGGTATCCTCTTCTGCAAACCACTGGAAACCAGGACAACAGGAGAGGACATTTTTAAAGTACTGGACAGCTTTGTGACATCAAATGGACTTTGGTGGTCAAGATGTGTTGGTATCTGTACTGATGGTGCAAAAGCCATGACAAGGAGACATAGTGGAGTGGTAACGTGCCTGCAAGCAGTTGCTCCCGATGCCACTTGGGTACACTGCAGCATCCACGAGGTGCTCTTGCTGCCAAGGGAATGCCTGACCGCTTGAAAAGACGTTTTGGACACTACAGTGAAAATGGTTGACTTTGTTAAAGCAAGGTGCCTGAACTCTCGTGTATTTTCTGCACTATGCAATGATATGGGCAGCGACCAAGTAACGCTTGGTTATCAAGGAGCAAAGTATTGACACGCTTTTTTTTAAATTGAGAGATTAAAAGTTTCCCTGACCATAATTTTCACCTGTCTGACCGCTTGCATGATAACGAGTTTCTCACACGACTGCCTATCTGGGGGATGTTCTTTCCTCACCTGACTGATCTGAATCCAGGATTACAGGGACTCTCCACAACTATATTCAATGTGTGGGACAAAATTGCAAGGAGAAGCCACCATTCCAAAACCATCATAAAAAAGCCAGACTACGGTTTGCAACTGCACATGGGGACAAAGATTGTACTTTTTGGAGAAATGTCCTCTGGTCTGATGAAACAAAAATAGAACTGTTTTGCCATAATGACCATTGTTATGTTTGGAGGAAAAAGGGGGAGGCATGCAAGCCGAAGAACACCATCCCAACCGTGAAGCACGGGGATGGCAGCATCATGTTGTGGGGGTGCTTTGCTGCAGGAGGGACTGTTGCACAAAATAGATGGCCTCATGAGGAAGGAAAATTGTGTGGATATATTGGCTTAAGGACAACAAAGTCAAGTTATTGGAGTGGCCATCACAAAGCTCTGAACTCAACCCAATAGAAAATTTGTCGGGCAGAACTGAAAAAGCATGTGCGAGCAAGGAGGCCTACAAACCTGACTCAATTACACCAGCTCTGTCAGGAGGAATGGGCCAAAATTCACCCAACTTATTGTGGGACGCTTGTAGAAGGCTACCTGAAACATTTGACCCAAGTTAAACAATTTAAAGGCAAAGCTACTAAATACTAATTTAGAGTGTCTGTAAACTTCTGACCCACTGGGAATGTGATGAAAGAAATAAAAGCTGAAAAATCACTACTATTATTCTGACATTTCACATTCTTAAAATAAAGTGGTAACTGACCTAAGACAGGGAAATTTTACTAGGATTAAATGTCAGGAATTGTGAAAAACTGAGTTTAAATGTATTTGGCTAAGGTGTATGTAAACTTCCACCTTAAACTGTACATACAGTGATGTGGGTGGGGCTGACTAACTAGTCAGTGAGGCAAACAAGTGTGCCAGTCTATGGCGCTTGTGTCTTTGTTAAATTTAAACAGGCAGTTATAGCTGTCGCACATATTTTGCTTGTCATTTCATGAATAAAGTTAGTCTTAAATATGTCAACTGTATTTACGTAATTCAATTGCTTTTGTTGGAGAGGGATGGTTTACTTGTCTTATTTACATACACCTGTTAAGTCACAAAACAATGTGAATGAACCGGAAGCACAACTTGTTCAGTCATGAAACACATGGCTGTGAACTCTGTAACACACGCAGTCTGGCATAAAACACTTTCCCACATAGCTCAGTGAAAACAACCAATAGTCACATAAATAGCTAGAACACAGAACGCTGAAATTAGTTTTCAGACAAAATTGAGTCGAGCTTTACACCAACTCACCCCTCTCTATTTCGGTCTGCTCAGTAGGCAAAGTACGGGTGAGAAAAACACTTGTCAAGCTAGTTTTCCAGTTCACTAGCAGTTAGGTTGTCCCTGGCAAGATGTCAGATGGAATGATGTAATTACGACACATTTGTCTGTCAAGTTAGATCACATGGACAGTTCATGAAGACTAACAAGGCATCACAGCACCAATTATTCAGATCATCCAACGGAGCAGCATTCACCATCAGGTTACAACAACACAATGTGGATTTCTATAGTCAGTCACAGTGTTTAGGGCCACATGTCCAGAGAGTAGACATTATAATATAAACACTATACCAGACCAAAATAGAGCAGTTCCAATCTGTTAACTACTACAGTTTTTTGGGGATTGAACCAAAAGGCTAATCAAGCGTTTTCCTAGTTGCAGTGTGACTCATCCGCTCCAGTCTCTGACCATGGCTGTTCTTTCCAATGGGAGTGAGGCTGGTTGGTGTGTAAGAGGGGAGCGCTCTGGGGGGCTGCCAGAGAGGTGCCCGATTATAAATACATCTGCTCTGTAGTGCTGATCAGAGTTTATGGAGGGAGGGAGCTGACACTGCACTGGTCTGGCCTGCATGTAGATAAAGAGGCACTCCGACTGTCATTTTCCACCACTCCTCCTAAGAGCTTCTGGCTTTCCCAGGATGCCTGCAGACACTGAATGAACTTCCAGGGACAGAGTACGCAGTAGGCAGGCAGCTCTCTGGTTCATTTTGGTACCCTTCGGAGAGTAGGCACTATAGGGAGGCAAGCTCTCTGGTTTATTTTGATACCACCTGCCTACGCTACAGGGAAACAGAACACTGACGTAATGTTTCTCAGTACATAGGTGGGCCGGACAGGAGTATATTATGAGATACAGCAGGGGACTGGCTGCTTGGAGTGCAAAACCATTTAAAAAAGGCAATAAATAATTTACTGCGAACAACACATTCAAATGGTGGGTTGGGGCTGTGAGGGTCCTCAGTTCAGGATGTGTTGTTACTGATTGCACAACGAGGAGATTACTGTTCCATGTTACATCTCTGATGTGGGGTGTATATTATTACTATATAGTTACACTTTACTATACCTCATATTCCAGGAGAAACAATAATATGTCATTATAACATGATTACGCAATGAGTGGTGATCCCTTTAATTAAAAAGAACACTACAACCACACTTCTGTCAGCGGGTATCACATCTGTCAAGCCCAACGCAAATAGAGGACGGATCTGATTTCACCTCCTTCAGATAAACTCAAGTCAGGAAGACACTTTGGAATGAGTTACTGGGACTCTAAACCCCAAGCTAGAAAACAAATCCAGTCTATTATATAGTACATGGTCTGCATATCAGTTAAATTCCTATGGTGTATTCATTAGTCAGATTCCATTGCAAAACATTTTGTATGTTGTAAAACATTTTGTAACGGGAACCGTTTACTCCAAACAGAAAATGTTTTGCAACAAAAACAAATGTTTCTATTGGACAAATTCACTTAGGCCCTTCCCGTTTCCTCCGCTTATTTCCATTTGGTTCCTAGTGTAAGCATTACAAAATATTTTGCAACGGAATCCGACTAATGAATTCAACCCTGATCCAGTCTTCTATAACACAATGTAGACAATAGTTTCCAGCTTACCTGGATAGGGCTGTTTTCCGTCTCTGATGGGCCAGTGTTTGTGCTGGGCTGGAGGGAGAGGGCGATGGGGACTGGGGGGTCCTGGTCCGGAGCAGGCGGAGGGACTCAACTCTGGGGGGCAGACTGCTGCGTCTACGCGCCACCCTGCCCACGGGACCAGAACCCATTCTCCTAAACGCTGCTGGCTCTGGCCTGCTGGATAAACAGGAACATAATAATGTTTACTCACTTTCATGTCACAGCTATCCCCAATCTGTGATGCACAAGTGTTTAATTCAACTCCACTTTAAAAATGTTTCATGTAGTCCAATGTTGACATGATCATTATAGATTACTACACAGAATGCACATTAACAACTTTTGATTTAGACTAGCTACATCATATAATAGAAAAGGCTCCAAAAATGAAAGGGGAGTAAAGGTACTCTGTTCAGTCTGACATCATGAGCCACAGGTCAATAGCCAAGAAGTCTGATAACCATTCTACAGTGACACCTTGGTGTGAAACTCGACTGACACAGGGGCTACACAAAAACACGTACTGTATGTAGACACTCTCGCTCCCCCATCTTCCCTCTCTCTGGCTCATAGATATGTCATAAATGTCAGTGGTTTGATTTATCCACAGGTGTAGGGCATTAACAGAGGAAGCACCTGCAGGGCTGGGGGGAGTGAGAGATATCCTCCCTGTGCCATATACCATTTACAAAACAGCACCGGGGTTGGGTGTAAGGGTGGCAGCCAGCCAGTCAACCACCAAACACCTGCCATTTTTCATTAATTTCCTCACCCTTCAAACAAGCTTCCTCTGCACATTACACCAACAAATAAGAATTTGTTCTTAACTGACTTGCCTAGTTAAAGAGATTATATATATATATATATACACACACACACACATACACACACACACACACACACACACACACACACACACACACAGTATATACAGTGCCTTGCGAAAGTATTCGGCCCCCTTGAACTTTGCGACCTTTTGCCACATTTCAGGCTTCAAACATAAAGATATAAAACTGTATTTTTTTGTGAAGAATCAACAACAAGTGGGACACAATCATGAAGTGGAACGACATTTATTGGATATTTCAAACTTTTTTAACAAATCAAAAACTGAAAAATTGGGCGTGCAAAATTATTCAGCCCCTTTACTTTCAGTGCAACAAACTCTCTCCAGAAGTGAGTGAGGATCTCTGAATGATCCAATGTTGACCTAAATGACTAATGATGATAAATACAATCCACCTGTGTGTAATCAAGTCTCCGTATAAATGCACCTGCACTGTGATAGTCTCAGAGGTCCGTTAAAAGCGCAGAGAGCATCATGAAGAACAAGGAACACACCAGGCAGGTCCGAGATACTGTTGCGAAGAAGTTTAAAGCCGGATTTGGATACAAAAAGATTTCCCACGCTTTAAACATCCCAAGGAGCACTGTGCAAGCGATAATATTGAAATGGAAGGAGTATCAGACCACTGCAAATCTACCAAGACCTGGCCGTCCCTCTAAACTTTCAGCTCATACAAGGAGAAGACTGATCAGAGATGCAGCCAAGAGGCCCATGATCATTCTGGATGAACTGCAGAGATCTCCAGCTGAGGTGGGAGACTCTGTCCATAGGACAACAATCAGTCGTATATTGCACAAATCTGGCCTTTATGGAAGAGTGGCAAGAAGAAAGCCATTTCTTAAAGATATCCATAAAAAGTGTCGTTTAAAGTTTGCCACAAGCCACCTGGGAGACACACCAAACATGTGGAAGAAGGTGCTCTGGTCAGATGAAACCAAAATTGAACTTTTTGGCAACAATGCAAAACGTTATGTTTGGCGTAAAAGCAACACAGCTCATCACCATCCCCACTGTCAAACATGGTGGTGGCAGCATCATGGTTTGGGCCTGCTTTTCTTCAGCAGGGACAGGGAAGATGGTTAAAATTGATGGGAAGATGGATGGAGCCAAATACAGGACCATTCTGGAAGAAAACCTGATGGAGTCTGCAAAAGACCTGAGACTGGGACGGAGATTTGTCTTCCAACAAGACAATGATCCAAAACATAAAGCAAAATCTACAATGGAATGGTTCAAAAATAAACATATCCAGGTGTTAGAATGGCCAAGTCAAAGTCCAGACCTGAATCCAATCGAGAATCTGTGGAAAGAACTGAAAACTGCTGTTCACAAATGCTCTCCATCCAACCTCACTGAGCTCGAGCTGTTTTGCAAGAAGGAATGGGAAAAAAATGTCAGTCTCTCGATGTGCAAAACTGATAGAGACATACCCCAAGCGACTTACAGCTGTAATCGCAGCAAAAGGTGGCGCTACAAAGTATTAACTTAAGGGGGCTGAATAATTTTGCACGCCCAATTTTTCAGTTTTGGATTTGTTAAAAAAGTTTGAAATATCCAATAAATGTCGTTCCACTTCATGATTGTGTCCCACTTGTTGTTGATTCTTCACAAAAAAATACAGTTTTATATCTTTATGTTTGAAGCCTGAAATGTGGCAAAAGGTCGCAAAGTTCAAGGGGGCCGAATACTTTCGCAAGGCACTGTATACACACACACAGTATATAAAATGGTGTAAGAAACTGGGCGATCACATTTTTATTTTGAACTACTGAAGAAATGTGGTGGTTATACTGTGTTGTTCCATAGAGTTTATGGGTTGGACCACTGGCTGAGGTTGACCTGTAAAGAAGGTGTAGGTCAGGCACAGGTCATTCCACTAAATACAATGGTCACATGACACATTTACCAATTATCAAGGCTATCCTACAAATGAGTACAATTAAACTTATGGAGGGGGAAAAAGTTCACATTACACAATCTGAAATCAACATTCTTTGAATATAGATTAAATACACAGCGATATTACAATCTCCTGCTGATGAGTGACTGAAATCTACTGGTGGGAGTTCCAGTGTGCTGTGACTACATCCTCTACTCTTAGATCAGAGCTCAGAGTCAGACACTTTACTCTGTACATGAGCCAGAGTGTGCTATAGTCAACAGCAGCTGTAATACCCCTGGCCTCTACTGGCCCTTAGCTCCTTGGTGCCTGGCCCCGTCAGTGTTGAAAAGCTGACATGCCTTTTCAGCGACTCGCTGAGAGGAGTCAAATCCACTCCCTGCCCTCTCTGTAATGTTGTGTCAAATTAGGGTAATCCCTTCCTTGACCCCGGGCGACCCGCTCTTCGTTTCAGCGATTTCAGCCACTTGACACTAATACGGGACCTGTGAGGAATGACAGGTATGCACACAGGCTTCTGGCACCGGCTCAAAGATGTGTGATATGCTTTTGTTATGAGAATGAGGCTGAGGCCAGCCTGCCTGCCAGGGAGACACGACATGGAACTGCTTGTCATTAGAACACAAAAATATTGATTTACGAAGTTGATGTAGAGGGGCGGGGACCTCAACCTATGCCCATTAAAAAATATAATTCATGTCAATCTTTTCCACCCTCCAAGAGTCTGTGCTTCAAGTTCTAATTGCGATGACATTTAACAGCGCATAAAATTATTTTTGTTTTGAAGTATTTTAAGCAACAACAGGAAGCTCATGGCTGTGGGATTGCCTACCTCCACCCACCAGTGTTGTATGCATGACTACCACATAATTAGTGCTATGAATGGAAAAACGGTATGAAAGTTAGATAAGTGGCAACTTTTACGACCTTGAATTTCCGGTTGAGGTTCTTTGCCCCTATGAGTAACATGCATGTTGATCATAAAGGTTCCCATATGTAACAGCAGTCTGTGGGAAAGTCATTCTGCTGGCTGGGAGCCAACTCCTCTGGCTGACCGATAAACGCATAAAAGTAGTCAATTCTCTTGGGCCCTCTCAGAGAAATTGACAGAGCCATAAATTGTATTGCTTAGTGAAAACATCTACATGAAGTAACCTCAAATCAGATAATATTCCAAATAAAAAAAGGTCTATCATTAATCAGTAATAGAAGCTGTGAATTGCAGTATGGAGAAGATGTTGCTCTTGCTGTGCATTTCTCAGTTGAACAATACAGATGTGTCTAACAGAGGATTTCTGACCAACCTGTCTTTGACCGACCCATCTGAGTCTGGGATAGAACCGGGAAGGGTCCCTCCTCTGGTCTGACTCACACTTCCCTGCTGGGACACGCCCCTTTGACTCCTCTTGGCTCTGATCTGGAGGGAGATGGAGACCATAACAATAACCTAACAATACTGAACGTCTCAGCTAATTGAGACAGTATAGACCAAATCTAAAATTGAGAGGAAGAAAAAAACGTAGTCCTATGAAAATACTTTTAATAAGTGAGTCGTAAAATGGCCTTCGAGTACAGTGCATTGCGAAAGTATTCGGGCCCCCTTGAACTTTGCGACCTTTTGCCACATTTCAGGCTTCAAACATAAAGATATAAAACTGTATTTTTTTGTGAAGAATCAACAACAAGTGGGACACAATCATGAAGTGGAACGACATTTATTGGATATTTCAAACTTTTTTAACAATCCAAAACTGAAAAATTGGGTGTGCAAAATTATTCAGCCCCCTTAAGTTAATACTTTGTAGCGCCACCTTTTGCTGCGGTTACAGCTGTAAGTCGCTTGGGGTATGTCTATCAGTTTTGCACATCGAGAGACTGAAATTTTTTCCCATTCCTCCTTGCAAAACAGCTCGAGCTCAGTGAGGTTGGATGGAGAGCATTTGTGAACAGCAGTTTTCAGTTCTTTCCACAGATTCTCGATTGGATTCAGGTCTGGACTTTGACTTGGCCATTCTAACACCTGGATATGTTTATTTTTGAACCATTCCATTGTAGATTTTGCTTTATGTTTTGGATCATTGCCTTGTTGGAAGACAAATCTCCGTCCCAGTCTCAGGTCTTTTGCAGACTCCATCAGGTTCTCTTCCAGAATGGTCCTGTATTTGGCTCCATCCATCTTCCCATCAATTTTAACCAACTTCCCTGTCCCTGCTGAAGAAAAGCAGGCCCAAACCATGATGCTGCCACCACCATGTTTGACAGTGGGGATGGTGTGTTCAGGGTGATGAGCTGTGTTGCTTTTACGCCAAACATAACGTTTTGCATTGTTGCCAAAAAGTTCAATTTTGGTTTCATCTGACCAGAGCACCTTCTTCCACATGTTTGGTGTGTCTCCCAGGTGGCTTGTGGCAAACTTTAAACAACACTTTTTATGGATATCTTTAAGAAATGGCTTTCTTCTTGCCACTCTTCCATAAAGGCCAGATTTGTGCAATATACGACTGATTGTTGTCCTATGGACAGAGTCTCCCACCTCAGCTGTAGATCTCTGCAGTTCATCCAGAGTGATCATGGGCCTCTTGGCTGCATCTCTGATCAGTCTTCTCCTTGTATGAGCTGAAAGTTTAGAGGGACGGCCAGGTCTTGGTAGATTTGCAGTGGTCTGATACTCCTTCCATTTCAATATTATCGCTTGCACAGTGCTCCTTGGGATGTTTAAAGCGTGGGAAATCTTTTTGTATCCAAATCCGGCTTTAAATTTCAATTTTTCAGTTTTTGATTTGTTAAAAAAGTTTGAAATATCCAATAAATGTCGTTCCACTTCATGATTGTGTCCCACTTGTTGTTGATTTTTCACAAAAAAAATACAGTTTTATATCTTTATGTTTGAAGCCTGAAATGTGGCAAAAGGTCGCAAAGTTCAAGGGGGCCGAATACTTTCGCAATGCACTGTATCTGGTTGAAAGGGAAGGTTCCAGGTCTAATCCAGACTGTGGCCCTTCATGAAAGTCCTCCAGTTAGCCAGAAGGGCAGTGTGAAAAATCTGCTTCCTCTACAAATTCTCAGAGGTAAATGGGTCAAATCCCTTCTCTTGTGTAATGTGACATCTTTTCTAAACGGAGAATGGCAACTGCATGCATGTGTGAAACGCAAGAGGTCAAACTAAAGCCTAAGATCCAAATAATACTGTAGGCCCAGGGAGAACTGCCACAGATCAGTCTCATTCAGCAGTTTCAGGCATCATGCTTTGTGTTCCTCTGGGAAGGCACACAGACTGAGTCCAAATGGGTCTTGAGGCTGTGTAAATCCAGCCAGTCATAAACACATAGCCCTTTGTTACAGTCTATAATTGCTAACGAAAACTCAACACTGTTGAAAAGTAATATTCTGAAAATCTGCAGATGATGAATACTGAGGGTCCCTGCAGAATAGCTTGATTTTTACAAAGTACTGTGCAGAATAACCACAAATACACATAAGGAGAGGAGGAAGAGGTGATGGATTTCGCTAGAAAAAGGGTGAGAGCCTGGGAAGATCTCAATTGCAGACTCCTCGGGTCCTCGTCGCCTTCTCAAAACCCATTGGAGGAGTAGGTCAGAGGGGAGGGACCTCGCTCTCATTCAACGAGTTTTGAGAAAGAGACGAAGAGAGGACACGAGGCATCTGCAATTGACATCTTCCCCACATTTCAGTACTTTCTCTACAGGTGAATGAGAGTTGACATAGCCTGTGGTTGACCCTGGCTAGCCGACCTGTGTGATTGAGGAAGTTGTCCTGCTGGCCTTGGAGGAGCGGCGCCTGGCAGAGCTGCCTTGGGATGGGGAAGGCTTACTGTCCCCACTCTGACAGTCTTTATCCAGCAGGTAGCACTGGGCCATCCTCACTAGCCGGGTGAACACGTTCTTAACACTGGACACCGATGAATCTATTGGGACACAATGGGTTCATTCAGGACATGAGGAAAAGTCTATGACATGGTGTAAGTATGTTTTATGTGTTGTAACAATCTCAAACATACACAGTACTTGACACAAAAACGTGTCTTTGAACTACAAAATGAAACATGCATTTTTCATGGTCATACCCATACAGTGTGTTTGTATGTGGTCCCCCATGTACTGCACAAATGAATGTTATCAGCAGCCTGTCGCATTGACTCCGGTGGTATAGTCTATCTGCTGTGAGCTAGGCAAACACACAGGGGAGAAGTCCCTATGCCAACCACACGTATGAACACCTGGAATCTAGATGGCAGAGTCTGATAAGCTATCGGCTATCTCAACAACAGGACAAGAGCCTATGGGGTTGTGAGCGCCTTTCACAGATAGTCGAATTTATACAGCTGCCACGTTGGGGAGATTTCCATTTCACTGCTCATCAAAGTATTGTTCATTAAACAATATTTCTAACTGCGTTATATACACCACAAATTGACAGGCTTAGCATTGGGAAATTTAATTTCTCAGCTTTTTGCCAGAACAAAACAGGTTAATCACATCACTTGCTGTATTAATCTAAAACTCAGTAATGTTTTCTGCCGACTTGCAGTCTTAGCACATCTTGACAATACCAACTTGCATATTTGATTTAATGTGGCCTAGGGTTTATGTGGGAATTAGTTATGACAGTACATCCATCTCACTTTTATGAGGCCATATAAAAAGGTGTGTGCCCTGTGCCAGTAATGTAGAAAGACTAGGGAGTCTTCACCCGTTGTACTGGATAGTACCTGGGATTTAGCCTGGTTATAGCTGGTCCATAAGCAGCCTGGTATAATGAACTGCCTCACCCTTCCTTACTGAGTTCTTGGCTTCCAATTTAGGTCCATCCACACTCTTCTCCTGCTCCTTCACCTTAGTGGGCAGTGGTGGTGGAATAGGTTTCTCAATTTTTCCTGCAACGAGAGAAATACACACTTAATATGAAGAAAATTACTATTAAAAAAAATGTTTGTGCTTGGTAACATTGGCACAAAATATTTTGTGGTCGTTTTATATTGATGGGGCTTTAACCAGCAAGGCATGAAACAGGCTAGCCATCTGCAGCTGACCAACAAGACAACTTTGATTGATTTACTAAGAGCAAGAAGGTACTGTACATGTCAAGTCAGACCTCAGCTATGTGATAACATGTACTGTAGGTCTACTGTATAAAGCCATATTTGAGGTTTTGGCCTTCCATTGAGTCATCTGATTTTAAATCTCTATTACCCCTGACCAACCCTTACATCTATAGATTTTGGCCCTCAATACATCAATCAATGCCAGAGGTGGATTATAAGTTATCTTCTGCAGTGATATTAAAACAATAACAAGAATTGACATGCATGTTCACATCCTCTGGAACATTACAAAAAGAAAGACAGGACTCCAAAAGAAAGCTTTCGGCCCATTTCCCATTGTTGACTTTGCGGTCCAAGTAAAATGCTGTGGATTTCCTCTAGGAGCTGATCAGTCAGGCTGAGGGAAGTCCATATACAGTATTTGGAGAGCGGTTGATGTTAATAGAGCAGAACACCACACGAAGATGACATCCGCTTCAAAGAGCAGGAGCCAAACAGATTAGCAGATGATGCAAAATAAAGGTTTAGCCCTGCAGACTAATGCTATAATGACAGAGGCAGGCTGGGTAATCCACTAAAGATTTTCTGTGCCATTTCAGAGGAAGGCTTTCTTCCACCACTCTCCACAAGAAGAGTGGGAGCCAGAGTGACTGCTCAGTTCACAAGACCAGGAAGTTCCAGCCTAAGATTGTCACTTCCTACTGAACCTGGACACCTGGTCTCTTTAGAGTGGACTAGAGTGTTTGAACTGTGGGGAAGAAGAGTGTGTGCTATAAATAAATGGTACAGTATGTTATGCTTGTTTCCCAGATGTAGGTGTATGTCCTAGTACAGCTTGGCTTTGTCTGCTGGACATGTAGTCCATGTTTGCAGTTTCACAGAGGAGGGAGCTGGGGCAGAGCCTGGATAATGTAAGGTTGTTTGGCTTAACCCTGTGATTTTAAGAGTGACCTCATCTGCCCTCGGGTTCTTTGCTGACTCAAGGCAGTAATCACACACACAGTCAATGAGCTCACCCCCAATGACTGACAAGCAGAGTCTGACTCTGGACCTGATAAGAAGCTATAAGAATGACTGCTTTCAGTTTCAAATGACATCCTCTGTGAGTAAGCCGATTCGTAATTGCCCTGGAATTAGCGATGACATACTGTTTCCAAGGTTGTGTTTTTCTTTTCATAAGTGCTGCCCTCAGGATCATAGTAGACAATCAGCAGTCCTCATCAGATTCGTCTGATATTGCTGATCAACTTCAAAACACCAACTATAAACAGACTAAAATGAGAGTGTGCATTTATCATTCGGAACACATTGATAAAACTCCCCGTCATCATTCTGGGAGAGCAGTGTTGAACTGAACTTGTGCCAAGACATTACAGGACTCCAGCCTTCCAAGGCATACAGGACTACTTTCATCCCCAAACCTAAAGATCCCAATTCATCTATAAGTACTGTACAGTGTGTGTGGTCACTGGCCTAATGGTGGCTTTATTGCCTTCATACAATACATGACTGTATCAGTGTATGTATCTTAGGGCAGAATGTTGGTGGTGGAAGAGTATAAAAGGGTAATCCACAGGGAAAAAGATTTAGAACCTCTGTAGGATTCCCGATAGTGTGTCTGTGCATCCCAGGTATATCACAGATCAGAGCCAATAGACATGTCGAAGCATCAAACCTATAGGCCTACATTCCTGAGATACTACAAGGAAACTAGAGTTAGTTCTATAATAACAATGGCTGACAAAAGTAATTAATGCGAAAGCTCACCACAGATAAGCAGTGAAAACACATTTCTGCCCTGAAACTGATAGCAACCACTTCCTCTCTGATGCACAGATAAACATAATGTTGGCCCTGCAACCTGTAGCCACGGCACCTACGGACAGATTAAACCCGTCTGTGCTGATGCATGTCCAGCAACGCCACATACACTAGGTCAGCACTAACAGTCGACTACTCGAAGTAGCTACTTAAGGTTTGGATGGCAACAGACCTTTAAGGGCCTTTACACCTCATGATTAACTACAACATTGGTGTGGATTAGGAAACATGCCATTGTACAGTCATAGCAAAGCCTGGTGTAGCCCTAACCAGCATTGTGAATTTACATTATGCTAAATAATGTACTGTAAAAGTCAAGCCAATAGGGCACATGCTGCAGCATTAGCATCAAGACAGGACTAGAACACTAGATTAGCATGGCATTGTTGTGTTGTCTAAAACTGGTGTGCCCTAAGGCCAAAGCAGTTCACTGAACTGAACTTGCTGGTGCCGTCGGTCTTTACATCACCAATATAGTGCAGCCTAAGGGGTAGAGCTAACATTCATCAACACAAACCAATACATACGATCCCACGATATCCATGTAGCACCACATTTGACAGGCAGGATATCCTTCCTCAGCTTCACATGCCACAAAACAGAAAGACAAATATGAATTGCTTTCCACAGGGAGCCCACTGCATGAAAAGACACAGACATTTGTAGCCACAGGTAAGAGAAGAGATTTGGATTCATTATATTCCATATAGAGAGTAATAGTAATGGCATATTTTTGTAGGCAAGAAACTCAGTCATGGCTCGTTGGCAAAAGCCTAGATGAAATTCATATTTTTTTGATAAATGACAAAAAATAAGGTCTGTAGTAAACAGGCTTAGGATATCTTATACGCTTTGTTCTATAAGAATCAGCTAACTTCACTTTTCTGAATTTTTAAGCATTTATGTAATCATAATTCATAAAAGGCCATGTTAACTGACTGATATCTCATAGAACAAAATGTATAACATCTAAACCGGTGTTAACCTCAGACCTTATTTTCAACAATTATCCCAAAGCCCCATAGGAGTGGCTGAACGAACCAGAGAACTAATTTCCGTTTTTTAGGACTACAAGCTGGCGAACTTGACAGTGTACATGAATGTCAATGCACATGAAGTCATTACTGTGTGTATAATGCCAAGCGCGCTATAACATTTAAATCCCTTTAAGAGACTAGAGCAATTTCAGTCAATCATATTCCAAATGACCACTAGAAAAGACCAAAGACCACAAGCGAAACATTAAAGATGGGCGTCTAGTTGAGGATGTGGAATTACGAGGGAACACAGCCTGTATTTATGCCCTGGGTCACAGTCATGGTTAACGACAAACTTACAGGAGCTGTGTGGACTTGCAGACATCTTATCAGTCTAGCTCATCTCCTTAACATCAAAGATTCCTTATTCAAAAGAACCTGCCCACCTTCACAGGCTTTGGCCTGTGGGGAAACGGAGTCAGGGAGATATTTGAGGAGAATAAGCCCACATTCAAGTCTAAACCCCCTGAATGAACAGATACAGCAGCTTGTTCATGTCATATTACTCAATCATTTCTTCAGGTTGCCTGACAGCTGGCAGGTTAATAGATAAAGAGGTGAGCCAGTAAAATAAAACAAAAAAGAAAATATCCGGTTATCAGGTTGTTTAGAAAAGTGCACACCACTTAAGTTGACCAAAACATGAGATGTTAACACCTTGCAGAGCTTAGGGAAACTTCAATCACTTTAAAGGTCAAACAGACAAACAGGCTGTTGAAATGTCCTAGCGGAATAGGTGAAGTGGCGGTGTGGAAGAGAGGGCAGAGGTCCAAAGCAGCAGGAAACCTGATAAAGGGTAAAAGGAGCTCAAAAACAGGACAACGGCTACAAAACAGCCAGGGACGGAGCCAAGGAACACAGCAGAACAATACTAAATAAGTAGTTACCTGCGTAAGAAAAATGCCTGTTTTCATAAGATTGTTTTCATAAACTGAGTCAACTTATGTAAAAAATTAAAATACAACTAAAGTAGACAAGACCAAGCAACATTAATATCAATGCATGGTCCGTTTTTACCACTGGAAAGACATCACAGAATAAGTGAGGTGTATAGTGATTATATGAAGATTATCTAGCTCCGTTTCGCAGTACTGCTTTGCAACCCAGTTACTCCCAAGTTATAGTAGGCCTACAAAAGAAAAGGTGTCAGTTATGTCAACATCTTACAGCATGCTCAAATTTCTCTTATTCATTTTCGTAACGCAATCCACTTAGACATGGAGATCTCAACTGCTTCAGTGACTGATTAAGAAATGAGGGATTGAATAGTCAACTCATCCTTCCATCTGTATAATAGCCTTTCTGGATCAATTCCATAAAAACCAAAAGGGATTTTAATTTCCCACATGCCAAGACCTAAACAGTGTTATAACTGCAATGCATACAAACAGGCTGCTTCCTCCTTTAGGACAGCAGGACTGTAAGCTTTTCATATGAATCCTTTTCCAAATATTCTCAGGAATGTGAGTCAGGTTGCACATTGTGAGATTTGACAATTCAACGATATTTGCACTACTACAACTGATATGCTGTTATAGCATAGGAGATGACCCACCAATGCAGTTCTGTGTAAGCCCACATAGGTTCTCAGTGGAGTGTGTGACATGTGTGAACACTAATTTTAGACCAAACTCAAATAAATTATTACAGTCCCTGTACCCAGGCATAAACTGGCAATTGCAAAACATGGTCCTAAATTGCATTGGAGGATGATCCCCCTGCTTTTCAATACATTACAACAGAAACCTGTGAACACACCACACCTGGGCCAGTATCGGGAAGGTAGGCATCTAATAGACTATCACCTTGTTAGAGCCTCTTCTAAAAGAGTGAGGGGGACAAATAGATAGTCTCGATCACCTTTCTCTAACGCATGTAATCACTCATTCCTCAGATTTATTGTCAACTGTCTGGAGCCCTAACAAACACCTAGGGCCTTGAAAATTGCATTCTCACATAATCAATTATTGTTGATACTTGTTACACCAAGATCTCAAAAGTGTCTGAGGGGAGTTGCTACCGTTTCACGATGTTACAGTATCTATACACAAAACCTATGATATCTTTCATATAATAGACTGACGTTTATTATGAGGCAAAGAAGTCATTATCCAAGGGTAGATTCCCCACATTAATAATGTTCCTGGCAGCCTGTTTGTTTAATATTTATTCAAGTGGCACGAGCGGACGCGTCAGATGTAAGCTACCAAAACTGCCCACTTCGCAGGGTGCTAAACAACTCCCAGTGTGCATTCCTCCACACAGAAATAAGAACACACAAGTATAAACCAACATTGCCCTCTGTTTTAAGGACTCCAAGTCTGCTGCAAAGGGTCAGACTGGGGGGGCCAAGAAGTGTTAGTGGAGACCAAGGAGCTGCTTTACATCCATTCTAAAAAGGACCCGGACAATAACTCAACCTTTAATTTATGATGGCAACACACTGACAGAAGCAGTGTCCAACCACCAGCTCAGAAAGAAATGACAGGCTGTGACATACACAGGTCTTATCCTCTCACTCGGAGACTGATAAGACTGCACAGCACGTTGTCGTGTGTGAGTGCATTGTTTTTGACTTGGGCGTAGACATATGAGGCAGCTTCATCCCCTCCGGGGACCTGACGAGGCAACGCAGCTCCAAGAAGATCAGGCCCTGCCTTGAAAATAACAGTTTCTTCTCCAGATGGCTGACAGTCACATGAATACCCACTGCATAAAATATCTGCCCTTTGCATTGTATAAAGGCCCGTCATTTCCTGAAGGAGACAGAAACATAGTACTGAGCCCAGCATACTGAGCCCAGATCATTATCGCAAGTTCGCACTTTGGCTCTATAAACAGTGGACTGTAAGCACATCTTAACCCCTCAATAAGTAAACATTATCAGGGAAATATTAATAAATCGAGGCCTCCTGCTGGGGCTGGTTCCCCTGCATGTGCACCAATTCAGAAGACCTCCCATTCTGGTAAACCTGTTGTGACAGTCCTCCTCAGGGTAACCATATGGGTGACTGGAGATCAAATCAAATTTTATTTGTTACATGCACCGAATAAAACAGCTGTAGACCTTACTGTGAAATGCTTACTTACAAGCCCTTAACCGCTCTACGACAGCAGTTCCCAAACTTTTTAGTCATTCAACCTGCAGCTGCCCTCTAGCACCAGGGTCAGCACACTCACAATGGCAAAAAATCATTTGAAAGCCTGACTCAGACACACACTAAACGATACATTTATTAAACATACAAATTAGTGTGAGTTTGTCACTTCCCACGAGCTGGGTTGTGACAAAGAGCTCTTATAGGGCCAGGGCACAAATAAAATAATCAATAATTTTGCTCTTTATTTAGCCATCTTACATATAAACCCTTATTTGTTCAAAAAGTGTGAATAACTCACCACTGGTTAATGAGAAGGGTGTGCTTGAAAGGATACACATAACTCTGCAATTTTGGGTTGTATTGGAGAGAGTCTCAGTCTTAAATAATTTTCCAGTCTGTGCCTGTATTTATTTTCATGCTAGTGAGGGCCTGAGAATCCATGCTCACACAGGTACGTGGTTGCAAAGGGCATCAGTCTTTTAACAACGTGATTTGCCAAGGTAAGAAACTCTGAGCGTAAGCCTATCCAGAAATCTGCCAGTAGCTTCTGATTCAATTTTCACAGAACCGCTTGTTGCAATTTCGATGAGGCTCCCTTGTTCTTTGCTATATCACATTTGACATTGTCCGTAAGCTTGAGTTCACTTGCACACACAAACAAAACTCATACACAATTCTGGAAAGACCTGTGTGTTGTCCTTTTTAACGCAGACAGAAAAGAGCTCCAACTTCTTAATCATAGCCTCAATTTTGTCCTGCATATCGAATATAGTTGCGGAGAGTCCCTGTAATCCTAGATTCAGATCAGTCAGGTGAGGAAAAAACATCCCCCAGATAGGCAGTTGTGAGAGAAACGCGACATCATGCAAGCGGTCAGACAAGTGAAAATGATGGTCAGTAAAGAAAACTTTAAGCTCGTTTCTCAATACTTTTCCCCTTGATAACCAGCGCACTTCTGTATGTTGTAAAAGCGTTACATGGTCGATGCCCATATCATTGCATAGTGCAGAAAATACACCAGAGTTCAGGCACCTGACAAAGTCAACCATTTTCCCTGTAGTGTCCAAAACGTCTTTCATGCCGTCAGGCATTCCCTCGTCAGGCATTCCCTCGTCAGGCATTCCCTCTCGGTGGATGCTGCAGTGTACCCAAGTAGCGACGGGAGCTACAGCTTGCACAGACGTTACCACTCCACTATGTCTCCTTGTCATGGCTTTTGCACCATTAGTACAGATACCAACACATCTTGACCACCAAAGTCCATTTGATGTCACATAGCTGTCCAGTACTTTAAAAATATCCTCTCATGTTGTCCTGGTTTCCAGAAGAGGATGTCTTCCTTAATTGACCCCCCATAAACGTAATGGACATACCACAAGGAGTTGTGCCAGGCCCGCCACATCTGTTGACTCATTCAGCAGTAATGCATATAATTCACTGGCTTGTATGCGAAGTAGTAATTGCTTCAAAACATCTCTTGCCTTGTCACGGATGCGTCGTGAAACAGTGTTGTTGTGATGAAGGCATTAACTGCATTGTCCCAGCCATATCCGTAGCAGCAGGAAGAATAAAGTCCTCCACAATAGTATGGGGCTTGCCTGTCCTAGCCACTCGGTAGCTCACCATATAAGATGCTAGTAGTCCCTTCTTATTAAATGCTAATCTGTTGCTTTTATACATGTCTTACTTCTCGAAAGTAATCTTTATTCTCGCTCCAAAACCTCCTGTGGCTAATTTTTCAAAATGTCATGGTTCGTTTTTAAATGGCTGCACAAAAGAGTGAAGTTTTCCCACGAGAGCGTAACGGTTAATGTGATTGGATGTTAATTATTTGACTAGGCTACCTGTATTTGACAGTGTGTTGTTATTTTTCTGAACACTAGATGGTTTCATTTAAGGCAGTGAAACGAGGCTACTGAGGCGGGAAAAAAAAAAACTTACCCAAATGTATAGCCCCGTTTGAAAATATAAATGAACTGACGGAAAATATGAAGATTTTATATATTTTTTAACATGTTAATCACATTTTTATTTGGAGTACCCCCGACAGCGTTGCGCGTACCCCTGTTTGGGAATACCTGCTCTATGGGATCGGTGTCCCCCCACGGGACAGTTGAGCTAGCGTAGGCTAATGTGATTAGGATGAGGTTTTAAGTAACAAGAACATTTCTCAGAACAGACATATCTGATATGGGCAGAAAGCTTAAATTCTTGATAATCTAACTGCACTGCCCAAATTATAGTAGCTATTACAGTGAAAGAATACCATGTTATTGTTTGAGGAGAGTGCACAGTTATGAACTTGAACATGTATTAATTCAGCAATTAGGCACATTTGGGCAGTCTTGATAACATTTTGAACAGAAATACAATGATTCATTGGATCAGTCTAAAACTTTGCCCATACACTGTTGACAACTAGTGACCACAATATCAATTGCGCCTAACCTGGAATAGTACATTATGGCCTCTCTCTCGCATTTCAAACATTTTTTTTCTTTGTACCATCTTTTACCAGATCTGTATTTATTCTCCTACATTAATTTAACATTTCCACAAACTTCAAAGTGTTTCCTTTCAAATAGTATCAAGAATATGCATATCCTTGCTTAAGGTCCTGAGCTACAGGCAGTTAGATTTGGGTATATAATTTTAGGTAAAAATTGAAAAAGAAAGGGGACAGATCATTCACCAACAACGCCGTTTTAAGAAAATGTAGTTAAGAAAATATTAACTAAATACATTTTTAAAAAGAACAATAAAATAAAGGGAAACCAATACCGAGTCAATGTGCGGGGGAACAGGTTAAAATAAAATAAAAAGTTGAGGTAATTTGTACAGCAGCTTGTGAAAGTATTCACCCCCCTTGGAATTTTTCCTATTTTGTTGCCTTACAACCTGGAAATAAAATTTAATTTTGGGGGGGGGGTTGTATCATTTGATTTACATAACATGCTTTGAAGATGCAAACTATTTTTTCATTGTGAAACAAAAAAAGAAATAAGACAAAAACAGAAAATGTCACCCCCCCCCCCCCAAAGTCAATACTTTGTAGAGTCACCTTTCTCAGCAATTACAGCTGCAAGTCTCTTGGGGTATGGCTCTATAAGCTTGGCACATCGAGCCACTGGGATTTTTGCCCATTCTCCAAGGTAAAACTGCTCCAGCTCCTTCAAGTTGGATGGGTTCCGCTGGCGTACAGCAATCTATAAGTCGTATCACAGATTCTCAATTGGATCGAGGTCTGGTCTTTGACTAGGCCATTCCAATACATTTAAATGTTTCCCCTTAAACCACTTGAGTGTTGCTTAGCAGTATGCTTAGGGTCATTGTCCTGCTGGAAGGTGAACCTCTGTCCCAGTCTCAAATCTCTGGAAGACTGAAACAGGTTTTCCTCAAGGATTTCCCTGTATTTAGCGCAATACATAATTCCTTCAATTCTGACCAGTTTCCCAGTCCCGACCGATGAAAAACATCCCCACAGCATGATGCTGGTATTTTCGGGGTGATGAGAGGTGTTGGGGTTTGCGCCAGACATAGTGTTTTCCTTGATGGCCAAAATGCTCAATTTTAGTCTCATCTGACCAGAGTACCTTCTTCCATATGTTTGGGGAGTCTCCCACATGCCTTTTGGCGAACACCAAACGTGTTTGCTTATTTTTTTCTTTAAGCAATGGCTTTTTTTCTGGCCACTCTTCCGTAAAGCCCATCTCTGTGGAGTGTACGGCTTAAAGTGGTCCTATGGACAGATACTCCAATCTCCACTGTGGAGCTTTGCAGCTCCTTCAGGGTTATCTTTGGTCTCTTCTTTGCCTCTATGATTAATGCCCTCCTTGCCTGGTCCGTGAGTTTTGGTGGGCGGCCCCGTTTTGGCAGGTTTGTTGTGGTGCCATATTCTTTCCATTTTTGAATAATGGATTTAAAAAAGGTGCACCATGGGATGTTCAAAATTTTGAAAATGTCTTTATAAGCCAAAACTGATCTGTACTTCTCCACAACTTTGTCCCTGTCCTTTTTGGAGTGTTCCTTGGTCTTCATGGTGCCGCTTGCTTAGTGGTGCCCCTTGCTTAATTGCAGACTCTGGGGCCTTTCAGAACAGATATAGATATATACACACACTGAGATTATGTGACTCTTAGATTTCACACAGATGGATTTTATTTAACTAATTATGTGACTTCTGAAGTTAATTGGTTGCACCAGATCTTATTTAAGGGCTTCATAGCAAAGGGTTGAATAGATATGCACCCACCACTTCTCAGTTTGACTTCTCAGTTTGACAACAAGTAATCTTTTTATTTCACTTCACCAATTTGGACTATTTTGTATATGTCCATTACATGAAATCCAAATAAAAATCCATTTAAATTACAGGTTGTAATGGAACAAAATAGGAAAAACACCAAGGGGGTGAATATTTATTTCTGCAAGGTACTGTAGGTAGGAGTACTTGGGGAGGGGGGACTAAAAGATTGCACCGTTGTGCCAATTTGACTTCAGAAAACTGTACTCTGCTCAGGATGTTCTAATGCAAGGCTACAGTACACAAAGGACAGTGACTCCCAGGACACTTCGAGTTTGAGATGAAGCAGATGAGCCAGCCATGGGGACACAGATCACTGTTCTGTCCCTTCAGACAGACCACAGTTGAGATAGAGGTTGTACGTAAAACAATAAAGCCAGAGATTAATTTTCATCAATCCTTGGACCATCAGGAGTGTTCAGGCAATTAAACCTATGGGTCATTAGTGGCTTTAATGTGGCTGTAGGAAAGCATGAAACACTCTTGCATTGTCTGGAGGAAGGAAGGAATGTAACCTTTCTAACCTGATTGAGCTTCAGCCTAAAGCTCCCTCACTGGGCCACTGCTCATCAGGTCAACTTCTCACCACTTTGATGAGGACACAGCTGAACAGGGGTGAATCACAACCATACTGCGCCAGGGTAGGACCATGGGAGGAGGGGGCAATGGATAAGCTGAGTGGGCAGATGAGAGAACATTTCTCCAAAATTACTATAAATAACTGCATTGACTTGAGTCGGGGCCTGTGATCTGAAAGCAGCAAGCCTCCTCGGTTACAGAGAAACATACCACTGCTAGCCCAGGGACAGAACAATACAATGCAAACCAAGCTTTTTGTAACCAGCTCATTTTTCATGTATAGCGCAAACCTCACCATATAAAAAATATCCCTCATATCACTTAATCCAAGGTGACAAACATTCAGCACAGTCATGCAGAATCTCTGAAATCTTCTCAGAGGTCATTCATTCACCTGTACAACCCTAAATGGATATGACCTTACAAAAAAAGCCTAAACGTTATATATGCACAGGTAACACAGGGAAAACGCATTCTGACCTCTTGAAGTCTTATATAAAAATATCACAATTCTGCAGCTAAATATGTTCATTGTGGTTACCAAATACACCTCAATGATCCAGACTCAAATATTGTAACCCAGGAAAACTGTTCTTTGCTTATACAGAACAAAGTCCAGATCAGTCCTACAGGTGAAGGTGGCCCTAGCAGCACTTTTTTTAAAGCCTCAGAAAGCAGCTGAATCATTGCACGAGCAGAGGAACAACATGCTGAGAGGGAGAGGACGAGAAAAAGAGAAATACCTGCTATCACTGTTGTGCTGACTAAAGGTCTAGCACCAGACCAGACGGCCAGAGCAGCAAGCAAGCTAGCTCACACAAGCAGAATACAATCCTGCTCCAACACAGGAGGTAGCAGCTAGAACTCACAGCTCCAAAACACACTACTACCTACATTATTCATCTTTAAGTCTATATTGATGTCTGCCATTTAATGCATATTTCAAAACAAGCTATTTTAGAGTAGAATCTCATGTCTGTACGATATCAGTGGCGATAAAGGTGTTGGCACAGTTGGTGAGGATAGGAGACACATCATTAAAACAAACCTTAATTAACACTTCCAGTAAAAAAAACAAATGTAACTGGTTCTGAAAAATCTAGACTCTTGTGTACCCAAAACAGTTCCATCCTTTTTTGGAATTCCTCAGTCTGTCATAGTATCTATAGTGCAGGTTGTCAAAAAGGACTGCAGACTGGAGGAGGCTGGCTCTGAAGGCCTGGTTACTGAGGGGCTTTTGATTTAGCTCCTTTCCACCTGGAGCAAGAGAGGCAGCTAGCTAAATAGCAGGTAGTGTGGATGACTCATCCTGACTCACACACACAACAGCCTGATGAGAGATTCACATTGTAAAATCTGCTGCTGTGCTGAGCCTTTCAATTAGCTTTACAGTGGGGCCCCTGATCCTCACTGACAACAGGGTCTGCGGCAGCCATTTTGCAGGAATAATGTGACTCACTGACAGGGCCTCCAGGAGTCTCTCCCAGTCAGAGCCAGGCTGTGACTCAGAGCTGACAGTGCTCACGTGTCAGATGGCATTCCAGCATGTCTGGTGTGAAGATAAAACTACAATAGGGAAAGGGCATGTCGAGCCAGGTACTGAATAACTCAAAATATGTTCCCCTTTTGTCTGCCAAGAGAGTGGACACAAACACGGCGACGCGACTCAGACACTGAAATCTAAGGGGATTTCTAAGGGGACAGCGGTAATGTAAGGCCTGGGATCAGATCAGCACAGAGCGCATAGCAGCTAATCAAGGAGCCATTTCACTCTCAGAGAAATCATCATACTTACTGTGCCTGAGACTATGCCAGGATGATGGCTAGTTACCGCAGCTGAAGGGGAGGGAATGATGATCTTTCACACACACAAAGGGTCTGGCCTAACCCAGTTCATCTCTGAATGCTAAAATCCCTGTCATCCATTAGTAACATGGGTTAAAGCACCACCCACAGGGCTGAGCGGCAAGGCAGTGAGTCGTCATGTCAAAGTTCCTGTAAAAACACTTCAAGTCATCACTGAAAACAAAAACTAAGAACTCCAAAGAGTGAGCACATGATCTAAATGTTGTATCAACCAATTTTCTACAAAGCGAAAAGGACAAAAACAGAGAGGGTAGAAAGAAAAGAGGAGAACGACAGAGAATCGTCCGTTTCACTTTTTGTCATCGATCTTGACAAAATTGGCGACACAAAGCGCATACATTACATTGAGGTTTGTGAATCATCCCCAGGGTCCAAGTAAAACAGCTCTGACATTTAGTCATGATGAACAAATGTCTTACAGACTCACCCAACCAAATCCATGACTATCATGGACCACCAGATAAGGCCTGGACACTGAGGACTGTGCAGAGTGAAAGACCATCTCAGGTTACTCTGTCAGACCTTCCCACTTATCCTTTAGTTTCCCACCCACTTTTCCCGTTGCAGCATCAGGGCCTGTCATTGGTCAAACACAGAACACAGGAGGAAGTCCGGTAGAGTAATTTAATTGTACCACTACAACAATGTGTGTCGGTTAAGGGCTTGTGATCATTTCTACACCTGTTGTATTCGGCGCATGTGACAAATAAAATGTAATTTGATTTATGTGCGTGTGTTACCTAAGTGGTGTCCCTCGGTCTCTTCCAACACCAGGCTGTTCATGCACTTGATCTCCCACTCCTGTACCTCTGTGCTCCACAGGGCTGGGAGCAGGACACAGTGCTGAGAGCTGGAGGGGACAAAAAGGGCCTTACATTAGTACCGAAAAGCTTCTTAAATCATCTCCTCATTCAACTTTGATCAGCCATCACATCAGTTTGAAGCAATACATGGCAGTTGGCTTTATAGGTGGAAGAAGAAAAACATGCTAAATTGAATTGCCCTCAAGACTCAATGGCAATAGTCAAACCTTTGATACAGCGCATTCTGAAAGTATTCAGACGCCTTGATTTCACTCACATTTTATGCTACAGCCTTACTCTAAAATGTATAGTTTTTTTTCTCAACAATCTACACACAATACCCCATAATGACAAAGCAAAAACAAAGTTTTAGAAATGTTTTCAAAATTATTTTATAAAGTATTCAGACCATTTACTCAGTACTTTTGACAGTGATTACAGTCGCGATTCTTCTTGGGTATGACACAAGCTAGGCACACCTGTATTTGGGGAGCTTCTCCCATTCTTCTCTGCAGATCCTCAAGCTCTGTCAGTTTGGATGGGGAGCGTCACTGCACAGCTATTTTCAGGTCTCTCCAGAGATGTTCGATCGGGTTCAAGTCCAGGCTCTGGCTGGGCAACTCAAGGACATTCAGAGACTTGTCCCAAAGCCACTCCTGCGTGTCTTGGCTGTGTGCTTAGTCCTGTCATTCTTCTGTTGGGTCGTTGTCCGGTGAACCTTCACCCCAATCTGAGGTCTTGAGTGCTCTGGAGCAGGTTTTCATCAAGGATCTCTCTGTACATCTTTCCCTCGAACCTGACTAATGTCCCATTCCTTTCCACTGAAAAACATCCCCACAGCATGATGCTGCCACTACCATGCTCCACAGTAGTGATGGTGCCAGGTTTCCTCCAGACGTGACATTTGGCATTCAGGCCAAAGAGTTCAATGTTGATTTATTTAGACCAGAGAATTTTGTTTCTCATGGTCCTTAGAGTCCTTAAGGTGCCTTTTGGCAAACTCCAAGCGGGTTGTCATGTGCCTTTTACTGAGGAGTGGTTTCTGTCTGGCCACTCTACCATACAGGCCTGATTGGTGGAGTGCTGCAGAGATGGTTGTCCTTCTGGAAGGTTATCCCATCTCCACAGAGGAACTCTAGCGCTCTGTCACAGTGACCATCGGGGTCATGGTCACCTCCCTGACCAAGATCCTTCTCTCCCGATTGCTGAGTTTTGGCCAGGCGGCCAGCTCTAGGAAGAGTCTTGGTGGTTCTAAACTTCTTCAGTTAAGAATGATGGAGGCCATTGTGTTCTTGGGGACCTTCAATGCTGCAGACATTTTTTGGTACCCTTCCCCAGATCTGTGCCTCGACACAATCCTGTCTTGGAGCTCTACGGACAATTCCTTCGATCTCATGACTTTGTTTTTGCCCTGACATGCACTGTCAACTGTGGGACCTTATATAAACAGGTGTGTTCCTTTCCAAATCTTGTCCAATAAATTGAATTTACCACAGGTGGACTCCGATCAAGTTGTAGAAACATCTTAAGGATGATCAAAGGAAACAGGATGCACCTGAGCTCAATTTCGAGTCTCATAGCAAAGGGTCTGAACACTTACACATGTATATAAGGTATCCGTTTTTTATTTTTAGTAAATTTGCAAACATCTGTTTTTGCTTTGTCATTATGGGGAATTGTGGGTAGATTGTTCAGAAAAAACATTTATTTAATCAATTTTAGAAAAAGGCTGTAACATAACAAAATGTGGAAAAAGGGAAAGGGTCTGAATACTTTCTGAATGCACTGTATATCATGGTTACAAAAGCATTCAGTTAAAAAGCCCTTTGAGCTGGGACACAGCCCTATGCTTCACATCACGCTGGCTCTTACATAAAGCACAGTGAAAAAGTGGCTGCATTGATGTGGGCTTGTCAGTGAAAGGTAGCAAACAAATGAGCTGTCAACTCCTCAGGCAGAGGGACATGTCAATAGGCCTGAATGGAGATAAGGGGGGAAGGGGTGGGCAGTGATGGACAGAAACCAATAGATTAAATGGATGAAAGAAAGTCCTTCGTTAATCAGATGATTGTCTATTGGCATTTCACTTGTCCACCTTCTCCACTCTGTATTAAAGCAGATAGGAGAGCCTGGCCATGGCCAAGGATTTTGAGTTAAAGCCAGGGTTAAATCAGGTCTCCTGAAAATATTATATTCTCAATGGGGTGAGAGGATGTTTTTATGCTGTATCCCAACCGGCTGACTGCTCATAGCCTAATCCCTCTGTATAGATGACTCTCTGACCCTATACTTTCTGCTTCCCCTCCCCCCACTCTCACTGGACAAGACAGGCTGTGGTTTCAGGTAGCTTGTTTCTTCCTTTCGTAAGAGGATCCTGGTCTGAGACAGAGAAACCACTTAGCCATGACCTCACTGGGCTGGCACACAGATGCCAAGCTAGAAACAAGAGCCCTTCAATGTGGCATGTGGCTCGGTGCCTGCTGACAACTGTCACAAAGGCAAAATATTAATGTGAACAACACAAATTAATGACTTGTTTTGCAGAAAACATCCTCAAAGAAACTGAAGTTATTTCATAACCAATCTCAAATAATATCTAAATTGTATATTGCTTTGTAAAGTAATGCTTCTAATAGAAAGGCAAGTTAAATATACTAGTCGAGACCTACAACGATCCCAAGTTGGGCAAAATCAATAAACAGCCAATAAGTCCCTAATATGCCATCTAAATCCTACAAGGACACCAACAAAACATTAGCAAGGCACCGTTGCTATAACGACTCCCCAACCCAATAAAACAAAGCCTGGAAATCAAAGAGCTCTTAAACTCCATTGATTAACATGCTCATGGGACTCAATGCTGTTCATCCCACAGTAACAAGAGGCTAATCCACAGTTCTTTGGCCAAAGTAAACATTGTAGAGAGAAATATTTCTTCAAAAGAGAGGCAGGCAAGAGAATGATTAAAAGGATTTGGTTAAGATATTAAAACAAATATGACAACTGCTTCACATCATGAACTGGCCAGCCACTGTTATATACACAAACCCAGTGCCCTTGCCATGTTTCCATAGGGACCGCTAGACGTCAACAAAATATGTTTAACTGCTGACACTATATTGACTGATTTGCACGAGACAAGTCTATTTAAGAGATGCTTGTATTGAAAATCAGAACTAAAATGGCTGTCCACTAAAAGCAAATGTATATAATGTTGCCTATGATGATTTAAATCTACTGTGTGGGCCCAAGTCTCTGTGTTTTTGAATACGGATGACGTAACACTCACACATCCACAGGTACCCTTAGCAGCAGGGGTAGCACGGCAGCCTCGTCAGTCAGATTCATTAGCCGAGACTCCAGCAGCTGAATGATGGTAAGACCAGTACGGAACACAGCAGAGAGGCCTGGACACAAAGTAACTATAAATACAGCTGGCAAAACAGCACAAACAGATCTGGGACCATTTAGTCAATGACCGTCAGTATAATAAAAACTCTAGATAGTGAGATAAGCAGGGACCTCTAGGACCTGTGAGCATGTTTAGAAAGCCAACAAATCAAACTTTTTGTTGACAAGATTAGCAAACAACAAACATTGAGCCTTCATATTCATGTATAACAGACAAAATAATGAAAGAGTCGCTGTAGTTTTGAGTTCCGCAAAGGGAATGTGGAAGAGTTGAAAACATTTTTGGACAAGCCACCTTGTACCGACAACTTGGATGGTAAATTGCTGAAGACGGTAGCGGAATACATTGCGAATCTGTTTTGCCACATCTTCAATTTAAGCCTAGAAGACGGTGTGTGCCCTCAGGCCTGGAGCAAGGCAAAGGTAATTCTGCTGCCCAAGAATAGCAGAGAACCCTTTAAAAAAGGTTCAGCCTCCCAGGTGGCGCAGTGGGCTAGGGTACTGCATCGCAGCGCTAGGTTGTGTTTCGGAGGACGCATGACTTTCGACCTTCGTCTCTCCCGAGCCCGTACGGGAGTTGTAGCGATGAGACAAGATAGCGACTACTAATATACTACGAAATTGGGGAGAAAAAGGGGGTAAAATTAAAAATAAAAAAGAAGGTTCAAACAGCCTGTTACCAGTGCTCAGCAAACTTGACCAAATCAAAATTATTTTACAGAACAAATTAACAGGCCTTCGGCATGCTTATAGGGAAGGGGACTGAACATGCTTGGCACTGATGACTGATGATTTGCTGAAAGAAATTGATAGTAAGAAGATTGTGGGAGCTGTTTTGTTAGACTTCAGTGTTGCTTTTGCTGTCATCGATCATAACATGTTGCTGAAAAGTTAGGCATTATGGATTTACATCCTCTGCCTTAAGGATTGAGAGTACCCATCTAATAGAACACAGAAGTTTTTCTTTAATGGATGCCTCAAATGCAAATTTGGTTGAGTGTGGTGTACCGCAGGTCAGCCAGCTTGGGCCATTTTTGTTCTGTTTTTACTAATGACCTTCCATTGATCTTGACTAAAGCCTGTGTGTCTATGTATGCTGACGACTCAACAGTATACACGTCGGCAACGAATGTCAAATAAATGACACTTTAACAGAGCTCCAATCAGTTTTAGAATGGTAACAAGCAATAGGCTGGTGCTAAATAATCAAAAACTAATAGCATCGTTATCAGGACAAATCATGCCTGGTTCATGCCTGGTTCACCAATTACTTTGCAGACAGAGTTCAGTGTGTCAAATCGGAGGGCATGCTGTCCGGTCCTCTGGCAGTCTCTATGGGGGTGCCACAGGGTTCAATTCTCGGGCCGACTCTTTTCTCTGTATATATCAATGATGTTTCTCATGCTGCGGGCGATTCCCTGATCCACCTCTACGCAGACGACACCATTCTATATACTTCCGGCCCGTCCTTGGACACTGTGCTATCTAACCTCCAAACGAGCTTCAATGCCATACAGCACTCCTTCCGTGGCCTCCAACTGCTCTTAAACGCTAGTAAAACCAAATGCATGCTTTTCAACCGTTCGCTGCCTGCACCCGCACGCCTGACCAGCATCACCACCCTGGATGGTTCCGACCTTGAATATGTGGACATCTATAAGTACCTAGGTGTCTGGCTAGACTCTAAACTCTCCTTCCAGACCCATATCAAACATCTCCAATCGAAAATCAAATCAAGAGTCGGCTTTCTATTCCGCAACAAAGCCTCCTTCACTCACGCCGCCAAACTTACCCTAGTAAAACTGACTATCTTACCGATCCTCGACTTCGGCGACGTCATCTACAAAATTGCTTCCAACACTCTACTCAGCAAACTGGATGCAGTTTATCACAGTGCCATCCGTTTTGTCACTAAAGCACCTTATACCACCCACCACTGCAACTTGTATGCTCTAGTCGGCTGGCCCTCGCTACATATTCGTCGCCAGACCCACTGGCTCCAGGTCATCTACAAGTCCATGCTAGGTAAAGCTCCGCCTTATCTCAGTTCACTGGTTACGATGGCAACACCCATCCGTAGCACGCGCTCCAGCAGGTGTATCTCACTGATCATCCCTAAAGCCAACACCTCATTTGGCCGCCTTTCGTTCCAGTTCTCTGCTGCCTGTGACTGGAACGAATTGCAAAAATCGCTGAAGTTGGAGACTTTTATCTCCCTCACCAACTTCAAACATCTGCTATCCGAGCAGCTAACCGATCGCTGCAGCTGTACATAGTCTATTGGTAAATAGCCCACCCTTTTTCACCTACCTCATCCCCATACTGTTTTTATTTATTTATTTTTATTTTTCTGCTCTTTTGCACACCAATCTCTACCTGTACATAACCATCTGATCATTTATCACTCCAGTGTTAATCTGCATAATTGTAATTATTTGCCTACCTTCTCATGCCTTTTGCACACAATGTATATATAGACTCCCCTTTTTTCTACAGTGTTATTGACTTGTTAATTGTTTACTCCATGTGTAACTCTGTGTTGTCTGTTCACACTGCTATGCCTTATCTTGGCCAGGTCGCAGTTGCAAATGAGAACTTGTTCTCAACTAGCCTACCTGGTTAAATAAAGGTGAAATAAAAAAAAAAAATAAAAAAAAATGCCCTCAGCACAAAAATAATTTAAATCTATTATTCAATAATGTGGCAATTGAGCAAGTTGAGGAGACTAAACTGCTGGGTGTTACCCTAGATAGCAAGCTGTCATGGACAAAACATATACACTTAATGGTTGCTCAAATGGAAAAGGTCTGTTCATGATAAGGCGTCGCTCTGCTTTCTTGACAGCTCAGTCGACCAGACAGCTGCTAGTTTTGTCACACCTGGACTATAGCCCAGTTGTGTAGGTCATGTGTGATAAAGGGGGACATGGACCAACTGCAATAGACCTAGAATAGAGTAGCACTTAGATGTACATGGAGGGCAAATGTCAGTAACATTCATGTCAATCTCTCCTGGCTCAAAGTTGACGAAAGATTGATTGCTGTTGGTCTTTGTGCGAGGTGTTGATGGTACCAAACGGTCTGTTCAAGCAGTTGGCATTCAGTTCAGATACTCATCGGTACAACATAGGACATGCAAACAGAGGTCTGTTCACAGTCCCCAGGTCCAGACCAGAAACGCACAGTATTAAATAGAGCCATGACTACATGGAACTCTGCCTCCCCAGGTAACTCAAGCTAGTAATAAAACCAGATAAAAAGAACACATTACAGCACAACAGGGACTGAAGAGACACATCCATTTTTATATATGTTGTATTGCAATTTGCACTGTATAAGATATTACAGTGCCTTGCGAAAGTATTCGGCCCCCTTGAACTTTGCGACCTTTTGCCACATTTCAGGCTTCAAACATAAAGATATAAAACTGTATTTTTTTGTGAAGAATCAACAACAAGTGGGACACAATCATGAAGTGGAACGACATTTATTGGAAATTTCAAACTTTTTTAACAAATCAAAAACTGAAAAATTGGGCGTGCAAAATTATTCAGCCCCTTTACTTTCAGTGCAGCAAACTCTCTCCAGAAGTTCAGTGAGGATCTCTGAATGATCCAATGTTGACCTAAATGACTAATGATGATAAATACAATCCACCTGTGTGTAATCAAGTCTCCGTATAAATGCACCTGCACTGTGATAGTCTCAGAGGTCCGTTAAAAGCGCAGAGAGCATCATGAAGAACAAGGAACACACCAGGCAAGTCCGAGATACTGTTGTGAAGAAGTTTAAAGCCGGATTTGGATACAAAAATATTTCCCAAGCTTTAAACATCCCAAGGAGCACTGTGCAAGCGATAATATTGAAATGGAAGGAGTATCAGACCACTGCAAATCTACCAAGACCTGAACGTCCCTCTAAACTTTCAGCTCATACAAGGAGAAGACTGATCAGAGATGCAGCCAAGAGGCCCATGATCACTCTGGATGAACTGCAGAGATCTACAGCTGAGGTGGGAGACTCTGTCCATAGGACAACAATCAGTCGTATATTGCACAAATCTGGCCTTTATGGAAGAGTGGCAAGAAGAAAGCCATTCCTTAAAGATATCCATAAAAAGTGTTGTTTAAAGTTTGCCACAAGCCACCTGGGAGACACACCAAACATGTGGAAGAAGGTGCTCTGGTCAGATGAAACCAAAATTGAACTTTTTGGCAACAATGCAAAATGTTATGTTTGGCGTAAAAGCAACACAGCTCATCACCCTGAACACACCATACCCACTGTCAAACATGGTGGTGGCAGCATCATGGTTTGGGCCTGCTTTTCTTCAGCAGGGACAGGGAAGATGGTTAAAATTGATGGGAAGATGGATGGAGCCAAATACAGGACCATTCTGGAAGAAAACCTGATGGAGTCTGCAAAAGACCTGAGACTGGGACAGAGATTTCTCTTCCAACAAGACAATGATCCAGAACATAAAGCAAAATCTACAATGGAATGGTTCAAAAATAAACATATCCAGGTGTTAGAATGGCCAAGTCAAAGTCCAGACCTGAATCCAATCGAGAATCTGTGGAAAGAACTGAAAACTGCTGTTCACAAATGCTCTCCATCCAACCTCACTGAGCTTGAACTGTTTTGCAAGGAGGAATGGGGAAAAAATTCAGTCTCTCGATGTGCAAAACTGATAGAGACATACCCCAAGCGACTTACAGCTGTAATCGCAGCAAAAGGTGGCGCTACAAAGTATTAACTTAAGGGGGCTGAATAATTTTGCACGCCCAATTTTTCAGTTTTTGATTTGTTAAAAAAGTTTGAATTATCCAATAAATGTCGTTCCACTTCATGATTGTGTCCCACTTGTTGTTGATTCTCCACAAAAAAAGACAGTTTTATATGTTTATGTTTGAAGCCTGAAATGTGGCAAAAGGTCGCAAAGTTCAAGGGGGCCGAATACTTTCGCAAGGCACTGTATATTATGTATGTGGGTGGCCTTGCGCTAAGCGTGTGTGAGCCAGAACAGCTCATAGGGCAGGAGCCATCTCCTGATTCTGAAGTGTGAGGCAGAGGCGAAAAGGTAGGGTGAAAAATGATAACAATAATGTACACAATGACAAAGTGTTTACAGAATCCCAAAGTCTGTACCTCCCTGTTAGTATTACCATGCAACATGATGAGGTCCCATATGGCCAGCACAGAGTCCCAGCAGGGCAGGGAGGTGAACAGGGTTAGGAACCAAGGCATAACAAAATGGATGGACGAAACCCTTACATCCTCCTTAAAGAAAAGAAAGAAGAGAATTAAGGAACAGAAAGTTGCATGTTGAAAACTGACTGAGTTCCATAATAAAATAAACTTTTAAGCAGAGCTCTATCAAGAGTCAGTGGTAAAATGCTGGTCTTGGTACTTCAAATAAGGCATTAGAAACATTCACTCGAGTGCATTTAAGCCACTGTGGTGTGCAGGCCGCCGGCACTGAATGGGCAGCTTTTCTCTGAGACGTGCTGAGTCAACACCGAGAAATAGAAAATCTCTCAAGAGAGAGTCAAGCAGCAGAGAGGTTTAGTCTCTCATTTAAAGGGGCCTAAGGCTGCAGGTAAATAGAGTGTGGTGGGACTCAAGAGAGCAATGGCATGGTCCGAGCTGGTGAAGGAACTTCCATATTTCACTCACAGACCAAGATTTCATTACTTAGCTAAAACTGTGCTGAGGGGTAGCTGCTTTCAGAGACATCATAGACACACAGCTTCCCCCTTCTAACATAAAGCAGGAGGCATCTGTAAGCAAAGAGCTTTTACTGCTGTCATTTCCAGGATAAAGCTGTGTGACACCAACATGGCCAACCCTCTTTCCGTACATGAGCTCAGACTGTAACTGGGAAGCAGCTGTGAATCTAGTAGTAAAACCCAGTCCCTGAAGACAATGTGCTGCAGTGATGATGGTCTCTGTAGGAAAGCCATGTGATTTTAGAGAGGAATGCACAGTGGAAGAGTGATGAGAAGAGCCCTACATTTGAGGCATGTTCAGTCACCAAGCAGATTCCCCTCCAGATATCCCTGGATAACAGTTTTTTTAAAGTCCTCTCAATATGAGATTTGTACCTAAGAGCTACTACAAGTTGTACGCAGAGAGTTGGGTCCTTCCTCACACTTACTATGTGCTTGGAGAGCTGAGGTTTCCTGTGTTTGAAGAACTGGTGAAACACCATCGCTTGATGCTGGATCCTAACATTAGAAAGCAAAGACCAGTTAAATACAGTACTTCAGCAAGTATGCTACTTCATGTCATTAATAAAAATATTCATAATGTGATATGCTTTGAAAGGACATTCTCACTTCTCCCCGGAGAGGTCAAACAGCTCTGACAGATATTTAGGCTTCTCTAGAAGAACTCCCAAGGCCCAGAAGGCCTCCTCTTCACTTAGGTGCATAAGAAGCACTGCAGCGATGTATGACATTCCTGATAAAGATATGAACAGTCAATAATAAGGCACTACTAATATGGATAAAATAAGGGAACACACACACACACACACCAATGTCAACCATGCAGGTAATTTTTAAACACATTATGTATTATTGGAAATGTTTGTGTGATTAGCTTGGCAGCATGGTGCCGTACCAGCTCAACGTCTACTTAGACTCTTCTGCCCCCAAGTGGCTGAAGTATGGAACTTAAAATGTTACTACCAACTGCATGGTAGGTGAATTGTTTTTGGATGTCATGAAAGTACATTAACAAGGAATATTGTAATTCAAAAGGATTTGTTTAATGACAAAACTACAGTTATTGCATACATGCATCTGTGCCTCCGTCAAACAGCCCCAGCATTATTTAAACAGCATCGTTCCAAATTGGTGCTTGCGTGCATACCGCTACATGATTGCAAACAGTCAGCTCCCCTTACTGTACCTTGGCTATACCCAATCTTAGGGTTGTACTTTGCGTAGGCGATGAGGACTCGGAAGAGCTTGGCTTGGCCTTCTATTGCCTCAGGACTCTCGCCCATCAGGGTGCGATGGGTTGGGAAGGATCTTTCTGTACAAAGTAAAATGCAATCAGCCATTCATATCCCAGATGTGCAGAGAAAACGTACTGTCAGTACAGAGAAAAGGGGGTCTACAGAATATCCCATAACTCACGCAGATCCAGAGCGATCTGACGAAAGATGGTGACATCTGCACTGGAGTAGGCCAAGTCCGGGGGACAGCGGGAGGGAAGTTGGTTGGACCCCAGGTCATTCTCTGTGTCATTCAAAGTAGCTATGGCTGAGATGATTCCGTATTCACTAACTCCCAGGTCAACCAGGGGCCCTCGGATCTCATCCAAACATTTCTGACATTGAGTGAATACACAGCTAAATAAAACAATTGGCCTATGTCTCTTAAATGTGTCACTGTAGAAGTAGGCTATGGAGGAGGGAAATTGTTTTGCTTTTCAATAATGCAAGTGCCAGTCTAGAGTGTACTTTTGAAAATGATATGTACAGTGGTTATGGGACTGCACCTGATAGTTAAAAGCACTGGATTCTCTTAGTTTGTCGATGTTGAGAAGGCACTTCCACACTCGCCCTCTTAAAGCTGGAGGGATTCCCATTCTCATAAAACGTTCGATCTGAAAAGGGAAAGAATGTGGCCAATGTCCTACAAAATATGTTTAAAAATAGTGTGATAACTGAAATGTTCCAGGTCTGTTGTAAGATAAACTTTCACTGTGTCATGTGACCACTTGAAGGTGCACCATGTAAAACAAGTCAATAATGCATAGGCTGTTTGGCAAACAACTGCCTAAGGAAGGTCTAATCTAAACATAGCCTATTAATTTAATATGTTGCAAATGGTGTTCTATAATACATTCAGTAGGACAAAATACCTGGCTTCTGCAGATGAAACTGGATCCATTCCAGTAACTAAGAAGCTCACACAATTCCTTCACCCTACGGGCGTTGAGTTGGGGGTAACTGGGGGAGAAACAGTCAGTTCAAAGAAACAATTCTTCTCTTCTTTGAATGCGCATGTCCAATCCAGTCTAGCTATTGAAAATTCTAGGCGGAGTCTGCCTTCTCCCTACAGTTCTCAGCCATTAACTTCAACCACAAACTACAATCCAGATGCTGTGTTTTAACTTTTAGAAGCGTCAATAAAAAGACACGAAAATGCATCTTTCGAAGCATATGGCACGTAAATTAAAATGCACCTAAAGGCTTTACATGGTCATTCTGACGTGACCTCTGTAGAAGTCAGGGAGTTATACTTCTTGCGCCAGCAGCGCAGAGCTGTTGTGAAGGAAGTTGTCAAGGAAGTGAGTTTGTTGATACAGGACCTCTCAATCTCACTGGAATAAAGACCTCCATTCCTATCATTGCTGAAAGAGATTGTGATATCTCATCTCAAAATAGGGCTACTTAATGTTAGATCCCTCACTTCTAAGGCAGTTATAGTCAATGAACTAATCACAATTTTGATGTGATATCCCGCAAAGGTGGAGGAGTTACTAACATTTAAGATAGCAAATTTAAATTGACAAAAAAATAAAACGACTGTTTTCGTATTTTGAGCTTCTAGTCACAAAATCTATGCAGCCTACTCAATCACTTTTTAAAGCTACTGCTTACAAGCCTCCTGGGCCATATACAGCATTCCTCACCGAGTTCCATGAATTCCTATCGGACCTTGTAGTCATGGAAGATAATATTCACATTTTTGGTAACTTTAATATTCACATGGAAAAGTCCACAGACCCACTCCAAAAGGCTTTTGGAGCCATCATCGACTCTGGGTTTTGTCCAACATGTCTCCTGACCTACCTCACTGCCACAGTCATACTCTGGACCTAGTTTTGTCCAGAGGAATAAACATTGTGGATCTTAATGTTTTTCCTCGTAATCCTGGACTATTGGACCACCATTTTAGTACGTTTGCAATCGCAACAAATAATCTGTTTAGACGCGACGTCAGAGTACAAAAAACGGTTAACCAACTAATAACTAGTAATACCCAAGATCAGTGGTTCCCAAACTCATAGTCCCGTACCCCTTCAAACATTTAACCTCCAGCTGCATACTCACTCTAGCACCAGGGGAAGCGCACTCTCAAATGTTGTTTTTTGACATCATTGCCTGCCACACACACACACTACAATTATTAAACATAAGAATAAGTGTTTGCTACAAGCCGGCTCGTGGGAAGTGACAAAGAGTTCTTAGAGACCAGGGCACAAATAATAATACATTTTGCTCTTTATTTAACCATCTTACATATAAAACCATATTTATGAATACCTCACCACAGGTTAATGACAAGGGTGTGCTTGAAAGGATGCACATAACTCTGCAATGTTGGGTTGTATTGGAGAGAGTCTCAGTCTTAAATCATTTTCCACACAGTCTGTGCCTGTATTTAGTTTTCATGCTAGTGAGGGCCGAGAAACTCTCACATAGGTACAGTTGAAGTCGAAAGTTTACATACACTTAGGTTGGAGTCATTAAAACTCATTCCTCAACCACTCCACAAATTTCTTGTTAACAAACTGTAGTTTTGGCAAGTAGGTTAGGACATCTTTGTGCATGACAAGTAATTTTTCCAACAATTGTTCACTGAGATTATTTCACTGTATCACAATTCCAGTGGGTCAGATGTTTACATACACTAAGTTATGTCATGGCTTTAGAAGCTTCTGATAGGCTAATTGACATCATTTGAGTAAATTGGTGGTGAACCTGTGGATGTATTTCAAGGCCTACCTTCAAACTCAGTGATTCTTTGCTTGGCACCATGGTAAAATCTAAATAAATCAGCCAAGACCTCAGAAAAACAATTGTAGACCTCCACAAGTCTGGTTCATCCTTGGGAGTAATTTCCAAATGCCTGAAGGTACCGCGTTCATCTCTACAAACAATAGTACACAAGTATAAACACCATGGGACCACGCAGCCGTCATACCACTCAGGAATAACCTGAAAGGCCGCTCAGCAAGGAAGAAGCCTCTGCTTCAAAACCGCCATAAAAAAGCCAGACTATGGTTTGCAACTGCACATGGAGACAAAGACCATACTTTTTGGAGAAATGTCCTCTGGTCTGATGAAACAAATATAGAACTGTTTGGCCATAATGACCATTGTTATGCTCGGAGGGAAAGGGGGATGCTTGCAAGCCAAAGAACACCATCCCAACCGTGAAGCACTGGGGTGGTAGCATCATGTTATGGGGTGCTTTGCTGCAGGAGGGACTGGTGCACATCACAAAATAGATTGCATCATGAGGCAGGAAAATTATGTGGATATTTTGAAGTAACAGCTCAAGACATCAGCCAGGAAGTTAAAGCTTGGTCGCAAATGGGTCTTCCAAATGGACAATGACCCCAAGAATACTTCCAATGTTGTGGCAAAATGGTTTAAGGACAACAATGTCAAGGTATTGGAGTGGCCATCACAAAGCCCTGACCTCAAACCCATGGAAAATTTGTGGGCAGAACTGAAAAAGTGTGTGCGAGCAAGGAGGCCTACAAACCTGACTCAGTTACACCAGCTCTGACAGGAGGAATGAGCCAAAATTCACCCAACTTATTGTGGGAAGCTACTCGAAACGTTTGACCCAAGTTAAACAATTTAAAGGCAATGCTACCAAATACTAATTGAGTGAATGTAAACTTCTGACCCACTGGGAATGTGATGAAAGAAACGAAAGATTAAATAAATAATTCTCTAATATTATTCTGACATTTCACATTCTTAAAATAAAGTGGTGATCCTACCTGACCTAAGACAGGGAATATTTTTACTAGGATTAAATGTCAGGAATTGTGAAAAACTGAGTTTAAATGTATTTGGCTAAGGTGTATGTAAACTTCCGACTTTGACTGTACGTGGTTGCAAAGGGCATCAGTGTCTTAAAGGGCTGACAACTTCCGGTGAAATTGGATGGCCCGCACAATTATGGACATACAAGTGTCTTTCATCGGTTAAAAGCTTAAAGTCTTGTTTATCTAACTGCATTGTCCGATTGGCTTTACAGCGAAAGCATGCCATGCGATTTTAATGGTATCTGAAGCCAAAGCAACAGATACCATTAATAAGAAGGGGTAAGAAGCATATTTTATATAGGGATCTACTGAGTGGCTAGGACAGGCATGCCGCATACTATTATCGAGGACTTAATTATTCCTGCTGCCGCGGATATGGCTGGGGCAATGCTAAGGGAAAAGGCCAAAAAAGGCCACAAAAGCTATATAGACAATGCCTTCATCAAACAACACTGTTTCACAATGCATCCGTGACATGGCAGGAGATGTGTTGAAACAATTACTGCTTCACATACAAGCCAGTGAATTATATGCATTACAGCTGGATGAGTCAACAGACATGGCGGGCCTGGCACAACTCCTGGTGGTATGTCCATTACGTTTATGGGGGGTCAATTAAGGAAGACATCCTCTTCTGGAAACCACTGGAAACCAGGACAACAGGAGAGGATATTTTTAATGTACTGGACAGCTTTGTGACATCAAATGGACTTTGGTGGTCAAGATGTGTTGGTATCTGTACTGATGGTGCAAAAGCCATGACAAGGAGACATAGTGGAGTGGTAACGTGCCTGCCACTTGGGTACACTGCTGTATCCACCGAGAGGCTCTTGCTGCCAAGGGAATGCCTGACAGCTTGAAAGATGTTTTGGACACTACAGTGAAAATTGTTAACTTTGTTAAAGCAAGGCCCCTGAACGTGTGTTTTTTCTGCACTATGCAATTACATGAGCAGCGACCATGTAACGCTTTTAGAACATACAGAAGTTAAAGGGGCAAAGTAATTACACATTTTTTTAATTGAGAGACTAGCTTAAAGTTTTCTTTACTGACCATCATTTTCACTTGTCTGACCACTTGCATGATCACGGGTTTCTCACACGACTGGCCTCTGTGTGTGATGTTTTTTCCTTGCCTGAATCTAGGATTACAGGGACACTCCACAACTATATTCAATGTGAGGGACAACATTGGGGCTATAATTAAGAAGTTGGAGCTCTTCTCTGTCTGCATTAACAAGGACACAACACACAAGTCTTTCCATCATTGTATGACTGTGTGTGCAAATGAACTCGAGCTTACGGACAATGTCAAATGTGATATAGTGAAGCACGAGTGAGTTGGGTGTGCAATTACGCAGGTACTTTCGACACAGATGACACAAACTGGATTCGTTATCCCTTTCATGCCCTGCCTCTAGTCCACTTACCGATATCTGAACAAGAGAGCCTCATTGAAATTGCAACAAGCGGTTCTGTGAAAATGTTTTTTAAATCAGAAGCTACTGCCAGATTTCTGGATTGGGCTGCGCTCAGAGTATCCTGCCTTGGCAAATCACGCTGTTAAGACGCTGATGCCCTTTGCACCACGTACCTATGCGACAGTGGATTCTCGGCCCTCACTAGCATGAAAACTAAATACAGGCACAGACTGTGTGGAAAATGATTTAAGACTGAGACTCTCCAATACAACCCAACATTGCAGAGCATCCTTTCAAGCACATCCTTCTCATTAACCTGTGGTGAGTAATTTGTACATTGAAAATTGTGAATAGGGTTTTATATGTATGGTTAAATAAAGAGCAAAATGATTGATCATTATTATTTGTGCCCTGGTCCTATAAGAGCTCTTTGTCACTTCCCACGAGTTGGGTTGTGACAAAAACTCACACTCATTCTTATGTTTAATAAATGTATCATATAGTGTGTGTTGCAGGCTTACAATGATGGCAACAAAAAAAATTGAGAGTGCGCTGACCCTGGTGCTAGAGGGGGTACACAGCTGGAGGTTGAATGTTTAAAGGGGTACGAGACTATAAAAAGTTTGGGAACCACTGTTCTGTTGGATTTGACAATTAATCTTGATGGTTGTACAGTCGTCTCAAATAAAACTGTGAAGGACCTCGGCGTTACTCTGGACCATGATCTCTCTTTTAGTGAACATATCAAAACTATTTCAAGGACAGCTTTTTTTTCCATCTACGTAATATTGCAAAAATCTAAATATTTCTGTCCAAAAATGATGCAGAAAAGTTAATCCATGCTTTTGTCACATCTAGATTATTAGACTATTGCAATGCTCTACTTTCTGGCTACCCGGATAAAGCACTAAATAAACTTCAGTTAGTGCTAAACATGGCTGCTAAAATCTTGACCCGAACCTTGATCAAAATTGTATTATATTACTCCAGTGCTAGCGTCTACACTGGCTTCCTGTTAAGGCTAGGGCTGATTTCAAGGTTTTACTGTTTACCTACAAAGCATTACATGGGCTTGCTCCTACCGATCTCTCTGATTTGGTCCTGTCGTACATACCTACACGTACCGCTACGGTCACAAGACGCAGGCCTCCTAATTGTCCCTAGAATTTCTAAGCAAACAGCTGGAGGCAGGGCTTTCTCCTATAGAGCTCAATTTTTATGGAATGATCTACCTATCCATGTGAGAGACGCAGACTCGGTCTTGACCTTTAAGTCTTACTGAAGACTCATCTCTTCAGTAGGTCCTATGATTGAGTGTAGTCTGGCCCAGGGGCGTGAGGGTGAACGGGAAGGCACCGGAGCGACGAACTATCCTTGCGGTCTCTGCCTGGCCGGTTCCCCTCTCTCCACCAGGATTCTCTGCCTCTAACCCTATTGCGGGGGCTGAGTCACTGGCGCTCTTCCATGCCGTCCCTAGGAGGGGTACATCACTTGAGTGGGTTGAGTCACTGACATGATTTTCCTGTCTGGGTTAGCGACCCCCTTGGGTTCGTACCGTGGGGGAGATCTTCGTGGGCTATACTCAGCCTTGTAGGGTAGTAAGTTGGTGATCTATTGATATCCCTCTAGTGGTGTGGAGGCTGTGCTTTGACAAAGTAGGGGTTATATACTGCCTGGTTGGCCCTGTCCAGGGTTATAGTCGGACGAGGCCAGTGTCTCCAGACCCCTCTTGTCTCAGCCTCCAGTATTTATACTGCAATAGTTTGGGTTGGGGGGCTAGGCTCAGTCTGTTATATCTGAAGTATTTCTCCTGTCTTATCCGGTGTCCTGTGTGCATTTAAGTATGCTCCCTCTAATGTGCTGTACCTCGCTCTCCCTCCTCCCCTCTCGGCGAAACCTGAGCCCTGGGACCTTGCCTCAGGACTACCTGGCCTGACGACTCCTTCCCAGTCCACCTGGCCGTGCTGCTGCTCCAGTTTCAACTGTTTTGCCTGCGGCTAGGGAACCCTGACCTGTTCACCGGCCGTGCTACCTTGTCCCGGAACTGCTGTTTTCGACTCTCGCACCTGCTGTCTCGAACTCTGAAAAGTCGGCTATGAAAAGCAAACTGACATTTACTCCTCTACAACCACTGTGATCATTATGATGATTATTGTTATTAGACCCTGCTGGTCATCTATGAACATCTTGGCCATGTACTGTTACATTCTCCACCCGGCACAACCAGAAGAGGACTGGCCACCCCTCAGAGCCTGGTTCTTCTCAAGGTTTCTTCCTAGGTTCCTGCCTTTCAAGAGAGTTTTTCCCGAGCCAACATGCTTTTGCATTGGTTGCCGTTTGTGGTTTTAGGCTGGGTTCTGTATAGGACTTTGTGACATCGGCTGATGTGAAAAGGGCTTCGTAAATAAATGTGATTTGATTTACCCTATCAAGGTGTGTATCAATATAAACGTTTTTATTATTTCTAGCTGCTATGAAAGATAAGGTTCTTATATTTCCTAAACCGTACTGCAAGTGATGCATGTCAATGTTCAGAACGAGCATCGGGGATCTGAAAACTCTCCCTACAGAACACGCCTTTGAACAATGTGTGTAATGGAACTGAGGGTCGTGATCAAGGGCCACATCCAGTCTAGTCCTGTCCAACAAAAACAGCCTAAAAAACATTGTTGATAAACCTGCATCCAATCCTAAACCTTGATTGTCATTAATGAAATGCAATTGAATGTAAATAAGCCTACCTGTAATCGTGACATCGGTGTTGAAGTTTTTGGTCCTTTCTTTTAGTCTGGGCAAACCCGAATTCGTCAAACACCAAACCTTCAGTAGCGCGCCTTTTAATTGAGAATGTGCTGCTTCTTCTTCTACCCATTCTAAATTAGTTACTTTGTAACTGTTTCAAAGACTGTGCATGAAATGTTATACGGTTCGCTACTTTGTTTCTCTGGAACACTGTCAACGTTCAAACACCGCGCCCGTTATTTCGGTTTACGTCATTCACAACTGACAAATGAAAGTGGGGTGTATTCAAGATCCACAACTGCTTCAAACGTTCTGATGTGTGTGTGGCCTACTGAGCAATGTTTTCTCCGAATTAGGCCAATATCTCATAAACCATTGCATCTGTACTATCAAATAAATTGGGCCTTTGTATCTTGTAGCAAACAGTGGCGGTGCAATGACCCTTGTGTAAAAGTCGGAGTTCTTGAATGCCTCCTTATGGCCTTAGACAGTCCAAGGTGTTGTGAATCATAATCAAGGTTGGGAAAATTTCTAGCAGTATGAAAGCCAGACTTTTCTTATCGTTTAGGGAAGATGTGATGTGAGTTGGAATCACAAATCACCACCTTCCTGGCATGTGTGTAGTAATGCACTGCTTAAAGCAGTGGAATATATATATATATATATATATTTTTTTTTTAAAGGATATAGGTGCTAATTAAACCCTCCGATAACCATTTTGAGCAAGACTGCAGGCTCCAAAGTGAAGTTCTATCCCAACAACAACATGCATTGTGATATGTTTGGAGTTTGCTCAATTTCATTCAAAAGTATTGAGAGACATGCCTAATTATATGACACTGCAGTTGTTTGTGTCTGATTACAAGGCTTGACATTAAACAAAAATGACAGCTTGAAATTGACACATTGCAAAATGACAGCAGGAAATTGTTAATTTGAATTGAATGCGTATTTTATTGAAATGTGGAACATGAATTGCATCATTCAAGTCATGAGTGTGTCCCGAATTTAATGGGTTTATCGATCAAGTCATGAGTGTGTCCCGAATTTAATGGGTTTATTGATCCCCTCGCCATTCGATGGAAGTCAGTGTTTCGTCAGCCACACTTGACAACAGAGGGTCCTCTGAATGAGTTGGTAGGGGTGAGGGGGTGGTTTGTGATTCCCCATAAGTATAGTCCACAGAAACCTGCTCTCCTTGTTCCTGGCCACTTATTCCCATGAGTGTTGTAAAACAATGTTTTTGTTTGTTTGTGAGTGAGTTAAATCAATTGCTTTATCAGCTAACGCATGGGACTATTGTCTTGTACATATTTGACATATTAATGGGTTTTTAATATGGAAGATCTGTTTTAGCATTTGTAAACCAAGACTTGAAATAAATTATTGCTGCATTGCTGATGTAGTTCTCTGATTTGTGCTTCCTCACTGTGCTTTTATTACTTTAGCTCTGACTCTGGATCTCTCCTCATAATGGGGCGGCAGGTAGCCTACTGGTTAGAGTGTTGGACTAGTAACGGAAATGTTGCAAGATCGAATACCCGAGCTGACAAGGTAAAAACCTGTCATTCTGCCCCTGAACAAGGCAGTTAACCCACTGTTCCTAGGCCGTCATTGAAAATAAGAATTTGTTCTTAACTGACTTGCCTGGTTAAATAAAAAATAACACAACAATTTGACACAATAAGGCTACATTATATTCAAATTCCCCATGTCACACTTGCTGGGTTTGAACACAGTTCACTTGCCAACCATCCACAACCCCAAGAAGTCCCTCTCCATTTTGGGAGGCACGTTCTGTCTCTTTACTGTTATGAGACCCATGCATCTTTGACCCTGTAAACACACTTTAAAGATCTACAGTAAATGGGATGCAAGCCCATTTATCACACAAGTGTAGCGAATTCAGAGGGCTGTCCATCTGGGCAACTCGGATCGCAAACACATGTTGTGGCCCAATACCTAGCCATTTAGCTATAGCCTTACTACATCCCAATTGTCAAAAGTGTATTTCTCTCCATCTCCTCTCTTGATGCACTCATCTGGAAACCCAGGCTAGATTAATGGGAAATTCCACCACCTTTCAAACTCATTTTCATTATGTCCAGCACAATACAATATTTTTGTCCACATACTTTTGTACAAATACAAAATTATGTGGACACCTGTTAGTCAAACATCTCATCCCAAAAGCATGGGCATTAATGTGGAGTGAGTCCCCCCTTTGCTGCTACAACAGACACTTTCCACTAGATGTTGGAACATTGCTCCAGGGACTTGCTTCCATTCAACCACGAGTGTTAGTGAGGTCGAGCACTGCTGTTGGGCGATTAGACCTGGCTCGCAGTCGCCATTCCAATTCATTCCAAAGTTGTTCGATGGGGTTGAGGTCAGGGCTCTGTGCAGGCCAGTCAAGTTCTTCCTCACCGAACTCGACAAACCATTTCTGTATGGACCTTGCTTTGTGCATGGGGACATTGTCATGCTGAAACAGGAAAGGGCCTTCCCCAAACTGTTGCCACAAAGTTAGAAACACAGAATCGTCTAGAATGTCATTGTATGCTGTAGCATTAAGATTTTCTTTCACTGGAACTTAGAGGCCCAGCCCGAACGATGAAAAACAACCCTAGACCATTATCCCTCTTCCACCAAACGTACGTTTTCCACTGCCCCAGAGTCCAATGGCGGCAAACTTAACAACACTCCAGCCAATGCTTGGCATTATGCATGGTAATCTTGGGCTTGTGTGTGGCGGCTATTGAAACCTATTTCATGAAGCTCCTGACGAACAGTTCTTGCGCTGACGTAGCTTCCACAAGCACTTTGGAACTTGATAGTGAGTGTTGCAACCGAATACAATTTTTACATGCTATGCGCTTTAGCACTCGGCGGTCCCGTTCTGTGAGCTTGTGTAGCCTACCACTTCACGGCTGAGCCGTATGTCTAGGTTGTTGCTCCTAGACGTTTCCATTTCACAATAACAGCATTTACAGTTGACCGGGGAAACTAGCAGAGCAAACTGACTTGTTGGAAAGGTGGCCATCCTATGACAGTGTCACATTGAAAGTCACTGAGCTCTTCAGTACGGGCCATTCTACTGCCAATGTGTGTCTACGGAGATTGCATGGATGTGTGCTCAATTTCATACACCTGTTAGCATCCGGTGTGGCTGAAATAACCAAATCCACTTGAAGGGGTGTCCACATACTTTTGGTCAAATCATGACATCAGTGATCTTCAAGTCAGAGCTCTAGATAGATGTTCAGGTTTCCGAATTGGAATCTCTAGTTGGATGACAGTTTAAAAGTGTTTTTTCTAGTTGGACCTAGTTTTTTTTTTAGTTCCCATTTGTCTTGATCGCACTGAAGTCAGATCCAAGTTCTGAGTTCCGAGTTCCCAATTGTTTTGAATGTGGCATTCTTTTTTTATTTTAAAGGTGGACTATGCAGTAATCTCTCCGCCATACCCTGGTTGCTAAAATTCTAATTGTTCGCCTAATTTCAGTTTATGTGACAAAACAAGCATAGAGAATGTAGAGAATATTGTACCATCTAAACCACTGTGAATTTTCAATAAAAATAATATTGTATTTTCAGTTGCTTGAAGCTGGTGTACAAAACTGAATGTAAAAGACAAAAAAACCACATTTAAGAATGGGAAGCATAGAATTAGAGCATATAGAACAGATCTACCACTTATTAAACTTGCTTTCAAAGATAATGACAGATTTATAACTGACATTTCTATGTGAATTTGGTTGGGTCGCCCAAAAATTAACATATTGCAGCTTTAATGTACTTTTTGTTGTCAAAGAGAAGCATTTTTTAGGACCTTTCTTTTTCATATTTTTAACCACAGATCATGGAAACGCACCGTTTTGTACAGTCGTGGCCAAAAATGTTGAGAATGACACAAATATTAATTTCCACAAAGTTTGCTGCTTCAGTGTCTTTAGACATTTTTGTCAGATGTTACTATGGAATACTGAAGTATAATTATAAGCATTTCATAAGTGTCAAAAGCTTTTATTGACAATTACATAAAGTTGATTCAAAGAGTCAATATTGCAGTGTTGACCCTTCTTTTTCAAGACCTCTGCAATCCGCCCTGGCATGCTGTCAATTAACTTCTGGGCCACTGATGGCAGCCCATTCTTGCAAAATTGTGAGTGAGCCCACTCCCTTGGCTGAGAAGCAACCCCACACATGAATAGTCTCAGGATGCTTTACTGTTGGCGTAACAAAGGACTGATGGTAGCGCTCACTTTGTTTTCTCAGGACAAGCTTTTTTCCAGATGCCCCAAACAATCGTAAGGGGGATTCATCAGAGAAAATGACTTTACCCAAGTCCTCAGCAGTCCAATCCCTAACTGTAGAATATCAGTCTGTCCCTGATGTTTTTCCTGGAGAGAAGTGGCTTTTTTGCTGCCCTTCCTGACACCAGGCCATCCTCCAAAAGACTTTGCCTCACTGTACATTTAGATGCACTCACACCTGCATGCTGCCATTCCTGAGCAAGCTCTGTACTGGTGGTGCCCCGATCCCGCAGCTGAATCAACTTTAGGAGACGGCCCTGGCGCTTGCTGGACTTTCTTGGGCGCCCTGAAGCCTTCTTCACAACAATTGACCCGCTCTCCTTGAAGCTCTTGATGATCCGATAAATGGTTGATTTAGGTGCAATCTTACTGGCAGCAATTTCCTTGCCTGTGAGGCCTTTTTGTAGAAAGCAATGATGACGGCACGTGTTTCCTTGCAGGTAACCATGCTTGACAGAGGAAGAACAATGATTCCAAGCACCACCCTCCTTTTGAAGCTTCCAGTCTGTTATTCGAACTCAATCAGCATGACAGAATGATCTCCAGCCTTGTCCACGTCAACACTCACACCTGTGTTAACGAGACAATCACTGACATGATGTCAGCTGGTCCTTTTGTGGCAGGGCTGAAATGCAGTGGAAATGCTTTTTGGGGATTCAGTTCATTTGCATGGCAAAAAGGGACTTTGCAATTAATTGCAATTCATCTGATCACTCTTCATAACATTCTGGAGTATATGCAAATTGCCATCATACAAACTGAGGCAGCAGACTTTGTGAAAATTCATATTTGTGTCATTCTCAAAACTTTTGGCCACGACTGTAGACACTGGGATGGTGCCAGAAATAATTAATATTTGTATTTATTTATTTCACCTTTATTTAACCAGGTAGGCTAGTTGAGAACAAGTTCTCATTTACAACTGTGACCTGGCCAAGAATAAAGCAAAGCAGTTTGACACATACAACAACACATGGAATAAACAAACATAAGGTCAATAATACAGTAGAAAAAGTATAGATAGAGTGTGTGCAAATGAGGTAAGATAAGGGAGGTAAGGCAATAAATAGGCCATGGTGACAAAGTAATTACAATATACCAATTAAACACTGGAGTGATTGATGTGCAGAAGATGAATGTGCAAGTGGAGATACTGGGATGAAAAGGACCAAGATAAATAAATACAGTATGGGGAAAAGGTAGTTGGATGGGCTAAGGATGCTTTGAGGTTGAAAAGTGGCAGTATGCCCTTTAAGTGAATGATACCTAGTACCAGGTATATGATTAAACTGTTATGTGCAGATGGGAAGAAGGAGAATACAGGGGAGGAAGCCCTTCCAGACCATCGAGGATCAGCCCAGGCCAGTGAAGACGTTCCAGTGAGGGGGTTCGATTAATATCGTCCGGGCGCCCGTTGTCGGCGTGTTTTGCAAGGGTGAAAGTTAATTGCATTCGTTTTGGAACCGGGCTACCTCCCGGGTGTGAGACAGGTGCCCCATTCACAGTTCACAGAGAACAAAGTGACGTAGGAGTACGTGAAGTAATGAGTAGGATTATGTGTTTTCACATGCAAAAGTGATTGCTTTTTAGATTTATCTGCCTTCCCAAATGAAAACCAGTTAGAAAATTCTAACGTTTATTTTATGGAAAAGAGACGTAGAACAGTATTTTATGGAAAAGATTGTTTCTGGACGATGCACCATGCTGCCTTTTTGAAAACATGACCAGGCCGCTTCTCCCTACCCGCTGTCGCCGATGACGTAACGGCCCCTTGCCCGGTTCCCCGCGGTTCAGCATAATCGAATCCGCCCATTGCCATCGGCCAGGTCCCACCTCGGAAAATATTGGCACTCTGTAATTGGAAGGTAGTATGTCCGTTATCTTTTCCTGTTCTCAATCGTTTTCTGATTGGTGAGAGAAAATACGTAGTGTCGTCCTCCTGTGCAATTGGTTTAGAAAAACTAGGTTAGTGGTGCAGCACTGGTCATGACGGAGGGAGAAAGTAGGTCACAGACAGAGTAACGTTACCGTTTTATATCACAGTTCACGTAACATTAGACAGAGGGGTCCATTAGATGGAGATGTCCTAGCTAGTTCATCTCATGTAAGTAGATACATAATATTTTCAGCATGTGTCGTGATGACTAATGGCTAGTTGCATAGCTAGCTATATATCGCGGTTCTAGTTGGCTAACGTCAGCTAACTAACGTTACCTTAGATAACAAGATTAATTTAGGGCTAGCCAAGTTAGGACAATGTAAACTTAACGTTTCGCTGTGGCTAGAAGTGTCTTAGATGAAAGTGTATTTTAGCTGTGGACTAAAATATCCAAGCCTAGTAATGTTAACGTTAGTTAGGGTCTGTAGCTTTTTTTTTTTGCTGGACAGGGGTATCATCCAACGTTAGTTGGATACGTCATTAGTTGGAGCTAGCTGGGCTCGTTAATAATAGTGTGGAACTGCAGCCCGTAATTCGTTGCGTTCCTGCATGTGAGCGCTCCCCCATGTGGGCGTTCCTGCAATTCGGGGCAATCCTGCATGTGGGCATTGGAGGCAACCATAGCTGTATGGATCTGTGCAAAACTGCAACAGTAAGTGTATTTTTTTTAAATATATTTGAAGGATTATTTCTTGTTGATGAAAGATGAGGGCAATATGTTTAGAAAGTCATATCTCACGCAATCATTATTGATATTTCTAGACGTTAAAACAGCGTCGACAGCGTCGGGATTGTAGTTCACATGAGCCAATCGTGGGCAAAGCCAATGGCTGAAAACGGTAATGAGAAGGCAGAATGCCCCCAAGAGTTTGAGTGAGCTAGTGGAAACCCAGCTTGGCTGTCTGAAAGTGACACACGAGGTGGTCCAGTAACTAATAATAAAAGTAAAGTGGCAATATTCCAAGGGATGTATTCATGACATTCCCACATGCAAATAGAACCTGATTGCATTTCATGACATCTATAACGACTTTATATCTGTATCATTCATACTAACCAAATGCTCAAGGAATGGGGTTAGCTACCTGCTAAGAGAGCATTATTTGCAACTTTTAAAAAAAACAACATTTGTAGTAGCTACTATCTTGTCTCATTGCTACAACTCCCGTACGGGCTCGGGAGAGACGAAGGCTGAATGTCATGCGTCCTCCGATACACAACCCAACCAGCCGTACTGCTTCTTAACACAGCGCGCATCCAACCCGGAAGCCAGCCGCACCAATGTGTCGGAGGCTACACCGTGCCCCTGGCAACCTTGGCTAGCGCGCACTGCGCCCGGCCCGCCACAGGAGTCGCTGGTGCGCGATGAGACAAGGAGATCCCTACCGACCAATCCCTCCCTAACCCGGACGACGCTAGGCCAATTGTGCGTCGCCCCACGGACCTCCCGGTCGCGGCCGATTACGACAGAGCCTGGGCGCAAACCCAGGGACTCTGATGGCACAGCTGGTGCTGCAGTATAGCGCCCTTAACCACTGTGCCACCCGGGAGGCAGGCCTACATTTTCTAATGACACAAATCAGCGGTGTAAAATACTTCAGTAGCACTTTAAAGTATTTTTAATTAAATAGTTTTTTGGGGTATCTGTACTTTTACTATTTTATATTTTTTGCAACTTTTCCTCCACTAGATTACTAAAGAAAATAGTATAGTTTAACCTTTCTGATCTCCCCATCCCGGATCCGGGTTCGTGAATACAGACTCAAGCTCATTACCATAACGCAACGTTAACTATTCATGAAAATCGCAAATGAAATGAAATAAATATGCTAGCTCTCAAGCTTAGCCTTTTGTTAACAACACTGTCATCTCAGATTTTCAAAATATGCTTCTCAACCATTGCAAAACAAGCATTTGTGTAACAGTATTGATGGCTAACGTAGCATTTAGCATTAACATTCAGCTGGCAACATTTACACAAAAAAACAGAAAAGCATTCAAAAAAATCATTTACCTTTGAAGAACTTCAGATGTTTTCAATGAGGAGACTCTCAGATAGCAAATGTTCAGTTTTTCCTGAAAGATTATTTGTTTAGGACAAATCGCTCCGTTTTCTGCGTCACGTTTAGCTATGAAAAGAACCCTGTATCCAGGATTGTGTAAATCTATCAGCAAGCTCATTAGCATAACACAACGTTAACTATTTATGAAAATCGCAAATGAAATGAAATAAATATGCCATCTCTCAAGCTTAGCCTTTTGTAAACAACACTGTCATCTCAGATTTTCAAAATATGCTTCTCAACCATAGGAAAACAATAATTTGTGTAAAAGTAGCTAGCTAGAGTCAGCATTTCGCGTTAGCATTTAGCGTTAGCATTAGCGTTAGCATCCAGCACGCAACATTAACAAAAACATAAAAGCCTTCAAATAAAATCATTTACCTTTGAAGAACTTCTGATGTTTTCAATGAGGATACTCTCAGTTAGATAGCAGATGCTCAGTTTTTCCAAAAAGATTCCTTGTGTATTAGAAATAGCTCCGTTTTATACATCACATTTGGCCACCAAAAAAAATCCATAAATTCAGTCCTCAAAACGCAAACTTTTTTCCAAATTAACTCCATAATATCGACTGAAAACATGGCAAACGTTGTTTAGAATCAATCATCAAGGTGTTTTTCACATATCTCTTCATTGATACATCGTTCTTGGACACATGCTTTCTCCCCTGAATCAAATGGTAAAGTGGAAGCAGCTGGCAATTGCGCACCGAATTCGACGCAGGACACCAGGCGGACACCTGGGAAATGTAGTCTCTTATGGTCAATCTTCCAATGATATGCCTACAAATACGTCACAATGCTGCTAAGACCTTGGGCGAACGACAGAAAGTGTAGGCTCATTCGTTGCGCAATCACAGCCATATAAGGAGAGAATGGAAAACAGAGCTTCAGAAATTCTGCTAATTCCTGGGTGATGCATCATCTTGGTTTCGCCTGTAGAATGAGTTCTGGGGCACTTACAGACAAAATCTTTGCAGATTCTGAAACTTCAGAGTGTTTTCTTTCCAAAACTGTCAAGAATATGCATAGTCGAGCATCTTTTCGTGACAAAATATCGCGCTTAAAACGGGAACGTTTTTTATCCAAAAATGAAATAGCGCCCCTAGAGCTCTAACAGGTTAATTCAACCAAAAAGTGCATTTTCAATGCTTAACAGTAGGGATGCACAATATATCGGTGAACATATCGGAATCGGACGATTATTAGCTAAAAATGGCAACCTCGGTATCGGCTGATGTCTAGTTTAACAACTGATGTCAAAGCTGACGTGCATACCTAAACTCAGCAAAATTCATTTATTTTCAGCAAACTTAATTAACATGTGTAAGTATTTGTATGCACATACCAAGATTCGACAACTGAGACATAAACTGAACAAGTTCCGCAGACATGTGACTAACATAAATTGAATAATGTATTCCAGAACAAAGGGAGGGTCAAAAGTAACAGTCAGTATCTGGTGTGGCCACCAGCTGCATTAAGTACTTCAGTGCATCTCCTCCTCATGGACTGCACCAGAGTTGCCCTTTCTTGCTGTGAGATGTTACCCCACTCTTCCACCAAGGCACCTGCAAGTTCCCGGACATTACTGGGGGGAATGGGTCTGGCCCTCACCCACCGATCCAACAGGCCCCAGACGTGCTCAATGGGATTGAGATCCGGGCTCTTCGCTGGCCATGGCAGAACACTGACATTCCTGTCTTGCAGGAAATCACGCACAGAACGAGCAGTGTGGCTGATGGCATTGTCATGCTGGAGAGTCATGTCAGGATGAGCCTGCAGTAAGGGTACCACATGAGGGAGGATGTTGTCTTCCCTGTAACGCACAGCGTTGAGATTGCCAGCAGTGACAACAAGCTCAGTCCGATGATGCTGTGATACACCACTCCAGACCCTCCACCTCCAAATCGATCCCGCTCCAGAGTACAGGCATCGGTGTAACGCTCATTCCCTTTGACAATAAACGCAAAACCGACCGTCACCCCTGGTGAGACAAAACCACGACTCGTCAGTGCAGAGTACTTTTTGCCAGTCCTGTCTGGTCTAGCGACAGTGGGTTTGCCCTAAGGTGATGTTGTTGCCGGTGATGTCTGGTGAGGACCTGCCTTACAACAGGCCTACAAGCCCTCAGTCCAGCCTCTCTCAAATCAAAGTTTATTTGTCACGCGTGCCAAATACAACAGGTAGACGTTACAGTGAAATGCTTACTTACAGGCTCTAACCAATAGTGCAAAAAAGGTGTTAGGTAAACAATAGGTAAGGAAAGAAGTAAAAAAACAGGCTATATACAGTAGCAAGGCTATAAAAGTAGCGAGGCTACATGCAGACACCGGTTAGTCAGGCTGATTGAGGTAGATTGTACATGTAGATATGGTTGAAGTGACTAGATATATATGATGAACATATATACGCAGCAGCGTAAAAAGCGGGGTGGGGGGGGACACATAATGTAAATAGTCCGGGTAGCTATTTGATTACCTGTTCAGGAGTCTAATGGCTTGGGGGAAAAAATGTTGAGAAGCCTTTTTGTCCTAGACTTGGCACTCCGAAACCGCTTGCCATGCGGTAGTAGAGAGAACAGTCTATGACTGGAGTGGCTGGGGTCTTTGGCAATTTTTAGGGCCTTTCCTCTGACACTGCCGGGTGTAGAGGTCCTGGATGGCAGGCAGCTTAGCGCCAGTGATGTACTGGGCCGTACCCACTACCCGCTGTAGTGCCTTGCAATGCTCTCAATGTTACAGCTGTAGAACCTTTTGAGGATCTCAGGACCCATGCAAATCTTTTTAGTTTCCTGAGAGGGAACAGGCTTTTTCATGCTCTCTTCATGACTGTCTTGGTGTGTTTGGACCATTCTAGTTTGTTGTTGATGTGGACACCAAGGAACTTGAAGCTCTCAACCTGCTCCACTACAGCCCCGTCGATGAGAATTGGGGCGTACTTGGTCCTCCTTTTCCTGTAGTCCACAATCATCTCCATAGTCTTGGTTACATTGAGGGATAGGTTTTTATTCTGGCACCACCCAGCCAGGTCTCTGACCTCCTTCCTATAGGCTGTCTCGTCATTGTCGGTGATCAGGCTGTTGTGTCGTCTGCAAACTTATTGATGGTGTTGGAGTCGTGCCTGGCCATGCAGTCGTGGGTGAACAGGGAGTACAGGAGGGGACTGTGCACGCACCCTGTGGCGCTCCAATGTTGAGGATCAGCGTGGCAGATGTGTTGCTACCTACCCTCACCACCTGGGGGCGGCCCGTCAGGAAGTCCAGGATCCAGTTGCAGAGGAAGGTGTTTAGTCCCAGGATCCTTAGCTTAGTGATGAGCTTTGAGGGTACTATAGTGTTGAACGCTGAGCTGTAGTCAATGAATAGCATTCTCACGTAAGTGTTCCTTTTGTCCAGGTGGGAAAGGGCAGTGGGGAGTGCAATAGAGATTGCATCATCTGTGGATCTGTTTGGGTGGTATGCAAATTGGAGTGGGTCTAGGGTTTCTGGGATAATGGTGTTGATGTGAGTCATTACCAACCTTTTCAAAGCACTTCATGGCTACGGACTTTAAATAAAAAACATCTGGTAGGCTCGTGTCACTGGGCAGCTCGCGGCTGTGCTTCCCTTTGTAGTCTGTAATAGTTTGCATGCCCTGCCACATAAGACGAGCGTCGGAGCCGGTGTAGTATGATTCAATCTTAGCCCTGTATTGACGCTTTGCCTGTTTGATGGTTCGTCGCAGGGCATAGCAGGATTTCCAGGTTATAGTCCCGAAAGCGGCAGCTCTACCCTTTTGCTCAGTGCGAATGTTGCCTGTAATCCATGGCTTGTGGTATGTACGTATAGTCACTGTGGGGATGATGTCCTCGATGCACTTATTGATAAAGCCAATGACTGATGTGATGTACTCCTCAATGCCATCGGAGGATTCCCGGAACATGTTCCAGTCTGTGATAGCAAAACAGTCCTGTAATTTAGCATCTGCTTCATCTGACCACTTTTTTTATAGACCAAGTCACTGGTGCTTCCTGCTTTAATTTTTTCTTGTAATCAGGATAGAGTTGTGGTCGGATTTACCAAATGGAGGGCGAGGGAGAGCTTTGTACGCGTCTCTGTGTGTGGAGTACAGGTGATCTCAAAAAAATGTCCCTCTGGTTACACATTTTAAAATGTTGATAGAAATTTGGTAGAACTGATTTAACTTTCCCTGCATTAAAGTCTCCGGCAACTAGGAGTGCCGCCTCTGGGTGAGTGGTTTCCTGTTTGCTTATTTCCTTATACAGCTGACTGAGTGCCGTCTTAGTGCCAGCATCTGTCTGTGGTTGTAAATAAACAGGCACAAAACGTATAGCTGAGAACTCTCTAGGCAGGTAGTGTGGCCTGCAATTTATCACAATATACTCTACTTCAGGCGAGCATAATCTAGAGACTTCCTTAGATATCGTGCACCAGCTCTTGTATACGAATATGCACAGACAAATATCCATGTCGTCATTCAGCCACGATTCCGTGAAACATAGGATATTACGGTTTTTGATGTCCCGTTGGTAGGATATTCGTGATCATACCTCGTCTAATTTAATGTCCAATGATTGCATGTTGGCGAGTAGTATTGACGGTAACGGCAGCTTTCCCAGTCGCCTTCTCCGGGTCCTGACCAGGCATCCGTCTCTTTGTCCTCTGTACCTGGGTCGCTTCGTCTTGCAAATAACGGGGATCGGCCCTGTGGGGTGTTTGGAGAATGTCTTGTGCGTCGTCCTTGTTGAAGATTTTATCTTCATCTATTCCGAGGTGAGTGATCGCTGTCCTGATATACAGAAGCTCTTTTTTTCCGTAAGATACGGTTGCAAAAACATTATGTACAAAATAAGTTACAAATAACGTGAAAAAAACCTGCATAGTAGCACAATTGGTTGGGCGCCTGTAAAACTGCTGCCATTTCTAACGGCGCCTATTGCGGACAGTCTGAGCACTGATGGAGGGACTGTGTGTTTCTGGTGTAACTCGGGCTTAAAAGCAGCTAAAATTGTAAATATCGGTTATTGATATTGGGGGTTTTTTTGGCAAGGAAAATATCGGCTATCGGTATCGGCCAAAAATGTCATGTCTGTGCATCACTAGTTGACAGTGCATGTCAGAGTTAAAACCAAGCCATGAGGTCAAAGGAATTGTCCGTTGAGCTCCAAGACAGGATTGTGTCGATGCACATGTCTGGGGAAGGGTACCAAAACATTTCTGCAGCATTGAAGGTCCCCAAGAACACAGTATCCTTCATCATTCTTAAATGGAAGACGTTTGGAACAATCAAGACTCTTCCTAGAGCTGGCCACCCAGCCAAACTGAGCAATCGAGGGAGAAGGGCCTTGGTCATAGAGGTGACAAAGAACCCAATGTTTATTCTGAAAGAGTTCCTCTGTGGAGATGGGAGAACCTTCCAGAAGGACAACGATCTCTGCAGCAGTCCCCAAATCAGGCCTTTATGGTTGAGTTGCCAGGCGGAAGCCACTCCTCAGTAAAGGGAACATGACAGCCACTTGGAGTTTGCCAATAGGCACCTAAAGGACTTTTTCAGCGGCAGGGACTGGGAGACTAGTCAGGATTGAGGGGAAAAATAAACGGAGCAAAGTACAGAGAGATCCTTGAATTTTTTTATTTTTTTTTAAACAACTCAGGGCCTCAGACTGGGGTGAAGTTTCATCTTCCAACAGGACAACGACCCTGAGCACACAGCCAAGACAACGCAGGAGTGGCTGTTGGACAAGTCTCTGAATGTCATTGAGTGGCCCAGCAAGAGCCCGGGCTTGAACCCGATCGATCATCTCTGGAGAGACCTGAAAATAGCTGTGCAGTGACACGCCCCATGCAACCTGACATAGCTTGAGAGGAATGGGAGAAACTCCCCAAATACAGTTGTGCCAAGCTTGTAGTGTCATACCCAAGAAGACTCAAGGCTATAATCACTGCCAATGGTGCTTCAACAAAGTAATGAGTAAAGGGTTTGAATACTTATGTTTTGCTTTCTTGGCCAGGTCGCAGTTGTAAATGAGGACTTGTTCTCAACTAGCTTACCTGGTTGAATAAAGGTGAAAAAATAAATAAATGTGGACTATGACTGCTAGCTAGTGTACTGTACCTAACCAAACAATGCTGCTTTGTGACAACTTTGGCTGGCAGGTTTTTGACTCCGTAAAGCCTGTTCATTGCCAGTGAGTTGTACTTTGGCAGGGTCCAACATTGTGTCCGAATACCGGTGCTTTATTTGGTAACATGTTACACTCACATGTAATGCTCCAAACTGCCTTTTTGCATTTTGAATATGCTCACAAGTTCCTTGATGTGTTCTTGGCATGATGGATCATTTCTGAGACTTCTGTCATGACTGTTGGTTGTAAATCCATGGGCCATGGAATAAGCTTTCTATGGAATGGAACTACACTATGTCCTCAGCTGTGCCTGGGAGCCATTCTGTGATTATATCCTCAGAGACCATGCTTTAATCAAACTAGGCTATCCATTGCCAATGCTGTAAGTAGGCAGCTGTATGCAATAAAGGAGAGAAATTGAGCCGGTGAGGCTGACCCAGTTTTCTGCTTCGCGTTGTTTTGATCATGACACAGTGGTTTTCCCAGTGCTTTGTCCCACTCCCTCAGAAAACACTAACAAGAAGTGCTTTTCTTTTTCAGGCCAGGAAGAAAAGAAGCCTTTTAAACTACTGTCGAGAGTGACCTCGAAAGGCCTAAAATAGCCATGAATTAATGGTTGGCTCAATGGAATAAGATAAATGGAATAGTATTTTGCATGTATAATCCATTCAATCAAGACTCTAACCCTCCTGATTAATAATAACCTATAGTATATTATGTGGCCATTATTTAATGTTCAGTTCAAGACGACTTTAATGTGAAATTGCTTTTATGCTGACATCCTTCAGTCTTTTCCACAAGCACATGGAGTAGCCAGCCAGGATCCCCCTGGCCAAGGGGGTCTGGGGTGGCTTGCACCTCCCAGGTTAAGAATTGTTTTGCTGAACAAACTCTTTTGGTGGCCTCTGGTATATTCAAATGCCTTGATTACAACCAAAATACACAGCAAAATTATTTTACATTTTAGTAGACGCTCTTATCCAGTGCAACTTACATGCATTTTCATAATTTTTTCCCCGTAATGGTCCCCTTTGAGAATTGAACCCAGAACCCTGGCATTGCAAGCACCATGCTCTACCAACTGAGCCACACTATTCAAATATTGAATACTTTGAGTTTACCTCCCAGATTGGATTTATTTTTGTGTGCTATTGTGTTTACATCCTAAATTACTGAAAATGTATGAATTAAGTGTATTGTTATTTTGGGGGATATTGTCTAGGCCTATTGCATCAGGACTATTTTCTAAGTAGCAGAACATTTAACCCGTCTTCTCTTGAGATCCAAGTATTTTACTGCAAGATATGAATTGCCACAATTATGTGTGTTCTTCAAATTATATATTTGATTTAATCAGAAAATATAAAATAATTGTAAAGGTAATTTTTAATCAAACAAATTGTGTGATTGGTACTTTTTTCAAATGACAAAATGGGTCTGTAAAATAAACAGAACAGATGCTCAATTAATTTCTGGATCCATACCTGTTAAGAGAAGAGGGCGAACAACATCAGTTAAATTAGTGAAAGAATTTCAACAATTGTTTGCAACTCTTTGTGAATTGCAGTATGTCATTAATACATTTTAAAAAACACTTAAACAACTCACTCAGATGTCTTCTTAAAGAATCTTGTAAGAGTCTGCAGACTTTGTCAGACGTCAAGCTTCCTTTTTAAGAGGCATTTTCTCAGCTATCTGCAATACAGGTATGATTGAAGAATGAAGCAGGTGTTAATCATGAACTTTGCTACACAGAAAGCAGCAGTTGACTACTCCATTGTATTTGAAAATACCGTGTAAGTATAATTAGCTTTTAAAACAATGAATTCTGTTTTCTTTTATATTTTGGACCAGAGTGAGGCTCACTCCTCTTGCCTACCTATTGTTCCTGCAGTGAGGAAGATTCTTTGGTTTTCATAATTTATCTGCAGATATTCACCAAAAAGCCTACCAGAATGCAAATTAGGGAGACAAATGAACTGCTCTCTTACTGATGCGATTTGGATCTGGCAAGTCCTAATGGACTTCATATTGAAAAAATACAAACGAGATCTTTAGTTTACTTGTTCTTTAGGCAGTACCATGGACATAACTATGATTTTATGAATGATAACGATATGAGATCGACTTAATTCAGTCAGTTCGACACCATTTATAAACTAGTCAAGCTTGCTTTTCATCAATAAAAAAGAGTAAGCCTATGCGCTAGCACTTTGGCTGCATATGAATCGTGAAAGAAAATAAATGATTGTGCCAGAAAACAATAGGCTAAGTGGATTTCGACTCATCGTTACCACATTATATGGGACGTGCAAATTGACCCACATAGATGTTAAAGGAGCATCATGCTTTCTCCTTCTGTGTAAAGAAATTTGACTGCAACCGTAGTGTACACAACACACATTGCTGAACACAAGGGCCGCTATTTTCGAACCCCACTGAGTCGCTGTAATCTGAATCTTAGCAATGCTAACAAATACATGGAAAATCCCATTTAGAATGATAAATGCTAACGAGTACATTGCATATAGTCTCTGACCTAAACAATTTTCAGGACAGACATCCCAGCTCATAAAGTTATAGCATTAACAAAAAATTCTACTCAGTTTGCTGCACTCACAAAACCAATATTAGACGGCAAGGCTATTGATATAAGAGGGGATTCTCTGCGATTACAAAACAATGCTTGATTTTGAAAGAAGCTAACCACTTAGCTAGATAGCTAACTAGCTACTAAATTAGCAAACCAAATGCACAACTGTATAACTTTTAGCACATTCCATACTGTAACTAGGTCACCTGGCACTTGCTGCAGTACAGTTAGTGACTCACAAGACTCTGTTCTCTCGTCATTGTCTGCCTGTAAATAAACACCACGTGGCTGGTGACTACTGGTAAGCTTGAAATGACCGGTGAAATGAAGAACATGATCTTTATCTTCTAACGTATTGCACAAGTTGACTGCAGGTATTTACCCAAGCCTAATTCTTATAGTTCATTCTAGTGGGAGAGGGCTGGGCTGACTTTTCTTCTGACTTGCTAATTGTAAAAAAAATTTAAAAAAAAATAAAATTAACTAATTTCTCTCTAACTTGGAAAAAGTACCCGGCTGAAAATAAGTGTGTAACCGGCAGTATAGCTGGCGCTAGTGAAAAACACTGATCCTTGACCTTCCAACATAGCCTATTGCTTGAGTTTCTGTGATGTGTAAACTAGGTCTAGAATGTTAGGATTTGTGCCATAGTCGGAACACATCTGACAGTCCTCTTCTCTGTACAGGTAGCGCACCTATCCCAGTGTCCCAGAGGAGGAATAGAAGCCAGGCCAACCAACCAGGAGGTGTTTCTCTCTCTTCATCTCAAACCACGGTATGGTATCACTCACTATGGGGTGTCTACCAACTCTGCCCAGAGTGGGTGAAAATGCACTTTGGTGATGAAATTTCACTTCCTTGTGTTTATAAATACAATTTTCAAATCAAATTTGATTGGTCACATACACATGGTTAGCAGATGTTAATGCGAGTGTAGCAAAATGCTTCTAGTTCCGACATTGCAGTAATATCTAACAAATTCACAACGACTACCATATACACACAAATGTAAAACGTTGAATATGTACATATGATATATGGATGAGCGATGGTCGTACGGCATAGGCAAGATGCAGTAGATGTTATAGAAAACAGTATATACAGTCGTGGCCAAAAGTTGAGAATGACACATTAATTTCCACTAAGTTTGTTGCTTCAGTGTCTAGACATTTTTGTCAGATGTTACTATGGAATACTGAAGTATAATTACAAGCATTTCATAAGTGTCAAAAGCTTTTGACAATTACATGAAGTTGATGAAGAGTCATTATTTGCAGTGTTGACCCTTCTTTTTCAAGACCTCTGCAATCCTCCCTGGCATGCTGTCAATTAACTTCTGGCCCACATCCTGACAGGTGGCAGCCCATTCTTGCGTAATCAATGTTTGGAGTTTGTCAGAATTTGTGGGTTTTTGTTTGTCCACCCGCCTCTTGAGGATTGACCACAAGTTCTCAATGGGATTAAGGTCTGGGGAGTTTCCTGGCCATGGACCCAAAATATCAATGTTTTGTTCTCTGAGCCACTTAGTTATCACTTTTGTCTTATGGCAAGGTGTTCCATCATGCTGGAAAAGGCATTGTGAAGTTGCTCTCGGAGGATGTGTTGGTACCATTCTTTATTCATGGCTGTGTTCTTAGGCAAAATTGTGAGTGAGCCCACTCCCTTGGCTGAGAAGCAACCCCACACATGAATGGTCTCAGGATGCTTTACTGTTGGCATGACACAGGACTGATGGTAGCGCTCACCTTGTCTTCTCCGGACAAGCCTTTTTCCGGATGCTCCAAACAATCAGAAAGGGGATTCATCAGAGAAAATGACTTTACCCCAGTCCACAGCAGTCCAATCCCTGTACCTTTTGCGGAATATCAGTCTGTCCCTGATGTTTTTCCTGGAGAGAAGTGGCTTATTTTACTGCCCTTCTTGACACCAGGCCATCCTCCAAAAGTCTTCGCCTCACTGTGCGTGCAGATGCACTCACACCTGCCTGCTGCCATTCCTGAGCAAGCTCTGTACTGGTTGTGCGCTGATCCTGCAGCTGAATCAACTTTAGGAGATGGTCCTGGCGCTTGCTGGACGTTCTTGGGCGCCCTGAAGCCTTCTTCACAACAATTGAACCGCTCTCCTTGACGTTCTTGATGATCCGATAAATGGTTTATTTAGGCGCAATCTTACTGGCAGCAATATCCTTGCCTGTGAAGCCCCTTTTGTGCAAAGCAATGATGACAGCATATGTTTCCTTGCAGGTAACCATGGTTGACAGAGGAAGAACAATGATTCCAAGCACCACCCTCCTTTTAAAGCTTCCAGTCTGTTGTTCGAACTCAATCAGCATGATCAGATTGATCTCCAGCCTTGTCCACGTCAACACTCACACCTGTGTTAACGAGAGAATCACTGACATGATATCAGCTGGTCCGTTTGTTGCATGGCTGAAATGCAGTGGAAATGTTTTTTGGGGGGATTCAGTTCATTTGCATGGCAAAGAGGGACTTTGCAATTAATTGCAATTCATCTGATCACTCTTCATAACATTCTGGAGTATATGCAAATTGCCATCATACAAACTGATTTTTTTTTTTTTTATTTCACCTTTATTTAACCAGGTAGGCTAGTTGAGAACAAGTTCTCATTTGCAACTGCGACCTGGCCAAGATAAGGCATAGCAGTGTGAACAGACAACACAGAGTTACACATGGAGTAAACAATTAACAAGTCAATAACACAGTAGAAAAAAGGGGAGTCTATATATACATTGTGTGCAAAAGGCATGAGAAGGTAGGCAAATAATTACAATTATGCAGATTAACACTGGAGTGATAAATGATCAGATGGTTATGTACAGGTAGAGATTGGTGTGCAAAAGAGCAGAAAAATAAAAATAAATAAATAAAAACAGTATGGGGATGAGGTAGGTGAAAATGGGTGGGCTATTTACCAATAGACTATGTACAGCTGCAGCGATCGGTTAGCTGCTCGGATAGCAGATGTTTGAAGTTGGTGAGGGAGATAAAAGTCTCCAACTTCAGCGATTTTTGCAATTCGTTCCAGTCACAGGCAGCAGAGAACTGGAACGAAAGGCGGCCAAATGAGGTGTTGGCTTTAGGGATGATCAGTGAGATACACCTGCTGGAGCGCGTGCTACGGATGGGTGTTGCCATCGTAACCAGTGAACTGAGATAAGGCGGAGCTTTACCTAGCATGGACTTGTAGATGACCTGGAGCCAGTGGGTCTGGCGACGAATATGTAGCGAGGGCCAGCCGACTAGAGCATACAAGTCGCAGTGGTGGGTGGTATAAGGTGCTTTAGTGACAAAACGGATGGCACTGTGATAAACTGCATCCAGTTTGCTGAGTAGAGTGTTGGAAGCAATTTTGTAGATGACGTCGCCGAAGTCGAGGATCGGTAGGATAGTCAGTTTTACTAGGGTAAGTTTGGCGGCGTGAGTGAAGGAGGCTTTGTTGCGGAATAGAAAGCCGACTCTTGATTTGATTTTCGATTGGAGATGTTTGATATGGGTCTGGAAGGAGAGTTTAGAGTCTAGCCAGACACCTAGGTACTTATAGATGTCCACATATTCAAGGTCGGAACCATCCAGGGTGGTGATGCTGGTCAGGCGTGCGGGTGCAGGCAGCGAACGGTTGAAAAGCATGCATTTGGTTTTACTAGCGTTTAAGAGCAGTTGGAGGCCACGGAAGGAGTGCTGTATGGCATTGAAGCTCGTTTGAAGGTTAGATAGCACAGTGTCCAAGGACGGGCCGGAAGTATATAGAATGGTGTCGTCTGCGTAGAGGTGGATCAGGGAATCGCCCGCAGCATGAGAAACATCATTGATATATACAGAGAAAAGAGTCGGCCCGAGAATTGAACCCTGTGGCACCCCCATAGAGACTGCCAGAGGACCGGACAGCATGCCCTCCGATTTGACACACTGAACTCTGTCTGCAAAGTAATTGGTAAACCAGGCAAGGCAGTCATCCGAAAAACCGAGGCTACTGAGTCTGCCGATAAGAATACGGTGATTGACAGAGTCGAAAGCCTTGGCAAGGTCTATGAAGACGGCTGCACAGTACTGTCTTTTATCGATGGCAGTTATGATATCGTTTAGTACCTTGAGCGTGGCTGAGGTACACCCGTGACCGGCTCGGAAACCAGATTGCACAGCGGAGAAGGTACGGTGGGATTCAAGATGGTCAGTGACCTGTTTGTTGACTTGGCTTTCGAAGACCTTAGATAGGCAGGGCAGGATGGATATAGGTCTGTAACAGTTTGGGTCCAGGGTGTCGCCCCCTTTGAAGAGGGGGATGACTGCGGCAGCTTTCCAATCCTTGGGGATCTCAGACGATATGAAAGAGAGGTTGAACAGGCTGGTAATAGGGGTTGCGACAATGGCGGCGGATAGTTTCAGGAATAGAGGGTCCAGATTGTCCAGCCCAGCTGATTTGTACGGGTCCAGGTTTTGCAGCTCTTTCAGGACATCTGCTATCTGGATTTGGGTAAAGGAGAACCTGGAGAGGCTTGGGCGAGTAGCTGCGGGGGGGGGGGAGCTGTTGTCCGAGGTTGGAGTAGCCAGGCGGAAGGCATGGCCAGCCGTTGAGAAATGCTTGTTGAAGTTTTCGATAATCATGGATTTATCGGTGGTGACCATGTTACCTAGTCTCAGTGCAGTGGGCAGCTGGGAGGAGGTGCTCTTGTTCTCCATGGACTTCACAGTGTCCCAGAACTTTTTGGAGTTGGAGCTACAGGATGCAAACTTCTGCCTGAAGAAGTTGGCTTTAGCTTTCCTGACTGACTGTGTGTATTGGTTCCTGACTTCCCTGAACAGTTGCATATCGCGGGGACTATTCGATGTTAGCGCAGTCCGCCACAGGATGTTTTTGTGCTGGTCGAGGGCAGTCAGGTCTGGAGTGAACCAGGGGCTATATCTGTTCTTAGTTCTGCATTTTTTGAACGGAGCATGCTTATCTAAAATGGTGAGGAAGTTACTTTTAAAGAAAGACCAGGCATCCTCAACTGACGGGATGAGGTCAATGTCCTTCCAGGATACCCGGGCCAGGTCGATTAGAAAGGCCTGCTCACAGAAGTGTTTTAGGGAGCGTTTGACAGTGATGAGGGGTGGTCGTTTGACTGCGGCTCCGTAGCGGATACAGGCAATGAGGCAGTGATCGCTGAGATCCTGGTTGTAGACAGCGGAGGTGTATTTGGAGGGCCAGTTGGTCAGGATGACGTCAATGAGGGTGCCCTTGTTTACAGAGTTAGGGTTGTACCTGGTGGGTTCCTTGATGATTTGAGTGAGATTGAGGGCATCTAGCTTAGATTGTAGGACTGCCGGGGTGTTAAGCATATCCCAGTTTAGGTCACCTAACAGAACAAACTCTGAAGCTAGATGGGGGGCGATCAATTCACAAATGGTGTCCAGGGCACAGCTGGGAGCTGAGGGGGGTCGGTAGCAGGCGGCAACAGTGAGAGACTTATTTCTGGAGAGAGTAATTTTCAAAATTAGTAGTTCAAACTGTTTGGGTATGGACCTGGAGAGTATGACATTACTTTGCAGGCTATCTCTGCAGTAGACTGCAACTCCTCCCCCTTTGGCAGTTCTATCTTGACGGAAGATGTTATAGTTGGGTATGGAAATCTCAGAATTTTTGGTGGCCTTCCTGAGCCAGGATTCAGACACGGCAAGGACATCAGGGTTAGCAGAGTGTGCTAGAGCAGTGAGTAAGACACACTTAGGGAGGAGGCTTCTGATGTTGACATGCATGAAACCAAGGCTTTTTCGATCACAGAAGTCAACAAATGAGGGTGCCTGGGGACATGCAGGGCCTGGGTTTACCTCCACATCACCCGCGGAACAGAGAAGGAGTAGTATGAGGGTGCGGCTGAAGGCTATCAAAACTGGTCGCCTAGGGCGTTGGGGACAGAGAATAAGAGGAGCAGGTTTCTGGGCATGGTAGAATATATTCAGGGCATAATGCGCAAACAGGGGTATGGTGGGGTGCGGGTACAGCGGAGGTAAGCCCAGGCACTGGGTGATGATGAGAGAGGTTGTATCTCTGGACATGCTGGTTGTAATGGGTGAGGTCACCGCATGTGTGGGGGGTGGGACAAAGGAGGTATCAGGGGTATAAAGAGTGGAACTAGGGGCTCCATTGTAAACTAAAACAATGATAACTAACCTGCACAACAGTATACAAGGCATATTGACATTTGAGAGAGACATATAGCAAGGCATACAGTAATCACAGGTGTTGAGTTGGGAGAGCTAGCTAAAACAGTAGGTGAGACAACAACAGCTAATCAGCTAGCACAACAACAGCAGGTAGAATGGCGATAGATTAGGCAGAGAGGGTCGGATTAACTACACACAGAGCCTAAGTGCGGCTGGGGCCGACAGATAAAACATAAACAAGCAGAATGGATTACCGTGAATTAATGGACAGTCCAGCCTGCATCAGCTATGTAGCCAAGTGATCAGTGTCCAAGGGGCAGCGGTGGATGGGGCAGGGAAGCTGGACTGGCGAGTGTTATCCAGGTTAGAAAACTAACAATGACTAAATAGCTTGTAGCCAGTTAGCTGGTTAGCTTCTGAAGGTTCTTGAGTGTGTTCTAAAAATGTAAAGATAATAGCGGTTCCGTATCACATTGGGTGAGGCAGGTTACCGGAAGGTATAAACAAATTAAAAATCGAAAAGGGATAGAAAGTAAATATGGGTTCAGTGAGTGTTTGGGACGCGGCGATTCAGATGGTTAGCAGGCCTGTGCTAACAAGCTAACAGTTAGTAGACGGTGCTAAACACGGTAGCAGTTAGCGGACCGGGCTAAACAAGCTAGCAGTTAGCAGGCCGAATTTGCAAGCAAGGAGATAGCAAGGGCTAGAGAGTTAGCCTTTGGGGACGTCGCGATGGGGGGAGTTTGTTTATTCCTCTTCATGCGGTGACATCAATGGACCGGTCGTGGGTCTGGATATTGTAGCCCAGGAGCTCAAAATGTTCCGTTTGCGATGGGAATCCGGGGGTGAAAAATAAAATAAAAGATAGGTCCGTTATGCTCTGGTTAGAGACGCGTTGTTCGAACTGGCGAGAGCTTTCCGAGCTAAAGGTTAGCTGATGACCGGTTAGCTGACCGGTTAGCTGAAGACCGCTAGCAATGTTTTGCTGAAGCTGGTAGTTAGTTGGCTAGTTGGCTAGCTTCAGTTGAGGGGTTCCAGATCCGAAGTAAATATAAATACTTTAGGAAAAAAGCTACGTTGGGTGAGGCGGGTTGCAGGAGAGTATTTAGAAGAAGTTGAGGTTCAGCAAAAAGTTTTAAAGATATGTGAAGAAAAAAAACGAAAACGAAACGAAAACAAACGATATATACAAGGAACACGACAACACGTCCTACTGCTACGCCATCTTGGAAGAACTCATCTTGGAAGAACTGATGCAGCAGACTTTGAAAATTAACATTTGTGTCATTCTCAATTTTTGGCCACGACTGTACATTAGATGAGTTATGTAGACATTATTAAAGTGGCTATTTAATAAAGATACCTTTATTAAAGTGCCCAGAGATTTGAGTCTGTATGTTGGCAGCAGCCACTCTGTGATTACTGTTTTATCAGTCTGATGGCCTTGAGGTAGAAGCTGTTTTTCAGTCTCTGGGTCCCAGCTTTGATGCACCTTTACTGACCTCTCCTTTTGGATGATAGCGGGATGAACAGGGAGTGGCTCGGGTGGTTGTTTTCCTTGCTGATCTTTTTGGCCTTCCTGTGACATCGGGAGCTGTAGGTGTCCTGGAGGACCAAGACAAATATGATTATTCATGTTCTGAATCATTCAGTGCTGTCTCTCTAACATTTCATTAACAGTACATTTATATCCAGATTTTTGTAACCTAATACGTCTGATAATAAGCATCGAGGCCCGTTGACAGAGCGGTGCAGCTTCTCACCGCAACCTTTTAGGGTTTGTTGTGGTGGTCGTCTTCAAAGTTTCCGAGGTTCGCAAAATTCGCATGACACAAGCTGAATTAAATGTAAAGTGCTCCTTTGACATTTCAGAGAGAGGCTTGTTTTTGTGAGAAATTTTGAAAAATACAATTTTGCATTAATATGAAAAGTAGGAGTCTAACAATTTCATTAAAAATAAAACTGAAATATCACATTTACATCAGTATTCAGACCCTTTACTTAGTACTTTTGTTGAAGCACCTTTGGGAGCAATTACAGCCTCGAGTCTTCTTGGGTATGACTCTACATGCTTGACACACCTGTATTTAGGGAGTTTCTCCAATTCTTCTCTGCAGATACTTTCAAGCTCTCAGGTTGACTGGGGAGCGTTGCTGCACCAGCTATTTTCAGGTCTCTCCAGAGATGTTTGATCGGGTTCAAGTCCGGGCTTTGGCTGGGCCACTCAAGGACATTCTGAGACATCTATGTTCATTTTTGCCTCGATCCTGACTAGTCTCTGCTGCTGAAAAACATCTCTGCTTCACCATTGGGATGGTGCCAGGTTTCCTCCAGACGTGACACTTTGCATTCAGGCCAAAGAGTTCAACCTTCATCAGACCAGAGAATCTTGTTTTCCCTGGTCTGAGAGTCATTAGGTGCCTTTTGGCAAACTCCAAGTGGGCTACCCTGGGCATTTTACTGAGGATTGGCTTCTGTCTGGCCACTGCACCAATAAGGCCTTTATGGTAGAGTGCTTTAGAGATGGTTGTCCTTCTGGAAGCTTCTCCCATCTCCACAGAGGAATGCTAGAGCTCTGTCAGAGTGACCATCGGCTTCTTGGTCACCTCCCTGACCACGGCCCTTCTTCCCCGATTGCTCAGTTTGGCGGCCAGCTCTAGGAAGGGTCTTGGTGGTTCCAAACTTCTTCCATTTAAGCATGATGGCCACTGTGTTCTTGGGGACCTTCAATGCATTGGACATAGTTTTTATACACACACACACACACACAGAAGTCAGTTCAGACCGATCCAGCTCATGAGCTCTGTCAGTAGCAGATTTTTAATTTAGAATGGAAAATGAATGTGCTTACTGGGGCTGACCCTATTTAGTTGATTGTTTGGTTGATAGGTGGTTGGTCGAGTAGCAAAAAAAAAGTACAATACACCTGTCTTATTCGCGCTGAGTGGACTGATCCATTGTGGAGGCTGTGGGGATGTCAATCAGTTTAAGACATGCTACTGAAATTGTATATGATTATATTGTGTAAGAACAATGGTGCAACTAGAAAAGAACAGACGACTCAGCCCTAGTGTTTATGCAGCAAATGTTTATGCAACAAATTTTTCGTTTTGCATCAATTCGTTCTCTAATCAAACCAAATTGCTGAGTTGTTTCAAACTAAAACGTATTGGAGCCCATGTATCCAGATGCGCGCGCATTGAATTTGCTTGCAAGGGAAAGATGCACATCCCTAATGAAAAGTGTACACTAAAATATGAAAATACTACGTCTCAATTGAAAGCTATCTTAACTCTATTGTTTAATGTCCTGGGGATTCGAAAAGAAAGTAGACGAGTCCAAATGGAAATGAGCCTGTTCATTCTCTCACAGCATCCAGCCTAGCTAACACAATGCTGTGCATTTTTCCTTATGTTTTACCACTCTTTTCCTCTGGACTCCATTGATTTAGTCACCCTAATTTTGGCCATCCTACAAGGGTAAAAATTCCAGTTACTTTTGAAAGGATTATGATAGACATGAAGTTTGGACCATTGGTTTTCTTTGAGGATTAGCTATCTACACATTTAACACTATTTTACCAATTGGTCAAAAGATGTGTTTTTGATTGGACACCCTACTCAATATAAGAGAGGCTTGGAACTCACTGCCCAACAAGACTCATTCTTACTTAGATAACCTGACTGACAGGGATGAGAAGATTGCACACTGTCCTTAAGATACATTTGAACTTGACATGAGGCAGCCTAGTATGAATGTAGGTAGGCTAATAGATGGGTTGGTTGTTTTAGCAGCTGTGGCAAAACAGACAGGGTTGGCTTAGATTTTTTACAACATGTAAACTATATTTAATATCCAGTGTTGAATGAAAACATAAATACGTTTGCATAATGAGCATTTGTTGTCTCTCAAATATGTCATTAGTAGTTTGTTAGCTAGCTAGTGAATTTTTGCCATATTCGCATTGACATGAAATCAGTCAAAACGCCTCAAAACAAGACATGGTATCAAGAACAAGATGAAATTAGCTGAATCGAGTCACTTGCAATACCCCACATAGAGGTTTCTTGTCATTGTCGGTAGCTACCTGGCGATCCAGAATCACAACTCATAGACTTCTGCCCCATTGATGCGTGCGCATAATGTTTGTGACGTTGTCAGCAAAAACATCTATAACCCTGGCCTGTGGCTGGGCTTCTGTCTGCTCTTTACTGACTCAGCACTTTTATGGTAGAATTGCGTAAGTGCCACTGATGTATTGAAAAAATGCCAGTTGGGCAAGGTATGGTATAACGTGCATTTGACGCAGTATGACCCATTTTTAAGGCCCCTGTTTGATAATGAGGCGATACTGCATTTTTTTGATGCAGTGAGAATTGTCCTTCCTGTCCATTCCTATTCCTGCAAGATCAATTAGTAATCCAGACATGTCCTAAATGGCATGTTTTCCTGAGGTATCCTGGCAACCAGTCTCTAGTCTGTAGCAGACTTGACAATCATGTGGGTGGGGCAAGTGCACACTATGAAATTCCCACTCTGTCTTTATTCTCAGAAAGAGAGCAAACTTGACTTAATTGTGTTTTTGTGAAGAAATTAAATGTCCAAAGATTCAGTGTTCTGATTTTGAATGAACGTAATACATTTTCCCCTCCAGAGCAGAGCAATTGCAAATGGATGGAAGAAAATTCCAGAAGCTGTAATGAACATTTGTGGTGAGCGAGACTCATTTTGTGCCTTGCTTTCTCAGGAATTTTTCCTGAATACATTTGAATGATCCTTTCTCCAAATAGGTCAAAGTACAAAGTAAACTGTATAGCTTGAGATTTACTGTCTAGCTCTAATTCATGTTTCTGTTTCAGATTATCTAATGGCAGACCAAAGAATGGACATTACCTCTACGATGAATGAGTTCATGTCCCCCAGCTCCACCGAGCTGATCAGCAGCTCCATCAACACCCAAGGCATGGACTACACCCGCAAGAGGAAGGGCAGCACCTCCGACTACCAGTAAGCACCTACTGTAACCATCGTCAAATCATTGTGGCCTTGCACTCAGTCACCTTAGTCTCCCCCCATCCTCCCACCAGTCGGTGCTGAAGATGATGGGTTCACTGAGTTTTACAGTTAAGATGTAGTAATTAACGCTCCGACTTTGCTAGCCATAGTTATGGGGAAATTTGCACATCCTGCAATACCCTTTAAAAAAAATGGTATTGTGCTATATTGACTCATTTGTAAGTACAGTCATTTTCCTGCCATCTGTTACTGATCCACAGTCATCTGACAACAATGATTCATGCGTTCTTTTTTTCTTTACAGAATTGATGGATTTTCTTTTGAGTAAGTAAGAAACGGTTTCAATTTTTTTTAACCTTTTGTCTGTTAGGCTTACCTTATTTTTGTTGAGGGGGGACACTGAATAGTGTAGTGAAAATGGATAGTAGGAAACTGTTAAACATTATTCTTAATCTAACGTGGTTCAGTAAAACTAATGGCCTCTGATTATCTTCCACAGCGAGAGCAGTATGGATACAGACAAGGATAAGCTTAGGTAAGAGTTTTGGCAGCAAAAAGCATGAATTACAGTATAAAGAAAAGCTTAGTTTTGCCATGTTATTGGTTATAAATTGTACAGGGGAGACGGATGTTGGGTTAAGATAGTGGTTTCACTGCAAAATTGAGTAGGTGTTCATCTATTTTCATAGGTGAGGGTTATATACACGGTGTAGAAAACATTAGAAACACCTTCCTAATATTGAGTTGCACCTCCTTTTACTCTCAGAACAGCCTCCGTTTGCCGGGTCATACAAGGTTTTTTATTTATTTGTATTTATTTAACTAGGCAAGTCAGTTAAGAACAAATTCTTATTTTACCCCGGTCAAACCCTCCCCTAACCCAGATGATGCTGGGCCAATTGTGCGCCACCCTATGGGACTCCCGATCACGGCCGGTTGTCATACAGCCTGGGATCGAACCAGGGTCTGTTGTGAAGCCTCTAGCACTGAGATGCAGTGCCTTAGACAGCTGCGCAACTCGGGAGAGGTGTCAAGTGTTCCACAGGGATGCTGCCCCATGTTGACTCCAATGCTTCCCACAGTTGTCTTTGGCTGGACCACCTTTGGGTGGTGGACCATTCTTGATACACACAGGAAACTGTTGAGTATGGAAAACCCCAGCAGCTTTGCAGTTCTTGACCCACTCAAACTGGTGCATACTGTACCCTGTTCAAAGGCACTTAAATATTTTGTCTGGCCCATTCCCCTTCTGAATGGCACACAGACACAATCAATGTGTCAATTGTCTCAAGGCTTAAAAATCCTTCTTTAACCTGTCTCCTCCCCTTCCTCTACACTGATTTTGAAGTGGATTTAACAATTGACATCAATAAGGGCTATAGCTTTCAACTGGTCATTATGTCATGGAAAAAGCAGGTGTTCCTAATGTTTTGTACACTCCACTCAGTGTATGTACCATTACATAACCTGTGTGGAACAGTGGCGAAGGGATACGTTTCCTACTAAAACGTCTCTCCTTTTTTTCCTTCCTCCAGGGATTGTGGTGATCATCAGGGGCGGATCAAAAATGCCAGGTACCCAGACTCATTCCCGAATTCCTAATGTTTCACTTAAGTCTCTGTCGGCAATGAATATGCATAGTGTTTCCACTGACCTGGCACGTGGTTAAACTCCAGGATAAAATATATTAGAATCTCTCTTTCCAGGGTGAATTAAATGCTCCTTTTTAATTAGACAGAGAAAGCCTCGTGTCCCATCGATGAATAGGCACTTTATATAGTCTATAGATTGCACTGTGTAACAGAAGGACTGGGAGTTCTAACAGTTTGCTTTCTGCTACTCTGCCAATAGGGAGGCACACAGTCAGATTGAGAAGAGGCGCAGAGACAAGATGAACAGCTTTATAGACGAGCTGGCAGCGCTAGTGCCTACTTGCAACGCTATGTCCCGCAAGCTGGACAAACTCACAGTTCTACGCATGGCTGTTCAGCATATGAAGACATTACGAGGTGAGATGCAGACAAAGACGGCAGGCAAATTATCATTGGACATCAAAGAGGTTGTAACTTGATCATTAAATAATTAAAATACTACTTTTTCTGTTTCTGTACAGGCGCAGCGAACCCATACACAGAGGCGAACTACAAGCCGTCTTTCCTGTCCGATGATGAATTGAAGCACTTAATATTGAGGGTATGTTCAAGCACTCCTCTAACTCCTCTCTGCTAAGTTGCTCTCTGGGTAAGCCTGATGACAAAAACCTCATTATTTTAGGCTGCTGATGGCTTTCTGTTCGTCGTCGGATGCGATCGTGGGAAGATCCTCTTCGTCTCTGAGTCTGTTTACAAGATCCTCAACTATAGCCAGGTACGTCTACATTCCCGTCCAATGTCCTACTGTTATACTATATTCGCCGTTGTACTATGTCAGACCATATCTGAGCTCACAAATGTTAATTTCCAGTCAATCCCTCTCTCCCCAGAATGACCTAATTGGCCAGAGTCTGTTTGATTACCTGCATCCTAAAGACATCGCCAAAGTCAAGGAGCAACTGTCGTCATCGGATACAGCACCCCGGGAGCGACTCATCGACGCCAAAAGTAAACTCCCTCCTGGGGGGGGGGGGGGGGGGTCTTAAATACATTATTAATGCTTCATGTCTTAGTAGATACTGAATGTAAATACTGCTTTGTGCCTTATGGTAATAATATTGTGAATTGTTTTTAGATACTACTGCACTGTTAGCGCTAGGAACACAAGCATTTCGCTACACCCGCAATAACATCTTCTAAATATGTGTATATGACCAATACAATGTGATTTGATGCCGGTTGCCAAAATACTGGCAGTTTACCTGCTATATTATGTGTGTAAACAGCATGATTTATGTTGCACCGTAAATGTATAGACCATGTACCTTATAAGAGTAGAATGCTTTTAACATTGTATGCAAGTTATTTCTAAAGCTATTGTGGATGATTAGCCCACAATGTTGAGCAGTGGTCTTATACGATTTGATTGTTCTCCCCCAGCTGGCCTGCCAGTGAAGACTGACATTACCCCTGGGCCGTCTAGACTGTGCTCCGGAGCCAGACGTTCTTTCTTCTGCCGTATGAAATGTAACCGGCCCTACGTCAAAACGGAGGACAAGGACTTCCCCTCCACCTGCTCAAAAAAGAAAGGTTCCTATCTCAAGATCTAGGCCTCCTTCCCTGCTATCTTTATTTTGTTTACTCAGAAACCTGGCATCACCGATCATTAGCATCATGCTAGCATTACAATGAGAGCACAGGATGTATGCTACTGTGTACCAAATGGCTAAACAATATGCTTATTGTTGAACTAAATATTATTTTATTTTATTTCACCTTTATTTAACCAGGTAGGCTAGTTGAGAACAAGTTCTCATTTACAACTGCGACCTGGCCAAGATAAAGCAAAGCAGTGCGACACAAACAACAACACTGAGTTACACATGGAATAAATAAACATAGTCAATAACACAATAGGAAGGGGGGAAAAGGCCGTAGTGCAGGCAAGAAATATTGATGTGCTGCGATTTAAAACCATTTAGTAAGAAAAGCTGCGTAGGTCATGCAAAACAGAATGCAAATCTCCAGTTGAGCTCTCGCTGAATATTCTAGTGCTAATGAATATTTTATCTAGGAAAACGTTCTCTCTTTGATTGACCGTTGATTCAGATACAGGCTAGTATTACTTGTTTGCTTAACTTGTGGTTTTCTCATTAAATCAGTCATTTAACGCTTGACCTTAAGTCATGGCCCACCGATGTAAACCGATGGATAACTTACCATTGTGTGGGAGGAAATCTTTTTATAATGGTTATTTTTTACCTTCAGCTGACCGCAAGAGCTTCTGCACGATCCACAGTACTGGCTACCTGAAGAGCTGGCCGCCCAGCAAGATGGGTTTGGACGATGACAACGAGCCCGACAACGAGCCCGACAACGAGGGCTGTAACCTCAGCTGCCTGGTGGCCATCGGCCGGCTGCACCCCCACATCATACCCCAGCCCTCCCATGAGGACATCCGCGTCAAACCCACCGAATACGTCTCCCGCCACGCCATCGACGGGAAGTTCGTCTTTGTTGACCAGAGGTACGATGATAAAGCGTATGCCTTAATTTTACTATGACATTTTTGGTTTATGATTATATGTGTGCTAGTCATTCATCAAGTTGGCCAATGAAACACACATTTTAGAAGTATGGTTTAAACTAATACTTGAAGAGGCAACAAATCATATGTAAATTCTCATCTTCAACCACCGTTCACCCAAAATAGCCCATCTACACCAGCCTACCGACATGGGCTTGTCAAGGGAGGTTCAGCCTCACTATATTTGATGAATTAATCTCCTGCTAACAGCTTGACACCTCACAGGCCATTATTACTCATGATGAAGGGTAATCAAACTTTCATAAAAATGTCAGTGAACTGATTCATGTTCATAGAAAACGCTCCGGTGACACTTTTAAAGACTTGTCAAAAACAATTAGAAAAGCACAGAGTTTCTTATCTATCTTCTCTATTCAGGGCCACAGCCATTCTTGCGTACTTACCCCAGGAGCTTCTAGGCACCTCCTTCTACGAGTATTTTCATCAGGATGATATTGGCCACCTGGCAGAATGTCACAGACAAGGTGCCGGACAGTTGATCCCATACGACACATTTCTTTGTGATTTACATCTTACTATATTTAGTCACCACATTTTGTTTTCTGAACTTACATCCGGGGTATCTTGTTTCACAGTGCTGCAAATGAGAGAAAAGATCAACACAAACTGTTACAAGTTCAAGATTAAAGATGGCTCCTTCATCACGCTGAGAAGCTGCTGGTTTAGTTTCATGAATCCCTGGACAAAAGAGGTGGAGTACATTGTCTCCACAAACACAGTGGTCTCGTAAGTCGCCCTTCTCTCTCTATCCTAGCTATGAAGTTTACATGGGAAGGAATACTGTAGATATTTGAAGTGGTGCTTCATTGATTGTTGTAGAGCTAACTGGTAGTGTTTATTCAGTGGATGTACTGTTTTAGCGCTTGAAACACTGGTCCTGATGTTGCTGTCTGAATGCTCCTCTAGATGCAGTATGCTAGACGGTGCAGACCCCTATCCTCAGTCTGCTGCTTCCCCCACAGCCTCTATGGACAGTGTGCTGACGTCAGAAGGTGAAATTGAATGTTGTAAAAGAAAGCATGCTTTTCTACATATGAAGGAGATGTCAGCTGATTCTCTCTGTACACCAACATACAACTATAATGAATAGCTTTCTTTTTGATAATATAGTGTCTGTGTTTCAAAATTCTAAAGCATCCGTTGAGATCTCGCAACAAGACTCGGTATAGAAGCATTGGACCAAATGTGAAAATGCAATGTTCTCAGTCAGTCCAGGAGCAGGCAATGTGATTGTCATATGTGTGATTGCAGGTGGAGGGAGACGGGCTATTCAGACGGTGCCAGGCATCCCTGGCGGAACACGGGCAGGTGCCGGCAAGATCGGCCGTATGATCGCAGAGGAGGTGATGGAGATTCAGAGGTGAGAAATGGAGAGAGTTTAGGCAGAAAATGGATGATGCCTTCTTAATAGTTGCAGAACCATTTTAAAACAACAGAGACCATAAAGCCTCTCGTTCGGTTATAACTTTTCTCTACTCGTCTCCCTGCTCTCAGGTATCGATACACCCTTCATCAAAAATGTACAGGCTTGCAAATGAATCTGTTCAGTTAGGCTACGTCAGCTGTGATGAATTACCTGGAGCTGAAGGTGTTTTAGATGATTATCTCACAGAACCCTGGTGTAACGGTATTGTCTATTCTTCTCTCTAACAGGACCAGAGGCTCAACACCCTCTAGCTGTGGCTCCAGCCCCCTGAACATCAGCACCCCCCCTCCAGACTGCTCTCCAGGGAGCAAGAGGGTGAGTCTAAGGGAGACTCACAATAAGAACCTCCAATAGAACTGTCTGGCACAAGAAATTGATACCTTGCTCGCATCGCTGATTGGATGTTGTGCTGATCCACTATTGTCTGTTGGGTACTTGAAGTCAGGCATCTGTCCTGTGGCTGAAAGCTGGTCTTACATCTAGACCTGCACTGACCTATTTTGTTCTTGCAGATTCAAAATGGTGGGACACCAGACCTTCCGTCGGCAGGAACACTACCAGGAGGACCTGACTCCATTGGATACCCATACTCCAACCAGTCCATTATGAGTAAGTAACCATGCCCACAATTTTCAACAAATGTTCCAAACACTAATATTACAAACACGGAATCCTCCCCATTTCAAGTGATGTGTAGTATTTGTGCAGGGAAAATCTAAACTGTACAGTATCAAAAACCAGTCATGTAACTGACTACAGTGTTTTCCCTCACCACCCCTGTAGGTGACAACTCTCATCTCAGCATTGACATCATGGACGAGCCAGGCTCCAGCAGCCCCAGTAACGATGAGGCAGCCATGGCTGTGATCATGAGTCTCCTGGAGGCTGACGCAGGCCTTGGGGGCCCCGTGGACTTTAGTGACTTACCCTGGCCCTTGTGATGACGGCCCAAGAGGAACGAGGCATAGCAGGACTGTTGGAACTCTTGGGCTAAGTCCCACAGAACTATGTCAAAACCCTGAATTGATGATGCAGTGGCATCATCAGGAACCATGGCACTGTGGGACTTATTGGAGCCGAGACCTCCATGTTGGGACTGAGACAGGTCATTTCAAAGTATACCTGTATGTGCCCTCCTTAGCTTGCTGCTGGACATTCTTCACCACAGGATAATTCAGCATTTTTCAATGGCTATTTTCCTGCATTATCCTACCAGGGATTTCTATTGAAAACCTGTTTGTGTTTGGATGTTTTTACACTACAGTACACATTGGTTTTCCTTGTTGGATAACCCCATTTGAAAATGTCTTTAAATAGTATAATGTACAAAATACTTTATGCAAAATATATGGTGTGTGTATTGTATCCGCAGTGAAATATTAATTGTATCAGCAGTTAAATATTTTTTATTAAAAGTTTGTTTTGTATCTCTTTCCAGAAGACTTTGAGCTATAAACAGAATTTGATGCAGTATGTTATTGACGCTAATGAATAAATTGTATCCATATTTACAATGTTCAAATGTCACTCTCATACTACCAGAAGCATTCTGAACATGAATCCAAGGGTGGGTGAGTGAATCATTCAGGGAATTGCATGTAACGGAAGCAATTAAATTAATTTATTTCACAGATTTCCTCCATTGAGCCTATTGGTGCAACGCTGGGATATTTTTATCATGTTGCCATCCAGTGGCAGAAATTCAGTCAGTCAGAGATAACAGGACTGCATTGCTAATGTGGTGGTGAGGAGAAACGCCTGGAAAAACAAACTGAGCTAATGGAAGCCAGTTAATAACATCCTCACACAAGGATTTTAGGTCATATTTGAAAATGTGAATATTAAAAGAGCAATATAACAGTTACTGGTTTTAAATCAATGAGGAATATGTTACAGCCTTAAAATTAAGGAATCTGGCTTTTGAGGACAGGACACATTTTCCTACATTGAGAATTATTAGAGAACCTTGCATTCAATAAAGGTATGTTTTGCTTGATGCTCATGCAACGTGTAAGCAATACCGGTCCCCACTGCTAGATACCTTGACATCCAGCAGCTGCTGACCATCACCACAGTAGCTGTTGACTACTTAAAGGCCCAGTGCAGTCAAATGTGATGTGTTTTATATAGGTTGGAATACTGTGAAAATGATAATACCCTTTTAGTGTAAGAGCTGTTAAGAAAGTTCGCCTGACATTTCGGCCTGTTTTTGTTGGGATGGTGTTTTAGCCTGCCTGGTGTCATCACCAGGTGGCAATTGAGTTAGACCAACGAGTTCCAAACCTCTGCCAAGATCAGTTCAGTTTTTCCCTCCCAACACAGACCACTCCCAGCTAAATTTCTCAAGCAATCACAATAAGATACTTGGTTATCCACAAATAATTTGATATTGAGATAAAAACAGCTATATTGGATCTTTTAAGTTCAGTGTACAAGCTATTGATGACTGAGCCAGCTGATAAGGTG